>NC_090646.1:480459930-480804930 GCF_040937935.1 Hyperolius riggenbachi
CATGGAGGCTGGATTCACAGTTGTCAGTTGCATAGTGCATGTGTTAAAATGTGTGTGAACTGCAGCTGAGACCCGGACATAGACATGCAACAAGTTAGAATAACACGATCCATTACTGTGAACAGCCCCATATAATTGTTTGGGCAGTAAGTTTGACATGCAGAATTTTTCTGCAACGCAACTAAGCATTGTGAACCTAGCCAGATGGATCATGGAAAAGTCAAAGAAGCCTTCACTCAGTGAATGCTGAATGGGAGGAGGAACCTGAATCTTGGGACACAATGTAGTGAGGGGAGGTAAGTAATAGGAACATTCTTGCCTCAAGATAGGAGGCTAAAGCAGACCTGAACTTAAGAACTGCTTCTCTGCTCTAGAAGATAAACAGCATAATAACCTTTTAAAGAAAAACATTTCTTTGTTATAGATGATAAAAATCCTGCATTGAATCTGCAGTTTGTTTACTTCCTGCTTTCATGGAAGCAGACATTAACATCCTGTGCTTTCAAATGAGCTTATCTGCCATGACATAAAGCTGACACAGCTGAGGAATCAAATTACAACTTGTAATTAGACGCAGATGAGGGGGAACCAGGACAGGCTAAACTCTCTAAATACAAATGAGGTGCATTTCTGGTTTCCCTCTGTCCTGTGCAAGAGTTCAGGTCCACTAAGATTTTTGACACTAATATTTAAATCTACTGTTTTTCTGGAGCACAACCCACGTTGACCTGGCATTTCCACGTGGAAATGGTTTTCTCCACCAGGAACAACTAGGCCCATCAGACTGTTGAGGCTCTTAGGCTTCCCCCACTAGTGCGGATATGAGATGGAAGAGCCAAGATGAAAGTGGAGTTTTCCTGGATATTCCTTGTCATTTCTGTTATGCACCTCCTACTGGGTGTGTTTTGTTACTCTTATTTATGTCACACTTGTCTATACTTTTTGTATTCGTACATTGCTGTATAGTTGGTATCGATTGCATCTCCATAATTTGGAGTAAAGTGCCATGGAAACATCCAAGCCTAATGCTACGTACACACTTGCGATAACGATCGTTTACAAGGAACAATAGTTACCAGACGAACACAATTGGAACGATTGGAATGCAACGATGGGATGCAGCAATCATAATACACATTTTAACGATTGTTCTCGCAGAAAAGAACGATCAGAGGGAAATGTTGCGTACATATTTATATAAAATTAAAAAAAACACAAACATTGGGTTATAATAGATACAAATATATGATAGTTAACTTGCAAACAAAGTTTATTTGAAATTTGTAATGTAACAATCTTTACAGGCTGCGCTACACAGGAAGTACGGAAGCTGGCCAAAATCCAACGCAGGCGCATTGGCCCTTGTAACGATCGTGCTCGGCAGATAACTACACACTATAGTTTTGTTCGTTCAATATGATCCGTCCTGTTGGATTTTCTCATCGTGACGATATTGTTCGTTTGTCGTTGTACTTAATGTTCGTTTGGTAAAGTTCTTTACCCGATTGTCGGCAGACCGATCGTTAAGCTGCTGTTTCAAATGACCATAGTCGCGAGTGTGTAAGTACCATAAGTCTATTACAATTCACAAAAGGTAAAGGAGCGGGAGGATTCAGCTACTTCTTGAACAGGTGATTTATTATACATGATGTAGGTATTGCATTTTTTGATCACCTGCTTTTTAGGCCAGTGGTAGAAGTTAAAATGTAACCATATTGTGTTTTTGTAAAGATATTTATTAGCGAACTACAATACAATGTGAAAGTGGATGAACAGCACCACCTGCTGGAGGTACACAGACAGCCTTCAAATAGAGATCCTTCTGTGTACTGTATTATGCTGCTGCCTCCAGGTCATGAGATAGCAGAAGATAGAGAATATAGGACTTTTACAAGATCAGACGGGAAACTTGATTGTGGAGAACTGAGCTAAAACAGAAATTGTAAATGTTTGCTTTGCTTCTGTCTTTACCAACCAAGATGATAGCTTTAGCTTACAATGTGGCCCTAGGTTGTTCTTCCCACTCTACTTCATTCAGCATGATTTGCCAGACACAGGAAGGTGTGCAGGCCCGTTTAACCACCCTTGTGTACATTTAATTGCAGCCATGCAGCCGCGGGTAGCTTTTTTTTTTTTTTAATGCATTTAAATTGGTGTAGCTAGCACTAGGCTAGCTACACTTTCCCCCAAGTCGCCGCCATAGCGACCCCTGGAGGCTATGGAGAGGCTGTGCCGGCGCGGGCTCTGGGGGTGGGGGGGGAGCATAAAACATCGGCGATCGGGGGGGGGGGGGGACCAGAGCGGGCCAGTGGCGATCGGAGGGGTGATGTAGCTAGCCAAGTGCTAGCTACACCCACTCCGAAAATTTGGTGAAAAACGACCCTTCAGGGCCGGAGAAATCCACTGCGGCGGTGATGGACAAGCTGAGCCAAGGTGGTTAAATAAGATCAAGCTTGACAAGGCACCTGGCTTGGATGGCATCCACCCCCAGGTATTAAAGGAGTTGAGTTCAGTTATTGATAAGCCACTTTGTTATTTTCTGTGATTCTCTTTCAAGTGGGTCAGTTCCTTATGACTGGCGTACAGCTGATGTTTTCCCCTTATTCAAGAAGTGGAAAAAAACAACAACCAGGAAACTAAAAACCTGTAAGCTTAACATCAGTTGTGTGTAAATTGTTTGAAGATATTCTAAGGGTTGCACTTTAACTCGGGGCCGGTTGAAGCCGCTAATAGAATATCAGTATCATTACCAATATCTGAAACATTACCAATATTCTACTTTCACTTCACTTAACCTTCTTTTCACACTTACCCACCCTCAACTATTCCTAACACTTACCTACAACGCTCAACCTCCCCCCCCCCCCCCCCCCCCCAGCCGATATCTACAGCACATTCTATGCTGCTAAAATGTCCCTCAGACGATATCTGCCATGCCTTCTGTTGCAAAATTATTTTGGTTATAACACTGGCCACCGCTATAGCTGCCGCCAGAACCCTAATTACATGCTTGATCTTTTGGTATAGTCTTCCTACACTTTAACACTTATTCTCTCATCTCCACCAGCCAAAAGTAAAGAGCAGGTTCAATTTGTGTACTGTGTGTATTTTTACTTTATGCAGTACTGTAAGGCCTCTTTCACAGGTCGCACGTTAAAACAACATTTAACGCAGAATAACTCACTGCAATGAAAAATCAATACCCCATTCACATGGCACACGTTGTGTTGGTGATTAAGGCTGCATGTTAAGTGAAAGTACTGCATGCAGTGCATTATACACGTTATTAGCTGCGTTGGACTGTTTGCACATGCTCAGTAATGACTTGGAAACATACTTTTCATTGAATGTATGCTCTACTGCAGTGTTTCTCAACACGCGGTTCGCGTACCCCAGGGTGTACGCGAGACCATAGCTGGGGGTATGCAGCCAGGAGGGGATGCAGCGCAAAACGGGGGGAGCATGCCCACACATAGCGGCGGGGAGGGGGGTCCACTCCCCCCCCCCCCCCCCTCACCTTGGACTCCCCCGTCAGCGCTTCCCCCTCCGACACGCATTAATAGCGGCGGCGGCATGGTAAAAGGAACGCGGACTTACTTCCGCGTTCCACGCCAGAGGTCCTTCTCTCTCAGCGATGACACTACTTCCTGTTTATCAGGAAGTAGTGTCAGGCTCAGAGAAGATTGGACCTCCGGCATGGAACGCAGAAGTAAGTGTGCGTTCCTTTTACCATGCCGCCGCCGCTGCTGCTATTAATGCGTGTCGGAGGGGGAAGCGCTGACGGGGGAGGAGTGGACCCCCCCTCCCTGCCGCTATGTGTGGGCATGCTCCCCTGTTTTGCGCTGCATCCCCTCCTGGCTATACTTTGGGCACACATGCCTGACTAAACTGTAGGCACCCATGCCTAGCTATACTGGGGGCATCCATGCCAGGCTGTACTAAGGGCACCCATGACTGGCTATACTGGGGGTACTTATACCTAGCTATACTGGGGGCATCCATGCCAGGCTGTACTAAGGGCACCCATGCCTGGCTATACTGGGCGGCACCCAATCCTGGCTGTACTGGGGGCACCCATGCCTGGCTATACTGGGGGCACCCATGCCTAGTTATGAGGACACCTATACCTATATATACTGTGGGCACCTATACCTAGCTATACTGAGGAGGGCACTTATACTGGGGGCGGGCACCTATACCTGGCTATCTGTCTATACTGGGGGCACCTATACCTGCGGTGCGGTGTGTGTGTGTGTGTATATATATATACTTGGCTGGAACTGAATTGCGGTAGGGGGTACTTGGGTCGAAAAAGTTAAACACTGCTCTACTGTATGCGACCGTAACAGGGCACTAAGTTGCATTGCGACTATTTTTGGGCATTAAGTTGTAATTTGCGTTGCGACTTTAATGTCGCTTTAAAATGCAACGTCCTACTGTAAAAGAGGCCTTAAACATTTCTCTATAAATATTTTTGGAACAAAATGTACTTTGCTATTTGAGTGCTTTGGATGATATGCATGTTGCCATCACGCTGTAGTTTATTCATGTAACTATAGTTTGTTGCTCTGTTAATTGTATGTGCAGCATGAACAACGCGAGTAGCTTGGAATAAGGAAGGCAGCTTGAAGTCTATATCAGAGGCTCGTTGGTCTAGGGGTATGATTCTCGCTTTGGGTGCGAGAGGTCCCGGGTTCAAATCCCGGACGAGCCCAGTTTTTGTTTTTAAAACAGAAAATCATGTAAATTGTTTGTGGTAAAATATAATTATTTTATGCATCATAAAATTAAACTAGTTTTATTTTAAACTGAATACTGCATAGGGAGCATGTCTATTGTCTTCCCTAGTGCTGTATGCAAATAACATTGCTGCTAAAGGAGGAATGCAATGCTTTTATACTTGCTCAGTGTAGCAGTGCTGCATTCTGATGGGGTTTTATTTACCAGTAAAGCATTCCTTTCTCAGGCCAGCCTTTGTAAAGCAAGTCTTTGTCTAGCGTGCATGTCTTTGTGGTCATACAGCCCCGGTGTAGAGTGCAGTGATGTGCCTGTGCTGTGTGGGTTTCTGAAGAATATATTCACAGCTGAGGTGACAGGAAGTGGTAAGGTTGAGATCATTCGGTAACGTCACACAGCAAAACCTTTCCCATACATGTATACCTCCTGGAATCTGTACCTCACTGTGCATTAATCATAATTATTGTATTCTCAAAGGAAACTGTTTAGTTGGTTAGAGGGAGTATGGAAATGACAGTTTAGGAACTAACAACTCTATGTAGGAAAATATATAAAACTAGTGACCTAAGCCCTGCATCCTGTCCCAACGGCCGTGTCAGTGCAGGACGTGCGCAGTAGCGCAAAAGCACTGACACAGGGACATGGGACGCAAGGACACTTGTATTTTATTAGGTAGGATGAACCGGTTTGCAACAGAGTGAGATGTTGTGATGTCTGGCATTACTTACCTTCAGGGGGCTGCTCCTTAACCCTGTAAGGCTTGGTGGTGTATTCTCCACAGTCAGCATGCAACGCATGAGCTGACGTGGAGGAGGTACACACACTAGCACCAGGAAACAGGCTATCCCTTAGTATAGTGGAGGGGAGGACTGACTCCAATAGGAGATTGTGGCGCACAGAGCCGGTGCAGATCTGACAGCCACAAACAATGCTTTCGTATAACGTCTCAGCGCAAAGTAGCGCTGAGCGCATAAACCGGAACTGAGGAGATCAGGACAGGTAGACAGAATGAACGCTTGCTAGCTAGCGGCTACTTAGCGACAGCAAGCGTCCAAAACCAGACAGACTGGAATGAGGCAGCCAATGCGATGCGGCGATGGCGTGCCTCACAAAGACTGGACGGGATAGTCAGAAAATAGCAGGATTAAGATAGATGAACGTAACACAGATAAATATACAACAAGTATGTTTTCCTAGCGTATTACAATTACAGCTATCAATGAAACTATTTGTAACGTCTGACTAACATATGTATATATCGGCAATGAACCGATATATGACATAAGCAGGAACGCTGACTAGGAATGGAGTAACACAGGGAACAGGACTCAGAAGGATTCGCTATCTCTTCGCAGAGATGAACGCAATCCACAAACGGTAACAGGACAGGATTCAGAAGGATTCGTTATCTCTTCGCAGAGATGAACGCAATCCACAAACAGTGACAGAACAGGATTCAGAAGGATTCGTTATCTCTTCGCAGAGATGAACGCAATCCACAAACGGTACCAGGAACAGGATAACTAGCTCAGCACGGGTGCTCACGGTACGCGCAAACTACCAAAACGTGCTGGAAAACTGACTAACTGAACACAGGAAATAAACAGTTCGTGTACGTATATATCAGCAACACTGATATATCAACGTAACACAAATACAAGGAAAATAATAAACGTGCTGGTATGCATATATATTGGCAATGAACCAATATATGATGCAAAGACCAGCAAAGTATCTTTAACAAGAAACACGATCGGGGGCTAAAGCGACAGCAAGACAGGCTTAAGCTGAAGCTATGAAAAACCCAAGGAAACCCTGCAGGAAGCAGATCTTTATACTGAGGTCATCCAATGGGAGCAGACATGCAGATTCCCACACAGGTGAATGATAATCAGTCACAAGCTGACAGCAGGGAAAGACAGACAAGGCTATGCAGCTTGCATGGAAAGACATCAGAACTGCCTGAGCTGCAGCACTACTTCCAGCAATAGCTGCTGCAGCAGCGATCATTACAGTACCCCCGCCTTTAAAAGTGGATTCCAGACGCTTTTCAAAACTGAAATTTCCAACAAAACAGTCTGACTGATAATTCATGATGACCGGGACAGCCCGGCAAGACCGAATTCCAGAATCAGTCCCCACAAGACTGGACCCATCAGAACCAGAACCTACAGAACCATGCCCATCAGTACTACAAGCCCCAGTGTGACACCCATCAGAACCATGATTTCCAGAAGAAAGCCCTCCGAAACTCCCTGAGCGATACCCACCGCCTTCCAGGAACCGTTCAGAAACGACAAAGCCTTTGCAATGCCCACCGGTACTGTCTTTACCAACACAAAACCCACTGTTGAACCAGTCCAAGGCACCAGGACAAGTTTTCTCAGAGACCTCCCAGAACACCTTGAAGCTCCAAAGAGATCTCCATAGGTCAGAATGCCCCTTAGGCTCACATGGAGAACCATCAAGAACCCCTATGGAACCTAGGGCAATTCCCGAGTCAGGGCCACAAGGACAAACATCAATATCAGGGCTTTCAGGGACCAGAACCATCTCTGGGCATGCAGGCAGACTGGCAATATCAGAACGTGTTCCCACTAAGGAAGCATCAGAGCACGCTAACACCTTAGACACACTTGGGCATTCTGGCACACAAAGAACATCTGGGCACACCGGCACAAGAGAAACCTCTGGGCATGTCGAGGAACTGTGAGCCTCAGGGTCAGCCAAGACAGGACCAAAACCAGGACTGGCCAAAAAAAAATCATCATGACTAAACTTCGCAACTACTGGACTTTTACACGAGAATGCTGGATCAGACTTAGATGTCGCTGATTCCAGCAAAGTCAGTAACAAATCAGATTCAGGGGCACTAACAAGACAGGACAAATCTTCTGATGTATGCACTGAACCAGACAGGGACTCCACAACTACCTCTGGACTGGACAGAGACTCATTTAATACACTGGATTGGAGCTCATGAGGCGCTGCAGAACAAGTCAGTATTGCAGCAGCCCCCACTGGACTAGGCAAAACTGAGGAATTCCCTGGACAGGAAGGGGACTCTGGAACCTCTGCCACAGCGGCCAGAGAACCAGAATCTTTCAGGATACAGGGCTGGGTTTCAGGAACACTCATCAGACCGGACTGAAATTCTGAGATTTCTATTATCTTGACCAGAGAATCAGAATTATCCATGTTACAGGGCAAGACTTCTGAAACATTCAGAGGACAGGGCTGGAGTTCCTCGGCTGTTACAACACTGGAGAGGGACTCAACAACATTGGTTAAATCAGACTGTGTACAGGACAAGGTATCTGACACACTTGCTGACGAGGACAATATTTCAATGGCTTCTGCTTTGCTGGGCAGAAATTCATCAAGTTTTATTAGAGCAGACTGTAATTCCAAAACAGCTGCTAGACAAGTGAATATTACTGCAACACCAACTGAGGTAAGCAGTGCTTCAGCCTCCTCTGCTAGAGGGTTTAAAGTATCCAAAGTACTGGGTGAAGCATAAGACTCTGCGACCACAGCTTCACTGGACAGGATCACTGAACAGTCCATATTGCAGGGCAAAACCATGGAAGCACCTGCTGGACAGCATAATGATTCTGTGACCTGAGTTTCATTGGAGAGATCTACTGCACAATTCATGGTACAGGGCAAATTTATTGGAAAATTTTCTGAACAAGGTAATAATTCTGCGATTTCAGGTTCACATAGCAGATGCTCTGAGCTATTCACGAAACTAGAGCAAGGTGTAGAAACAGGAAGATCAAGACACAATGTTTGCGCATCTGCTGGATCAGACAGGAGTTGAACTTTATTAACACAGGTAATTTCTGCAGAAGTGTTTGCAGAGACAGGCAAGATTTTTCTGGTGTCTGTTTCACTAAACAAAGAGTCATGAGTACTGGCTAGGCTGGACTCGGAAGTCAGCAGGACCTCTGGATTCTCTGCTGAGAAATTTGCGCAGGGCAAGGTTAAGAATGTATCAGTGGCTTCTGTTTTACTGGGAAGTAACACTGAGTTATGCATGGTACAGGGTGGAATTGCAGGAACTTCAATTTCACACAAAAAGAGCTCCGAATCACCTGCTGAATCAGCCAAAGGTGCTGAAGCAGGCGGGTCAGAACGCCAAATTTGCGAATTCGGAGTCACAAAAAAAATCATCCAAAATCAGTTCCCACACATCAATCAATGGAGCCACAAAGTCATACTCACACACACCAGTTTTTATTAGGTTATAGGCAGACTTAATGCATGCATTCAATACCAATTCACTTTTTGCACTGTAAAATTGACAAAATGAACTTGAATCATTCTTCCATTCATTGACCAGAGCTTCCATCTCTCCTTTCTCAAATGGAGGATTCCAAGCATACTTAACAGGCAGATCATGGTTTGCAGATATGATTGTGGCAGGCACATGTATAGGGTTAATTAGCAGGTGATTGGCAGATTCCTTATTCTTAAGAATATCCAATACCTGTAGCAAGTGTTGAACTGTAGTGTATGCAAACTTCCCTTGGTTCACAAATAAGTTGATTTGTTCAATACTCTGTAATATCTCATCATAATCATACTCAGATAATTCTTTTAAACAAAAATCTTTATTTTCCCTAGCCAGGGAGGAAAGTTCATTAGTAGTTTCATAAGTCCATTTAACTCCCCTGAAAGACAATTGCATTTCATTATCTGTTAATGGCAGAATCTCATTATAGGTCTCAGTCGCTAAGGATAACGATTCTGCAGATTGGACACGTTTCTTAGAACGTTTGCGTTTTGCCTTTGACCTTGCGGTTTTTGGTGATTTATTCAAAGCTGCAGGAAAATTATCAGTAACACTTTCTGCTTGCTGCTCATTCTTGCAAGCAATTGAAGGAGCAGCTGATTGGCCTGCTGCCAGGAGTTCATTAAGAGGAAAAGGCAATGGATCTATGCGCAACCAGTTATGGATCACAAACGCTAGAAATTCCAGTGGTCTCTCTTTCAAATCGGAATGATTGAGAACATCAAATGCCCACTGGAATAATTCCCCTTTAAACAAAATATAACTTAGTTGGAGTGCCCAGGTTGAAACAGGAGTCGCTTGGAGATCAGGATTGGTCAGGAACCTGGCACATTCAGAGAAAAACTCATTTTCTGTTTCAGAGCTAAGTTCTTCAAATTTCTTAAAGGAACAGGAACCATAATTAACAGTGTCATACTTTCTGGGAATCCCCCCCACAATGGGGATTGGTAATGGGGTTTTCATAATGTAAGGCTTGGTGGTGTATTCTCCACAGTCAGCATGCAACGCATGAGCTGACGTGGAGGAGGTACACACACTAGCACCAGGAAACAGGCTATCCCTTAGTATAGTGGAGGGGAGGACTGACTCCAATAGGAGATTGTGGCGCACAGAGCCGGTGCAGATCTGACAGCCACAAACAATGCTTTCGTATAACGTCTCAGCGCAAAGTAGCGCTGAGCGCATAAACCGGAACTGAGGAGATCAGGACAGGTAGACAGAATGAACGCTTGCTAGCTAGCGGCTACTTAGCGACAGCAAGCGTCCAAAACCAGACAGACTGGAATGAGGCAGCCAATGCGATGCGGCGATGGCGTGCCTCACAAAGACTGGACGGGATAGTCAGAAAATAGCAGGATTAAGATAGATGAACGTAACACAGATAAATATACAACAAGTATGTTTTCCTAGCGTATTACAATTACAGCTATCAATGAAACTATTTGTAACGTCTGACTAACATATGTATATATCGGCAATGAACCGATATATGACATAAGCAAGAACGCTGACTAGGAATGGAGTAACACAGGGAACAGGACTCAGAAGGATTCGCTATCTCTTCGCAGAGATGAACGCAATCCACAAACGGTAACAGGACAGGATTCAGAAGGATTCGTTATCTCTTCGCAGAGATGAACGCAATCCACAAACAGTGACAGAACAGGATTCAGAAGGATTCGTTATCTCTTCGCAGAGATGAACGCAATCCACAAACGGTACCAGGAACAGGATAACTAGCTCAGCACGGGTGCTCACGGTACGCGCAAACTACCAAAACGTGCTGGAAAACTGACTAACTGAACACAGGAAATAAACAGTTCGTGTACGTATATATCAGCAACACTGATATATCAACGTAACACAAATACAAGGAAAATAATAAACGTGCTGGTATGCATATATATTGGCAATGAACCAATATATGATGCAAAGACCAGCAAAGTATCTTTAACAAGAAACACGATCGGGGGCTAAAGCGACAGCAAGACAGGCTTAAGCTGAAGCTATGAAAAACCCAAGGAAACCCTGCAGGAAGCAGATCTTTATACTGAGGTCATCCAATGGGAGCAGACATGCAGATTCCCACACAGGTGAATGATAATCAGTCACAAGCTGACAGCAGGGAAAGACAGACAAGGCTATGCAGCTTGCATGGAAAGACATCAGAACTGCCTGAGCTGCAGCACTACTTCCAGCAATAGCTGCTGCAGCAGCGATCATTACAGTACCCCCGCCTTTAAAAGTGGATTCCAGACGCTTTTCAAAACTGAAATTTCCAACAAAACAGTCTGACTGATAATTCATGATGACCGGGACAGCCCGGCAAGACCGAATTCCAGAATCAGTCCCCACAAGACTGGACCCATCAGAACCAGAACCTACAGAACCATGCCCATCAGTACTACAAGCCCCAGTGTGACACCCATCAGAACCATGATTTCCAGAAGAAAGCCCTCCGAAACTCCCTGAGCGATACCCACCGCCTTCCAGGAACCGTTCAGAAACGACAAAGCCTTTGCAATGCCCACCGGTACTGTCTTTACCAACACAAAACCCACTGTTGAACCAGTCCAAGGCACCAGGACAAGTTTTCTCAGAGACCTCCCAGAACACCTTGAAGCTCCAAAGAGATCTCCATAGGTCAGAATGCCCCTTAGGCTCACATGGAGAACCATCAAGAACCCCTATGGAACCTAGGGCAATTCCCGAGTCAGGGCCACAAGGACAAACATCAATATCAGGGCTTTCAGGGACCAGAACCATCTCTGGGCATGCAGGCAGACTGGCAATATCAGAACGTGTTCCCACTAAGGAAGCATCAGAGCACGCTAACACCTTAGACACACTTGGGCATTCTGGCACACAAAGAACATCTGGGCACACCGGCACAAGAGAAACCTCTGGGCATGTCGAGGAACTGTGAGCCTCAGGGTCAGCCAAGACAGGACCAAAACCAGGACTGGCCAAAAAAAAATCATCATGACTAAACTTCGCAACTACTGGACTTTTACACGAGAATGCTGGATCAGACTTAGATGTCGCTGATTCCAGCAAAGTCAGTAACAAATCAGATTCAGGGGCACTAACAAGACAGGACAAATCTTCTGATGTATGCACTGAACCAGACAGGGACTCCACAACTACCTCTGGACTGGACAGAGACTCATTTAATACACTGGATTGGAGCTCATGAGGCGCTGCAGAACAAGTCAGTATTGCAGCAGCCCCCACTGGACTAGGCAAAACTGAGGAATTCCCTGGACAGGAAGGGGACTCTGGAACCTCTGCCACAGCGGCCAGAGAACCAGAATCTTTCAGGATACAGGGCTGGGTTTCAGGAACACTCATCAGACCGGACTGAAATTCTGAGATTTCTATTATTTTGACCAGAGAATCAGAATTATCCATGTTACAGGGCAAGACTTCTGAAACATTCAGAGGACAGGGCTGGAGTTCCTCGGCTGTTACAACACTGGAGAGGGACTCAACAACATTGGTTAAATCAGACTGTGTACAGGACAAGGTATCTGACACACTTGCTGACGAGGACAATATTTCAATGGCTTCTGCTTTGCTGGGCAGAAATTCATCAAGTTTTATTAGAGCAGACTGTAATTCCAAAACAGCTGCTAGACAAGTGAATATTACTGCAACACCAACTGAGGTAAGCAGTGCTTCAGCCTCCTCTGCTAGAGGGTTTAAAGTATCCAAAGTACTGGGTGAAGCATAAGACTCTGCGACCACAGCTTCACTGGACAGGATCACTGAACAGTCCATATTGCAGGGCAAAACCATGGAAGCACCTGCTGGACAGCATAATGATTCTGTGACCTGAGTTTCATTGGAGAGATCTACTGCACAATTCATGGTACAGGGCAAATTTATTGGAAAATTTTCTGAACAAGGTAATAATTCTGCGATTTCAGGTTCACATAGCAGATGCTCTGAGCTATTCACGAAACTAGAGCAAGGTGTAGAAACAGGAAGATCAAGACACAATGTTTGCGCATCTGCTGGATCAGACAGGAGTTGAACTTTATTAACACAGGTAATTTCTGCAGAAGTGTTTGCAGAGACAGGCAAGATTTTTCTGGTGTCTGTTTCACTAAACAAAGAGTCATGAGTACTGGCTAGGCTGGACTCGGAAGTCAGCAGGACCTCTGGATTCTCTGCTGAGAAATTTGCGCAGGGCAAGGTTAAGAATGTATCAGTGGCTTCTGTTTTACTGGGAAGTAACACTGAGTTATCCATGGTACAGGGTGGAATTGCAGGAACTTCAATTTCACACAAAAAGAGCTCCGAATCACCTGCTGAATCAGCCAAAGGTGCTGAAGCAGGCGGGTCAGAACGCCAAATTTGCGAATTCGGAGTCACAAAAAAAATCATCCAAAATCAGTTCCCACACATCAATCAATGGAGCCACAAAGTCATACTCACACACACCAGTTTTTATTAGGTTATAGGCAGACTTAATGCATGCATTCAATACCAATTCACTTTTTGCACTGTAAAATTGACAAAATGAACTTGAATCATTCTTCCATTCATTGACCAGAGCTTCCATCTCTCCTTTCTCAAATGGAGGATTCCAAGCATACTTAACAGGCAGATCATGGTTTGCAGATATGATTGTGGCAGGCACATGTATAGGGTTAATTAGCAGGTGATTGGCAGATTCCTTATTCTTAAGAATATCCAATACCTGTAGCAAGTGTTGAACTGTAGTGTATGCAAACTTCCCTTGGTTCACAAATAAGTTGATTTGTTCAATACTCTAATATCTCATCATAATCATACTCAGATAATTCTTTTAAACAAAAATCTTTATTTTCCCTAGCCAGGGAGGAAAGTTCATTAGTAGTTTCATAAGTCCATTTAACTCCCCTGAAAGACAATTGCATTTCATTATCTGTTAATGGCAGAATCTCATTATAGGTCTCAGTCGCTAAGGATAACGATTCTGCAGATTGGACACGTTTCTTAGAACGTTTGCGTTTTGCCTTTGACCTTGCGGTTTTTGGTGATTTATTCAAAGCTGCAGGAAAATTATCAGTAACACTTTCTGCTTGCTGCTCATTCTTGCAAGCAATTGAAGGAGCAGCTGATTGGCCTGCTGCCAGGAGTTCATTAAGAGGAAAAGGCAATGGATCTATGCGCAACCAGTTATGGATCACAAACGCTAGAAATTCCAGTGGTCTCTCTTTCAAATCGGAATGATTGAGAACATCAAATGCCCACTGGAATAATTCCCCTTTAAACAAAATATAACTTAGTTGGAGTGCCCAGGTTGAAACAGGAGTCGCTTGGAGATCAGGATTGGTCAGGAACCTGGCACATTCAGAGAAAAACTCATTTTCTGTTTCAGAGCTAAGTTCTTCAAATTTCTTAAAGGAACAGGAACCATAATTAACAGTGTCATACTTTCTGGGAATCCCCCCCACAATGGGGATTGGTAATGGGGTTTTCATAATGTAAGGCTTGGTGGTGTATTCTCCACAGTCAGCATGCAACGCATGAGCTGACGTGGAGGAGGTACACACACTAGCACCAGGAAACAGGCTATCCCTTAGTATAGTGGAGGGGAGGACTGACTCCAATAGGAGATTGTGGCGCACAGAGCCGGTGCAGATCTGACAGCCACAAACAATGCTTTCGTATAACGTCTCAGCGCAAAGTAGCGCTGAGCGCATAGACCGGAACTGAGGAGATCAGGACAGGTAGACAGAATGAACGCTTGCTAGCTAGCGGCTACTTAGCGACAGCAAGCGTCCAAAACCAGACAGACTGGAATGAGGCAGCCAATGCGATGCGGCGATGGCGTGCCTCACAAAGACTGGACGGGATAGTCAGAAAATAGCAGGATTAAGATAGATGAACGTAACACAGATAAATATACAATAAGTATGTTTTCCTAGCGTATTACAATTACAGCTATCAATGAAACTATTTGTAACGTCTGACTAACATATGTATATATCGGCAATGAACCGATATATGACATAAGCAGGAACGCTGACTAGGAATGGAGTAACACAGGGAACAGGACTCAGAAGGATTCGCTATCTCTTCGCAGAGATGAACGCAATCCACAAACGGTAACAGGACAGGATTCAGAAGGATTCGTTATCTCTTCGCAGAGATGAACGCAATCCACAAACAGTGACAGAACAGGATTCAGAAGGATTCGTTATCTCTTCGCAGAGATGAACGCAATCCACAAACGGTACCAGGAACAGGATAACTAGCTCAGCACGGGTGCTCACGGTACGCGCAAACTACCAAAACGTGCTGGAAAACTGACTAACTGAACACAGGAAATAAACAGTTCGTGTACGTATATATCAGCAACACTGATATATCAACGTAACACAAATACAAGGAAAATAATAAACGTGCTGGTATGCATATATATTGGCAATGAACCAATATATGATGCAAAGACCAGCAAAGTATCTTTAACAAGAAACACGATCGGGGGCTAAAGCGACAGCAAGACAGGCTTAAGCTGAAGCTATGAAAAACCCAAGGAAACCCTGCAGGAAGCAGATCTTTATACTGAGGTCATCCAATGGGAGCAGACATGCAGATTCCCACACAGGTGAATGATAATCAGTCACAAGCTGACAGCAGGGAAAGACAGACAAGGCTATGCAGCTTGCATGGAAAGACATCAGAACTGCCTGAGCTGCAGCACTACTTCCAGCAATAGCTGCTGCAGCAGCGATCATTACAAACCCCCTGTAAGCATAGAATCCTCCAACTTCAGCAGGCAGACCTACAGCTGCAACATTTTGAAGCTTATGCCAGTGTGGCGATGCATTCGGGATGCATTGCGGTGGTTGGGACGCATGCGCCGCTGCAGAAGCTTGGATCTGCGGGTCTCCCTAGGGAAGATAGAGGATCCCATACAAATGGTGGGCTAGGGAGCAGCCCCCAAAGGTAAGTAATGCTGGTCATCCCTACCAATGGCCCACTATATTATGAACCTCCCTTATGGGGAGGCTCATTTTAAATATTTTTTAAATAGGTGCTCTATATGCGGGGCATAATGTAACAAGCAGCATCTAGTGGGCAGGGTAGGGAGTAGAACAATGCACTTGTCAGAAATGATCTGGCACTCCAGATCTTTCGGTAATGCATCATGCCAGCTATACACATGCTAGATTCTCTGCAGAGATGGCTCTTGACTGGCCACCCCTGCCAAGATTACACTACTGTGTCACTGAGGCTTAAGGCACCTCTGAAGCGGTAAAAGAAACTATTGAATTAAGCCCATGGTGGACTAGTATTCCCTAAACCTTAACCTACTGATGCTGCTCTTGTTTTCACGGTCCCTCCCGTTTTACTATTCTTGGTAACTTTCTATCCAGCTTGCGTTAAGTTCCCCTGAGCAGCAATTCTAAATTGCGCATCTGCAAGTTTGCTGTGTACGCGCAGTTTGGAACGTCTGCATGCACAGTTTTGGATTGCTCAGCATCGCTTGGGGAACTTCCGGAAGGATATACAATGGAGAGTTGAATGCAAAGTGGACTGGGCCTGGGGAAGAGGAGGGAGCCCAAAGACAACAAGCAGCATCAGGAGGCTAGGGATAGTTCACTATGGGTTTTATTAAATTTTATTAGTCCTCCGATTCAGGGGTATTTTAAAGTGTACCTGAAGTGAAAAAAAACTTATGAGATACAGGTGGTCCCTGACTTACGAATGTCCGACTTACGAACGACCCGCCGATACGAACAGCATGGATTCTATGTTTCCATGGGAACAAGTAAAAAAATTTTTTTTCAAATTGGACTTGTAGTTTTTGAGAAAATTGATTTTAAAAAATTCAAAGAAAAAAATGTATTTTAAACTTGTATAAGCAGGTACAGAGGACAGAGGTGACACAGAGGGGGGGACAGAGATGGCACAATGTTCTGACTTAAGAACAGATTCAGGTTAAGAACGAACCTACAGTCCCTATCTCGTTCGTTAACCGGGGACTACCTGTAATTAATTATATGTGTAGTGTGGATAATAAATAGAACATAAGTAGCAAAGAAAAGAGTCTCATATTTTTATTTTCAGTTATATAGCTTTACTTATAACATTGCATCATACTGTCACAGTTGCGGTTTAGAATCCATACTCTTCCTTTTAAGCTGTAAAAGAAGCAGAACTAATGGCCCTTTGACCTTTCCTACAATAAAACCTTATCTTAAACGGTCTCTCACTGTTTCTCAGCTGTTTAAGCGCTTCAGAAAAAGACAAATTAACAGAAACTCTTTTGGATAGATCAACTAAATTTTTTTCAAAAAATGAACCCAAGCCAATCAAGATAGTTAAAAAAAAAAATCTTACTACCTGATCCTGGGGGTAGTGTCCATTTCCACCTCTCCCTGCCACTCCTATGAGCTGTATTACTGCACTTTCCTTTCAGTGACTTTGGGGTCACTACGCTGCAAATGCAGCCCAGAGTCGTTATTGTCATGGGGGGGAGGGGGGGAGCAGGCAAAGGAGAGACAGTGAGGGGCTGTTATGCTAGGAACACATGATGCGTTTTGTTGGTCAATTTTCGATTCATGGCAAGGGGACTGTCAGAGAAGTGGAAAGCACACGGAATTTCTTAGTAAGGCTAGTATCATATGTGTATATGTTTATCTCATCATGTCACGTTGCAAAATTCAGGTACAATTGTGCGATTTTCAAGAATTAGAATATCATCCAGCTTTTCAGTTTTAAATTCAGAAGAAACACTGCAGGTTGCAAAATATTTTTATAACTTGCAGGAGGATATCCAGCTGCATTAACAAACAGTTTTTGCTGACAAGATTATATAAGATGAGATTGAATCAGAGAATTTAAGAATTGCAATCAATTTTTCTGACTGATTGTAACATTTCAAAAATATGACCAATGTACCACACACCTATGTTCAATATTTTCCTCAATTGTGATAAAAATGATTGGAAACTCAGAGAAAATTGCTAGGGTGTGTATATTAATAAATTAACAATCCAACACACACCATACAATCTTTAGTAGAAATTGAAGAGAAATATCTGGCATTCCGGATCGATTTAAATAAAAAAAAAAGGGAAATCCCATCAGATTTTTCAGTAGAATGAAAAAAAAGCTTTCAATTTTTTTCGAGAGATTTATCGAATTACTGTAAAATCGGATCATTTTATTGTATCGTGTGAGGCCACCATTAGGGAGTTCATGGAACTCTGGTGGCAAATGACTGGGAAGTTGTAACGATCGGTGTAACACAGAGAGGGTGTGATTATTGGTGATCTGCAGTATCACCAAGAATACAGATATATACCCGATTATTGATGATCTGCAGTATCACCGATAATCCGATATATTACTAACCTCTGGACACCTGAGAGATATGAGTGTTTGGTGCAACAGTAATACTTTGAGAACAATACCAGGAGGACAGGTACAAGGCAGTAAGGAATACTGCTAGAGTAAGTACCTTCCCGCAGCCTGAGACTCTCCCGCAGGGAGGAGTCAGACTGGGAGAGGGAAGGACCAGAGCGTGAGTGACACCAATAGGAGGATGTCACTGACTGATCTGTGAACTATCTCTTAACTGGGGAGATAGCTCTGAAGGTCGGACAAGCCAGGTCGGCAACACACGGACATACAAAGTACAAAGACAGGAGACTGATTTGGTAATCCTAAGGCAAGCAGGGTTTGGCAACAGAGTATCAGATATAGCGAAGTACCAAATCAGTGAACAGAAGAGTGGTCAGGAAAGCAGGTCAGAACAGATAATAAACAATGCCTAGTCTTGGGTGTGAGCTCCGTGATCATCAACACCCTGGAACTAGTCTGAAGTATAACAGAATGGTAACACAAGTCCCTAATCTTTGGGTGTGAGGTCCTTGATCATCAACACCCTTTAACTAGTCTGAGGTATAACAGAATGATAACACAGATTCCTAATCTTTGGGTGTGAGGTCCTTGATCATCAACACCCTGGGACTAGTCTGAAGTATAACAAAATGATAACACAGATTCCTCATCTTGGGTGTGAGGTCCTTGATCATCAATACCCTGGAACTAGTCTGAGGTATAACAGAATGATAACACAGATTCCTAATCTTTGGGTGTGAGGTCCTTGATCATCAACACCCTGGGACTAGTCTGAAGTATAACAGAATGATAACACAGATTCTGACAATAAGGTCTGAGTGCTTCCACGTAGTGATCGCAACGGCAAACAACCAGTGAATGACCAGCACCCAGTATATATAGCCCAGCGCTCTCCAGTGCCTCCCCAAGTGCTGGACCAATGGGAACTGGTACAATCGTCAGCTGACCGGCTTGGTCAGCTGTCTCCCTTCTGGCTGTCATAAAAGTTCTGCCTCTCAACGCGCGCGCGCGTCCTTCTGAACCTGTGTGGACTATCAGTCCCAGCCACACCAGACATGTCTTGCGTACCACTCGCCGTGCTGGACGTTGAATCCGCCGCACCGCTATCAAGGCATGCGGCGGTTTCTCCGCGTTCGGCCATACTAGCAGATGTAGGCCCACGCGTGCAGACCGACGCGTTGGACGCGGAAACAGCCGCCTTACTCTGAGCGGCGGCTTTTCCGCGTTTTCTCACAGAAGTCAATCCGAGTGAAGAAAAGTTCTTAGCTGTGATGTAGGTTCTCAAGGTTGTTGTGGTCAGTGAACACTAGTACACAAAGTCAATACACTGCTGCAGGAGATAGAGCCACTGCTCCAGGGCAGTTTAATAGCTAGTACCTCCTTTAGGTATAGATTACTTCCAGCAAGGAGTCAACTGGTTGAAGCAGGGCTTTTGGGTCAGAGCATTCTGAAAGGATGGAGCCTACTACACTTTCTGATGAATCTACCTCAAGTACAAAGGGTAAGGAGGAACCCAGATATCTGAGGATGGGTCCTGATGTAAATGATGTCCAGACCTGACTGAAGGCTGATTGAGCTTCTGCGATTTACAGAAGGCAAGATGTTGCTAAGTTAGAATAATAATGGTAACGTTTGTAGCAGAGATGTTTTGGATACATTTTCTGCAAAAATTAGCAAAGCTGAACCATCAAATTCCCTTTTTACCATTGACACAATGTATAAATGTGTCAAAGAAGTTACAAAGGTTAAATGGCTTGACCATGTATTTGCTATGGCCAAGTATATAGTCTCTCAGAGATTCAATTCAATAAATATTTTAGCAGCTCCCAGTCTGTGTCAGAGTTTTTGCATGAGGGGAAGAGGGGGAGAGGATACCTATTGATAAAGGAAATACAGTCCATCTCATTATAATCAATAATAGGCCTTAAAGTATGATGTTTCTTTAACAAAAAATACCCCCACAATCACCCTCACTATTAGATACTTACCTTCTGTAACGATTGTGGAACTTTCTCCGTGATCAGCGCACAACGCGTGCGCTGATACGGCGGAAATCCTCCACAAGCGTATATTTGCAGGCACCCAGCAAAAGGTGCTACGCACCCGTAGAGGGAAAATTCCTGTCGGCAGATGGCGCTGGGGAGTGCAGAGGAACCAATCCTCTGTACCTCCACAAATGCCAGACAGGAATTGTACGAAGCGCAGAACGCAATCGCAAGAGAGGCGATTGCGAATGAGAACGAGCAAAGGGACAGGTTATATGTGTGTGCGCCAATCCAGTCGCCACCCTGCGACAGTGCACACACAACAGCAGATATGAAACAGGAATGCGATCGCGAGAGGTGCGATCGCCAGACGTGACACAAGGCAGATCAGAACAGAATACAAGGTTAGCAAAGACACAGCAAATAATACAATGAGGAGATACGGAAAATAACAAACGCTAGCTAACCGCGAACACCGCACTCATTCGCAACAGTGCACGCGGTTATGCGCGGTCTCCACGTGATAAGCACAATAGAGACAAGCACGCCTAACTAACCATTAACAGACAAACATGAAACAGAGGACGCGAGCGCTTGCTTAACGGTTACCTCACCAAGCCTCCAGCAAGCGTAGCAGACAAGACAGACACACAAAAACAGGGACAAGCGAGAGATAGGATCCACAGCACTAGCGGAAAGTGGCTAGCGCGATCCCAGGAGACAGAACAGAAGGATCCACAGTGCTAGCGAAAAGTGGCTAGCGCGATCCCAGGAGACAGAACAGAAGGATCCACAGCGCTAGCGAAAAGTGGCTAGCGCGATCCCAGGAGACAACAGAAGGATCCACAGCGCTAGCGAAAAGTGGCTAGCGTGATCCAAAGAGACAGATCAGAAGAGATAGCTGGTAGCAACCGCTGCACCAGCTATACTCCAAGAACAGATCAGAACCATTTCCTGTCGACCACCGTTGGGACATGACAATGGCAACAGAACAAACAAACAGATAAACAATCCTAACTGCACTAGGGAAAACCTGCCTAGCGCAGATTCAGGAATTACTCTAAGCTGATCTTCAAACAGAGAGTAAGGCTGACACCCCACCAGGAGTGTTACATAGGACGAAATCCTTATGACCAGCCAAGCATTGTGGGAAAGACATAGTACTTATAGTACACGCCTCCAATGAATGTGGCCAGGCAATTTGCATGACAACATATGCAAATTCCTCAGCAAGCACAAGCTGCAAAACTGACAGAAGCTCTCCCTTCCAGAGTCCTGCAGCATGCAAACCCAAACAATGGTCAAAAAGCTGCCTGCCTGCACAGGCAGCCGAGCAGATTATCACAGTACCCCCCCCCCCCCCCCCCTCAGGGTCGAATTCCAGACGACCCTCAAAACTGCTATTAGCAAAAGACTCCAACCGAAGACTCATGAAGGTCGGGACAGCCCGACAAGGTCCAATTCCAGAGTCAGTTCACCCGAAACCGACCTCATCGGAAACAGAAGCCACCGAATCATGCCCATCAGCACTACAAGTCTCAGCGTAACACCCATCAGGACTGTGGATAACAGAGAAGAAGCCATGGACACCCTCCAGACAATACCCACCACCTTCCAAGGAGCGTCCGAAAATACCAAACTTGCCACAATACCTGTTTGAAGTGTCCCTTACAACACAAAAGCCACCGTTGATCTTATCCAGGGTACCAAGCAAAATTTCTCCCGGAATCTCCCAGAACCTTTTGAAGCTCCACAGAGATCCCAAGAGGGCAGAACAATCACCAGGCTCACATGGAGAACTATCAAGAACCCCTATGGAACCAATGACAATTCCAGACTCAGAATTACGAGGACACCCATCCAGATCAAGACTTTCAGGGACTACTTCTGGGCATGCAAGCAGGCAGGCTAAATCAGAACATGTCTCCACCGAGGAAGCATCTGAGTACGCTGGTAACCGAGGCACACTTGGGCTTTCTGGGTCACAGAGCACACTGGGGTACACCAGCACAGGAGAAACCTCAGGACATGTCGGGGAACTGCCAACCTCAGAGTCCGGCATGACCAGACCAAAACCAGGACCGGGCAGAAAAACATCACGAGTAGAGGTCACAGGTACTGGACTTTCAAAAGAAGACTCGATCTTAGGCTTAGAGATCTCAATGACTGTAATGGTATCTGACAGAAATTCATCATTGACTACCCATGACTGAAGCTCCACCAGAGCTGAAAAGGTAGCCAGCAAGGCAGCAATGCCCTCGGAAGAGGGTAACACCTCAGAAGGACTTGGGGGGCAGAAGACATCTCCCACAAGTTCTGCACCCTTTGGGAGGAACTCGGAGACCTCCAGAACATCAAACAAGACCTCAGGAACATCATTTTCCAGGTTTTCTAAGCAGGATTCTGAACTATCCATGTTACAGGGCAAAACTGGAACTTTATTTTGTGAACAGGGCAGATGTCCCAGGAATGGTTCCACCATAACCTGAGACTGAACTTCATCATAATTAGCGGGATGTACAGGAATATTTACTGGGACACACACTGACTCCCTAACTTCACTCTCACTGCACCCAGAATTCTGTGTGGCAGTCAAACTAGCTTGTAACTCCAAAACTGCAGAAAACAGGTGAGTATAGTGGCAATACCTAGACGAGCCTCTAGGGACACTGCAGGGGATTCTAAGCAAGGCCACATTGACTCATCTAGAGTACAGGGTGCAGAATCAGCACTTCCCTCAGAGCAAGAAAGGGACTCACAAATGTCAGTGTGATTGGACATCATATTGTTATTCATGGTACAGGGCAGGTTCAGAGAAAGCGTCTCTGAGTAAGGCAAAGAAGGTTCAGCATCAGATTCGCAAAACCGAAGCGCTGTCTCACTCTTAGATTCGGCTAACAATGTCGAATCCGAGGAACCAGAACGCAAAACCTGCGAATCAAAATTCACTTTAGGTTGTGAAACTGACGCTTCCATAGCGCAAACCTCCGCGATCTGCGGAGCATACTGCAAGGCATCTAGGACCGAAACACTGGAGCAACTGTCATCAGGCAACGGGCCCTTACAGGTGTGAACAGGGTGAGACAGAGACTCATCTGTAGAAGAAATAGCGACATCAACAGGATAAACTTTATTAGGCATAATAATTTTACTTTTGACACTGCATAGTCGAGAACTTTTCCCCATAGCAGGGTCACAGACGGAAGATCTCAAAGATCTGTTACTAAATGACAAAGGATCCCACACATCCTTGAGGAAACCGGCAGACTCATGCCGATCACAATCTGCAGGAACATCCGAGAAACAGGCATCAGATCGCACAGATTCAAACTGCACACTGTCAGGAGAGAATCCTTCAGGATTCGCACAGGAATCAACCACAGCGGCATACTCATTCATTTCAGATTGCACAAAGTCAAGACTCTCATGCTTTACCCCAGAAAGGCAGGAACAATCATCCGACAACGATGTCTCTTTATTGGAATCAATTGGTTGGTGTGTGTGCAACTCATCCAAAATCGTTTGCCATACATAGATCACCAGATCCACATCATCCTTGTCACATTCATCGGAATCAATCAGAAGGTACATAGAATCGAGACAAGCATTCAAGACATCTTTGCTTTTTGCGATGTAAAAATCGCAAAAGGCTTTCCAATCAAAATTGAATTCCTCCAGCAAGGCCCCAACATCCCAGGAAGCAAATGGGGGTTCAAACAGGCCAGTATCCAGATAATCTCCATAGGGGTGGAGTTCAGGAACAAGAACAGATTTTTTAACTGCTTTAATGTAGTGTGCGATCCTACCTATAGCAGGATCCACATAAGCTTTGGATTGGGGCAAAAAACCTGGAAACTGATCAGCAGATGCATTATAAACATCATTATCATACTGCATGGTTTTGCCCATTTCAGACTTGACAGAAATAACCTCTTTATTTGTGGTTGCTATGGGCAACGGATCTTTCCGCTGGGAAGCCTTCCTAGATCTTTTACGTTTAGACTTAGAGGCTTTGGATGGCTGCTTTTTAAAACCTGAAGTGGCAACTGACACATTGAACTGATTGTCATACTGAAAGGTTTTGCATGGAAGGGAAAGATCAGCTGACTTATCAGCAGCTACACAATCAATCAGAGCAGGTGGTAAGCCAGGCAGTTTAAACCAGTGAGAAAATATCACTGTAAGAAACTGATACAGATTATCATTCCAAGAATTGTTTTTTAGCACATCATATGCCCAGGTGAACAAATCGTTTTTTAAGAGCACATAGGCAAACAGAAGAGCCGACGTGGACGAATCAGAAATCTGAAAGGTGGGATTCAGACAAAACCTCACACATTCAGAAAAAAATTCCGCCTTGGTCTCTGAATGAAGCCTTTTAAAGCTCTTAAAGACACAGGACCCAAACTCGACAAAATCGTACAAATCGGAATTTCCGTCTACACTGGGGTTTTGAGTTGCGCTGGTCATAGTGTAACGATTGTGGAACTTTCTCCGTGATCAGCGCACAACGCGTGCGCTGATATGGCAGAAATCCTTCACAAGCGTATATTTGCAGGCACCCAGCAAAAGGTGCTACGCACCCGTAGAGGGAAAATTCCTGTCGGCAGATGGCGCTGGGGAGTGCAGAGGAACCAATCTTCTGTACCTCCACAAATGCCAGACAGGAATTTGTACGAAGCGCAGAACGCAATCGCAAGAGAGGCGATTGCGAATGAGAACGAGCAAAGGGACAGGTTGTATGTGTGTGCGCCAACCTGGTCGCCACCCCGCGACAGTGCACACACAACAGCAGATATGAAACAGGAATGCGATCGCGAGAGGTGCGATCGCCAGACATGACACAAGGCAGATCAGAACAGAATACGAGGTTAGCAAAGGCACAGCAAATAATACAATGAGGAGATACGGAAAATAACAAACGCTAGCTAACCGCGAACACCGCACTCATTCGCAACAGTGCACGCGGTTATGCGCGGTCTCCACGTGATAAGCACAATAGAGACAAGCACGCCTAACTAACCATTAACAGACAAACATGAAACAGAGGACGCGAGCGCTTGCTTAACGGTTACCTCACCAAGCCTCCAGCAAGCGTAGCAGACAAGACAGACACACAAAAACAGGGACAAGCGAGAGATAGGATCCACAGCACTAGCGGAAAGTGGCTAGCGCGATCCCAGGAGACAGAACAGAAGGATCCACAGTGCTAGCGAAAAGTGGCTAGCGCGATCCCAGGAGACAGAACAGAAGGATCCACAGCGCTAGCGAAAAGTGGCTAGCGCGATCCCAGGAGACAGAACAGAAGGATCCACAGCGCTAGCGAAAAGTGGCTAGCGCGATCCAAAGAGACAGATCAGAAGAGATAGCTGGTAGCAACCGCTGCACCAGCTATACTCCAAGAACAGAGATCAGAACCATTTCCTGTCGACCACCGTTGGGACAGGACAATGGCAACAGAACAAACAAACAGATAAACAATCCTAACTGCACTAGGGAAAACCTGCCTAGCGCAGATTCAGGAATTACTCTAAGCTGATCTTCAAACAGAGAGCAAGGCTGACACCCCACCAGAAGTGTTACATAGGACGAAATCCTTATGACCAGCCAAGCATTGTGGGAAAGACATAGTACTTATAGTACACGCCTCCAATGAATGTGGCCAGGCAATTTGCATGACAACGTATGCAAATTCCTCAGCAAGCACAAGCTGCAAAACTGACAGAAGCTCTCCCTTCCAGAGTCCTGCAGCATGCAAACCTACACAATGGTCAAAAAGCTGCCTGCCTGCACAGGCAGCCGAGCAGATCATCACACCTTCCTACTTTTTTAAGAAAGGAAAGCAAGCCACTTTTGTTGCACACACTTTCCGCCAAAGGGCACAATACATGAGGAATTCCTAAGCAGAAGTTTTTTTTTCATGCATCCAATGAAGTCAGCAGTTATTACAAAATCATGCTAGAATAACAGCTCTTTACATGGATAGCTGAACTGTGCACTGAGTTCAGCCTACTGTCAACCAAGCAACTTCCAGCTGCAATGTAAAGCTAATCTGTAAAAACAAAAATCACCCCCAGGGGGTACTCACCTCGAAAGGGGAAAGCCTCTGGATCCTAAGGAGGCTTCCCCCTCCTCCTCCTCTCCTCTTGCTCATATGCTAAGACCCCCGAAGTGTGGAATCCCTGTTTATACTTGATAGGTCCGTCCCACTTGGTCTTCAGCAGAAATAGCTAAGCCTGATTGGTTATGTGCTACTGCGCAGGCGCAGACAGCTTGAGCCTGCTCAGTGGCGTGGACCCAATGCAGCCCAGCTTTTTCCAAAAAAAGCTAAGTGGGACGGAGCTACTGCTGGATTTTGCGGGTCCCATTGCTGAAATGGAGGGACAGAGGAGGATGGGATAAACCTCTTTAGATCCAGAGGCTGTCCTCTGCCAAGTTGAGTACATCATAGGGGCACATTTTTGGTTCTGCTTTACATTTTAAAGCAGCATTGTGTCACATCTTAGTGTAACTGCAGCAACGCTCAGATGTACCTCAGCGAGACGGACTCCCCGCTAGCGCCTGTACTGAGCATTAGCAAGCACCCAGCCACTGCATGGGAGCAGTTAACAGGCAGTGAATGCACTGCCTACAGCTGCCTGTGTGAAGTAGTCCTACCACATTGCACTCTATGGCTCTGTGGGAATTAAAGGGTACCTGAACTGACATGATGAAATAAATATAGGTACATATAGTAATAGTCTTACTAAAAACAAAATGTCTGAATTCCTTCTGTTTCCCAGTACGGTACAGCGTTAAAAAGCTAGTGCTTTTATCTATGCAAATGAGGCAGTCAAAAAGAAAGTCGAATGTATCCCTATATCCTGCAAAGTAAACAGAAGGCAAAACACCTTTATCTTACTGATAAGATTTTAATTCTGAAAAGTTCATTGCGTCTGTTTGCTTTGCA
Source organism: Hyperolius riggenbachi (assembly GCF_040937935.1). Classification (NCBI taxonomy): domain Eukaryota; kingdom Metazoa; phylum Chordata; class Amphibia; order Anura; family Hyperoliidae; genus Hyperolius; species Hyperolius riggenbachi. The sequence goes on from NC_090646.1 coordinate 480,487,265, forward strand.
GCAGTATGTAGCTGATTTTACATCAGACTGTCATGACTGATGTTTAAAAAAAATTCAAATCTTAAACTGAAAATAAAAATATGAGACTATTAGTACAACACATATCATTATATGTTTATTTTAGAGAATCAATATTTCAGGAAGAAAAATGGATGCACTTTTCTTATATTGACTTTTCCAGTTTGAGAAATGATCGTGTCTTTCCAAGGAGAGACATCAAAGATCAGACTATATACCAGAGAGCTAATATGCCTTGAAAAAAATAGGTTATTATTACTATACATGACACATGAAATACGGAAAATGAATCGAGGTATATAAAGTCTAGACAAGCTTTTTGAGATATACAGAGATAGTATGGACCTTACTAATACTGTACTACTCTAGCCACAACCTGCTTCTACTTAATGATAAGCCACAGACCTGCCCACATAAGCTTCTTGGAAATCTTTAAACATAACCATGTATATATATATGCTTTTTAAGTGGTCTTCTCACTCTGCCTGCAGTTAGCTATGGGGTTGATCATCTTCTTTCTTGTGGCTTGTTGTATCCTCAGCATATCAGCCGGTAAGTCATTTTGTTTCTTCTTATGCAGAAAGGTCAGAGAGAAGCCGTGCACTTAGTAGCAGAAAACATTTTGAAGTATTAAGTGCTAGTTCACAGTGCTCAGTTGTGTTGCAGAATAATTCTGCGTGTCAGCTCACTGCCCATACAGTTCTATGAGCCTGTTCACAGTACTACGATGAAACTGATCGCGTTATTCTAACTCGCTGCATTGCAGGCTTTGTATTAATGTCTATGTCCAATTTCCATTGCAGTACACGCTCAGTATAACACGTGCGTTATGCAACTGACCACTGTGAACCTTGCCTAAGGGCTGCTCTAGAGAAGTCCTGGAGCCTCACATGTGAGGAAGTAATGCATGGGACAGACATCCATAGTATGTTGGAGGAGCTGAGGGATCAAGTTTCCTTATGAGATCTGAGATGTACAAGGGGGAGGTATGGTAGATGATATTTAGTAGATTTATAGGCCACAGTAGCTTAAAGGGAACCTAAACTGAGAAGGGTATGGATTTTTCCTTTGTCCTTTCCTTTGACTCTCCTGTTGATCTCGTGCCTCTATTACTTTTAGCCACAGGCCCTCAACAAGCATGCCGATCAGGTGTTTTGACAGACGTTAGACTGGATTAGCTGCATGCTTGTTATAGATCTGTGATTCAGCCACTACTGCAGCCAAAGAGATCAGCAGGACTGCCAAGCAACTTGTTTTGTTTAAAAGGAAACATCCATATCCCTCTAAGTTAAGGTTCCCTTTAAATGTGATTCAGAGGAGGAACGGGAGCCAGTTAAGGGACTTGCAGAGTGGGGCAGCAGTTGATGAGTATTGGGAGGAGTGGATGAGCCTGGCAGCGAGCGGAGTCTGATCTCTGGAAGTTCGGATAAGAGGGCCTTGCAGTAGTGAAGTCAGGAGATGACCAGAGCATGGACCAGGAGTTTGGCGGTGTCAGGTACGGGCACATTTTGGAGATGTTCCAGAGGTGGAAGCGGTATGACCTGGAAATCTTCTGTATGTGGAGGGTAAAGGATAGTGTGTAGTCCCATACTATGCCAATAGGTTGCAATTAGCATACTACCACGGATTATTATTATTACCATCTTAGTAAAGTAGGCTCACTAAGTCACTCAGTATTAACTTTATAAACCCACATTGGTGTGCTAATCTCAACTCACAGCAGGATATATAAACCAGTTCCTCTAGAACTATCAGCCTCTGCTGGGAACCCTGTTTGCTGAATCCAGTTTGTAGACATGAGATTTTTATGTGTCAAGCAAGTGTATAAAATAAAACAAGTATATTTTTTCTTCATACGTAAAAAAAATATATAAAAGAAACATACTATAGATGCCCTTTAAAGCAAAGTCCTCAACCTCTGGGTTTCTGAATAGTGTACGGCAGTGAGATAAAAGAGGAGAGTAACACTCTTTGCCCACTTCTGCTCTGCATTTGACTGTTATGTTACGGGAAAGTGTAGGGCACCAGTCTACTTAATTATCTGTGGATAAGGGGAACCAGGCTGCTTAACCTCCCCGGCGTTCAATTTTCCCAGGATTTCTTTACAAAAAGTGATAAAATTTATTTTTAAAACTTTTTTTTTCCTGTAACTTGCCAAAATGTGTCAAGCAAGGATCTAGTATACAGTGCAGGAGAGTATTGATGTGTATGCACGTTCATACTGTTCACAGCATGTTTTTATGGATGGACATTTCTGTCCATACCGCTGGGGAGGTTAATTATCTGGGGTTAGAACGCATCAGGGTACTCACTTATTTGGGGTGGATGGCAACAGATTACTTATCTGGGAGTGGGGGGCACCTGCTACTCAGCTTTAGGTTGTGGGCACCAGGCTACTTAGTTATCTGTGGGTGGTGGGCACCAGGCTACTTAGTTATCTGTGGGTGGTGGGCACCAGGCTACTTAGTTATCTGTGGGTGGTGGGCACCAGGCTACTTAGTTATCTGTGGGGGGGGGGGGGGCTAAGGCTACTCAGTTATCTGTGGGTGGTGGGCACCAGGCTACTTAGTTATCTGTGGGTGGTGGGCACCAGGCTACTTAGTTATCTGTGGGAGGGGGGGGGGAGAGGCTCCAGGCTACTCAGTTATCTGGGAGTGGGGACCCGCTACTCAGCTTTGGGTGGTGGGCACAGGTTACTTAGTTACTTGTGGGCACCAGGCTACTTAGTTATTTGTGGCTGGTGGGCACCAGGCTACTTAGTTATCTGTGGGTGATGGCACCAGGCTACTTAGGTATCTGTGGGTGGTGGGCACCAGGCTACTTAGTTATCTGTGGGAGGGGGGGGGGGAGAGGCTCCAGGCTACTCAGTTATCTGGGAGTGGGGACCCGCTACTCAGCTTTGGGTGGTGGGCACAGGTTACTTAGTTACTTGTGGGCACCAGGCTACTTAGTTATTTGTGGCTGGTGGGCACCAGGCTACTTAGTTATCTGTGGGTGATGGCACCAGGCTACTTAGGTATCTGTGGGTGGTGGGCACCAGGCTACTTAGTTATCTGCGGGCGGTGGGCACCAGGCTACTTAGTTATCTGTGGGAGGGGGTAGAGGCTCCAGGCTACTCAGTTATCTGTAGGTGGTGGGCACCAGGCTACTTAGTTATCTGTAAGGGGGGGGGGAGGCTCCAGGCTACTTAGTTATCTGTGGGTGGTGGGCACCAGGCTACTTAGTTATCTGTGGGTGGTGGGCACCAGGTTACTTCATTATCTGTGGGTGGTGGGCACCAGGCTACTTAGTTATTCGGGGTGGGGGGGGGAGAGGCTCCAGGCTACTTAGTGATCTGTTGGTGGTGGGCACCAGGCAACTTAGTTAACTGTGGGTGGTGGGCACCAGGTTACTTCGTTATCTGTGGGTGGTGGGCACCAGGCTACTTAGTTATCTGTGGGTGGTGGGCACCATGTTACTTTGTTATCTGTGGGTGGTGGGCACCAGGCTACTTAGTTATCTGTGGGTGGTGGCCACCAGGCTACTTAGTTATCTACTTAGTTATCTGTGGGTGGTGGGCACCAGGCTACTTAGTTATCTGTGGGTGGTGGGCACCAGGTTACTTCATTATCTGTAGGTGGTGGGCACCAGGCTGCTTAGTTATCTGTGGGGGGAAGCTTCCAGGCTACTTAGGTATCTGTGGGTGGGGGGCACCAGGCTACTTAGTTCTCTGTGGGTGGTGGGCACCAGGCTACTTAGTTATCTGTGGGTGGGAGGGCACCAGGCTACTTAGTTCTTATATGGCATACTCCCACATTATATTGTAATCACATAATATAAAGTGCATAACATAAGATGTATTCGAGAAATGACATATTATGCACATTATTGTGTTATGCACAATATTATGCAGTTGAATCTTTCCCAGCCAATTGAGAAATTTCTTTGCATCCCTGGTGCAAAGGTTGATGACTGCTGTCTAAGGCCCTGTTCAGACTATGGGCGTTTGCAGAACGCATTGAGATGCAAATAAAATGCAAGTTCGAATGCGTTTTCTATTGCGTTTTTCACACAGGAAACAGAAAAAAATTATGGTAAACGCAGAGGAAAACGTACGCAAAAAACGCAATAGTACGCGTTTTTGATACGCGTCCAGAGACTTTCATTGCGTCTGTTTCTGTGCGTGATGCACAGAACTGCGTGCAGCAATGCGGATGAGAATCGTATGCGTCTCATACGCATACATGTGAACGAGGCCATTAGAAAACATTAGTAGCCGTTTCTATGCACAAAGTCTGTCCGTACGCGTTCTGGAAAAACGGCTAGAAACGCGCATAGTCTGAACAGGGCCTTATGGTGGCAGGCTGTGTGCATTAGTTAGGTCATTCCAGCTTTTTCAGCCTAATGAACATTCATTTTTTAATGATTTGTTGTTGTTATTCCATATCAGATGGAATTTTCGGAGGACGTGAAGTCAGTCCCCATTCCATGCCATACATGGCTTATCTGACATTCTATACACAAAACAGGCAACTATCAAGATGTGGTGGAGTCCTGATAAGTGAGGACATTGTTCTGACAGCAGCCCACTGTAATGGCACGTAAGTATGGCACTGTGTATGGCACCTAGAGAGACACATCCATCTGTTTGTCTGTTACCATGTAAGAAACATAAATGCCTGCTTATATCTATGCATAGCAACAAGGAAATGAGTCGTCCAACAATACCAGTCATCCAGATACTGCAAGAAATTTATATACAGATAGTTTCTAGATGACTATTTAGAGTGGTTTTGAGAAATACATTTTAGAGAAAAGGCAGAATAGATTCCCCCAAACAACTCAATGAGTCATGATATTTGTGAGAAAATAACAATACCATATATCTTCTACAAATTAAATGTAAATTCCTGAGCGAGAATATGATGGTATAATATGCAGTAGCTCACACTGAAAGAGGATCTGTGAAGATTTTTAGCCTTAAAGCGGGAGTGTCACCATAAAAATCGAATTTCAACAGCAACTGTTCTGAGAGTATTAAGTGATAAAGATGCTAATCCTGCATTCAAAACGTTTAAAACTTTTTCTGCTGTTATGGTTTGGAATTATCACATACCTTAGGTGCACTGGCCCTTTAATTGCCATTGCCATCATCTGGCAAAACAGTTACATGCTGAGGGGTCTTTTTATCTATAATATTTTCCTCCTCTTCCCTTTATTTTCCCCTCCTTCTAATAACATAAGACAGTGCACTTCCTAGTATAGACCTCAGTGGGAGTGTCTCAAGACTCTGGGAGGAGGGTGGTAAAAAATACACAATTAGCAAGAGGAGAAAAAAAGAGTGAGGGAGGAAATTATGTCAGGTTTAGCTTCATTCAAAGGTAACTAAGATGGAAACTGTCTAGAATAGGATTCTCTGCTTTTCCTTTATAAAATTCACAGAAATCATAATGTGGACAGTGCAATACATTTGTTATGTAAGTAGAACTAGTATTTATCTACTTATAGATGTGTTTTTATTTCTAGGATAGCATGGGTGTCACGTGTTCTTTAAGTATTCCTTTAAGGCAGCAGCTTTTACCGGTCTGCATTGATGTATGTTCTACATACATTGGATCGGGTACCACTAATTGTGCCGATCAACAACTAACGATTGTTCTATCTTTGCAGCCTGAGTGATAAAAGCTACATCACAGGAGCCTAATTTCTTACATTTTTGGCCTGAGCGACAATAGTAAGCAGCCTGAGGGATTATTATTGTGTTTTTATACAGTATATCGCTGACATCTTCTGCAGTACCAGGGCATATAGGCATGTCCCTAACTACCCATAACTACCCTATGGGAAAGATCACATTGCTACGTACGTTCGTTCCGTTCCCTGCGTTCCGCTCATCGGAGCGGATGTTCCCGACATGTCAGGACCTTGCGTTCCCGCTCCGTTTAGCGGAACGCAAGTGTACGGGCAATGTGAACCCGGCCTAAGGCAGGCCCAAATTTACATCACAGGAGCCTATAGGCACAGATGTCCTGGCACCCTTAGACTTCACCCTCCATGAACCTACAAACCTTCACCGAACCGCACCACAAGTGTGCTGGCTGGCCCAGCTATCACTTCTCTCTTACTACCCTTACCCGTCATAGGTAGCTACAGGTGCCGCTTAGTATTAGGTAGCCAGAGTTATCCTCAGTATTAAGTAGTTAGAGGGGAGCTCTGTAAAAACAAAGTGTTGGGTTCAAATGGCGCTGTCATAGGCCACAATAGAAATTATTGAGTAATTTGGGCGCCGTCAAAAGACTGAGCACAAATTACTATAAAAACCCTGTAATTTGGCCATCAGCAATAGCTGGAAGCCGAATCACTTCTTTCTCCACTATCCAAGGAGACCTGGAGGAATAGTAATTAACCACTTCAACCTAACTGGACGAAAATTTTTGTCCAGTTAGGCTGCGCGCACTTCCGCGGGACGTGCACGCTCCCGCGGGCCCCCCCCCCGTGCGTGCTCCCGCTGGGGGCCGTTAGCCCAGCGATCTATGAAAGGGATTATAAATCCCTTTCACTGATCGGACCCCCCACCCGGAGAAAAGCCGACAGCGTCTCCATACACCCCAGCCACACCCCTAGTCAATCATTATATATATATATATATATATATATATATATATATATATATATATATATATATATATCCTTTATTAAAAAATAATTGTGGGTGGGGAGAAGGGTCAAGGGTGCCCATGGGTGTGGAGGCAAAAAATGATCGAGGCCCCAGCCGGCGGATGCGGTGTGTGGGATGCGGGTCTGGGATAGTATTGTCCCTCCCTCCGAATGTGCCCCCCAGTGTCCCCCTGTATGCAGAGATAAGAGCGCAGTGGAGCGGGCAGTCTTACCATTCCTTCTCGCGTACGGGCATCTGGTCTTCTCCGCTTCCTGCTTCCTGTGACGTCACAGGAAGTAGATGGAAGACCAGATGCCCGTACGCGAGAAGGAATGGTAAGACTGCCCGCTCCGCTGCGCTCTTATCTCTCCATACAGGGGGACACTGGGGGGCACATTCGGAGGGAGGGAGGGACAATACTATCCCAGACCCGCATCCCACACACCGCATCCGCCGGCTGGTGCCTCGATCATTTTTTTGCACATCTGACCCCCTTAGCCGCCCGGGACACTGGGGGGTCATAACGGGATAGCGGGACAGCCCCCCCAAATCGAGACTGTCCCGCCGAAAACGGAACGGTTGGGGGCTATGCGTCTCTTCAGACACTGCGGCTTTTCTGAGATCAAAAAGTTCCCCATCTTCATACTTCTTCCTGGGAGCGAGATCGTTCTCTCCCAGGAGTTTTTGACTGTGGCCATTTTGTGGCCAAATAGCAAACTACACCAAACAACACTTTACATTGAATAAATACATTTTGAAACATTTAAAATCCCGTTTACCTCCCACACCAAAAAATACCCGCATACAAGTTTTAATAAAAAAATTACAATAATAATAATAAAAAAAAAACATAAATAGTTACCTAAGGGTCTAAACTTTTTTAAATATTCATGTCAAAGGAGTATATCAATATGATTTATTAAATTATGGGCTTCTAAATAGTGATGGACGCAAATTGAAAAAATGCACCTTTATTTCCAAATAAAATATCGGCGCCATACATTGTGATAGGGACACAATTTAAATGGTGTAATAAGCAGGAGAAATTGGTAAATAAAGTACATAGGTTTTAATTACGGTAGCATGTATTAATTTCAAACTATAATGGCCAAAAGCTGAGCATTAATGATTTTTTTCCATTTCTTTGTTAATATTCCTGTTAAAATTAGTTTAGAATAAATTAATTCTCAGCAAAATGTATCACCCACAGAAAGCCTAATCGGTGGCGGAAAAAACAAGATATAGATCAATTCATTGTGATGAGTAGTGATAAAGTTATTGGCAAATAAATGGGAGGTGAAAGTTGCTCAGATGTAAAAAAATCTCAACCTTGTAGGCTGAAGTGGTTAATGCTGCTGAGACTTTTGGAGGAGCAGGGTGAGCCATTTATCTCCCGGCAGCTTAATCATATGTATGCACTAGAGGTGCCCCCAAGTATTAGGTAGCTAGAGGTGCCCCTGACTGAAGGGAGATCTGATCAGTGGAATGCTGAGTTACCTCTCATTTTATGGGGAGGCACTTGGGGAGGGGAGTGAGCTACCTTTCCATCATCGGGCTTGTCATGATCGCTGCTGCAGCAGGTATTGCTGGAAGTAGTAGTGCTGCAGCTCAGGCAGTTCTGATCTCTTTCCATGCAAGCTGCATAGCTTTGTCTGCCTTTCCCTGCTGTCAGCTTGTGACTAATTATCATTCACCTGTGTGGGAATCTGCATGTCTGCTCCCATTGGATGACCTCAGTATAAAGATCTGCTTCCTGCAGGACTCCTCGGGTTTTCATAGCTTCAGTTTAAGCCTGTCTTGCTGTTGCTTCAGCCCCCGATCGTGTTTCTTGTTCTAAAGATACTTTGCTGGTCTTTGCATCATATATTGGTTCATTGCCAATATATATGCATACCAGCACGTTTATTATTTTCCTTGTATTCGCGTTACGTTGATACATCAGTGTCGCTGATGTATACGTACACGAACTGTTTATATCCTGTGTGCAGTTAGTCAGCTTTCCAGCACGTTTTGGTAGTTTGCGCGTATTCGTGATCACCCGTGCTGAGTAAGTTACCCTGCTCCTGGTTCTGTTTGTGGATTGCGTTCATCTCTGCGAAGAGATAACGAATCCTTCTGAATCCTGTTCTGTTACCGTTTGTGGATTGCGTTCATCTCTGCAAAGAGATAACGAATCCTTCTGAATCCTGTTCTGTTACCGTTTGTGGATTGCGTTCATCTCTGCGAAGAGATAGCGAATCCTTCTGAGTCCTGTTCCCTGTATTACTCCTGTCCTAGTCAGAGTTCCTGCTTATGTCATATATCGGTTCATTGCCGATATATACATATGTTAGTCAGACGTTACAAATAGTTTCATTGATAGCTGTAATTGTAATACGCTAGGAAAACATACTTATTGTATATTTATCTGTGTTACGTTCATCTATCTCGATCCTGCTATTTCCTGACTATCCTGTCCTGTCTTTGTGAGGCACGCCATCGCTGCAACGCATTGGCTGCCTCATTCCAGTCTGTCTTGTTGTGGACGCTTGCTGTCACTAAGTAGCGGCTAGCTAGCAAGCGTTCATTCTGTCTACCTGTCCTGATCTCCTCAGTTCTGGTTTATGCGCTCAGCGCTACCTTGCGCTGAGACGTTATCGCAAAAGTATTGTTTGTGGCTGTCGGATCTGCACCGGCTCTGTGCGCCACAATCTCCTTTTGGAGTCAGTCCTCCCCTCCACTATACTAGGGATAGCCTGTTTCCTTGTGCTAGTGTGTGTACCTCCTCCACGTCAGCTCATGCGTTGCATGCTGACTGTGGAGAATACACCACCAAGCCTTACATTATGAAAACCCCATTACCAATCCCCATTGTGGGGGGGATTCCCAGAAAGTATGACACTGTTAATTATGGTTCCTGCTCCTTTAAGAAATTTGAAGAACTTAACTCTGAAACAGAAAATGAGTTTTTCTCTGAATGTGCCAGGTTCCTGGCCAATCCCGATCTCCAAGCGACTCCTGTTTCAACCTGGGCACTCCAGCTAAGTTATCTTTTGTTTAAAGGGGAATTCTTTCAGTGGGCATTTGATGTTCTCAATCATTCCGATTTGAAAGAGAAACCGCTGGAATTTCTAGCGTTTGTGATCCATAACTGGTTGCGCATAGATCCATTGCCTTTTCCTCTAAATGAACTCCTGGCAGCAGGCCAATCAGCTTCCCCTTCAATTGTTTGCAAAAATGATCAGCAAGCAGAGAGTGTTCCTGATAATTTTCCTGCAGCTTTGAATAAATCACCAAAGGCAGCAGGGTCTAAGGCAAAACGCAAACGTTCTAAGAAACGTGTCCGATCTGCAGAGTCGTTATCCTTAGCGACTGAGACCTATAATGAGATTCTGCCATTAACAGATAATGAAATGCAATTGTCTTTCAGGGGAGTTAAATGGACTTATGAAACTACTAATGAACTTTCCTCCCTGGCTAGGGAAAATAAAGATTTTTGTTTAAAAGAATTATCTGAGTATGATTATGAGGAGATATTACAGAGTATTGAACAAATCAACTTATTTGTGAACCAAGGGAAGTTTGCATACACTACAGTCCAACACTTGCTACAGGTATTGGAGATTCTTAAGAATAAGGAATCTGCCAATCACCTGCTAATTAACCCTATACATGTGCCTGCCACAATCATATCTGCAGACTGTGATCAGCCTAAATGTTTCGCTGTTAAGTATGCATGGGATCCTCCATTCGAGAGGGGAGAGATGGAAGCCCTGGTCTGTGAATGGAAGAATGATTCAAGTTCATTTTGTCAATTTTACAGTGCAAAAAGTGAAATGGTATTGAATGCATGCATTAAGTCAGCCTATAACCTAATAGAGACTGGTGTGTGTAGGTATGACTGTGTGGCTCCTTTGATTGATGTGTGAGAACTGATTTTGGATGATTTTTATGTGACTCCGAATTCGCAAATTTGGCGTTCTGACCCGCCTGCTTCAGCACCTTTCGCTGATTCAGCAGGTGATTCGGAGCTCTTTTTGTGTGAAATTGAAGTTCCTGCAATTCCACCCTGTACCATGGATAACTCAGTGTTACTTCCCAGTAAAACAGAAGCCACTGATACTTTCTTAACCTTGCCCTGCACAAATTTCTCAGCAGAGAATCCAGAGGTCCTGCTGACTTCCGAGTCCAGTCTAGCCAGTACTCATGAGTCTTTGTTCAGTGAAACAGACACCAGAAAAATCTTGCCTGCCTCTGCAAACACTTCTGCAGAAATTACCTGTGTTAATAAAGTTCAACTCCTGTCTGATCCAGCAGATGCCAATAGATGCACTACATCAGTTTCCGAGTCCCAGCAATCCTGTCTAGAAACCTCAGAACCCCAGCATCTGAATTTTCCAATTTTACAAATGAATGGTGATTCAGATGCGCAAACATTGTGTCTTGATCTTCCTGTTTCTACACCTCGCTCTAGTTTCGTGAATAGCTCAGAGCATCTGCTATGTGAACCTGAAATCGCAGAATTATTACCTTGTTCAGAAAATGTTCCAGTAAATTTGCCCTGTACCATGAATTGTGCAGTAGATCTCTCCTATGAAGCTCAGGTCACAGAATCCTTATGCTGTCCAGCAGGTGCTTCCATGGTTTTGCCCTGCAATATGGACTGTTCAGTGATCCTGTCCAGTGAAGCTGGAGTCGCAGAGTCCTATGCTTCACCCAGTACTTTGGATACTTCAAACCCTCTAGCAGAAGACTCTGAGGCACTGCTTACCTCAGTGGGTGTTGCAGCAATATTCACTTGTTTAGCAGCTGTCTTAGAATTAAAGTCCACTCTAAATAAACTTGATGAATCTTTGTCTGATGAAGCAGAAGTCATTGAAATATTGTCCTCGTCAGCAAGTGTCTTAGATACCTTGCCCTGTACACAGTCTGTTTTAACCAATGTTGTTGAGTCCCTCTCCAGTGTTGTAACAGCCGAGGAACTCCAGCCCTGTCCTCTGAATGTTTCAGAAGTCTTGCCCTGTAACATGGATAATTCTGATTCTCTGGTCAAAATAATAGAAATCTCAGAAATTCAGTCCGGTCTGATGAGTGTTCCTGAAACCCAGCCCTGTATCCTGAAAGATTCTGGTTCTCTGGCCGCTGTGGCAGAGGTTCCAGAGTCCCCTTCCTGTCCAGGGAATCCCTCAGTTTTGCCTGGTCCAGTGGGGGCTGCTGCAATACTGATTTGTTCTGCAGCCCCTCATGAGCTCCAATCCAGTGTATTAGATGGGTCTCTGTCCAGTCCAGAGGAAGTTGTGGAGTCCCTATCTGGTTCAGTGCATACATCAGAAGATTTGTCCTGTCTTGTTAGTGCCCCTGAACCTGATTTGTTACTGACTTTGCTGGAATCAGCGACATCTAAGTCTGATCCTGCATTCTTGTGTGAAAGTCCAGTAGTTGCGAAGTCTAGTCATAATGATTTTTTTTTGGCCAGTCCTGGTTTTGGTCCTGTCTTGGCTGACCCTGAGGCTCACAGTTCCTTGACATGCCCAGAGGTTTCTCTTGTGCCAGTGTGCCCAGATGTTCTTTGTGTGCCAGAATGCCCAAGTGTGTCTAAGGTGTTAGCGTGCTCTGATGCTTCCTTAGTGGGAACATGTTCTGATGTTGCCAGTCTGCCTGCATGCCCAGAGATGGTTCTGGTCTCTGAAAGCCCTGATCTTGATGTTTGTCCCTGTGGCCCTGACTCGGGAATTGCCCTAGGTTCCATAGGGATTCTTGATAGTTCTCCATGTGAGCCTAAGGGGCGTTCTGACCTATGGGGGTCTCTTTGGAGCTTCGAAGTGTTCTGGGAGATCTCTGAGGAAACTTGTCCTGGTGCCTTGGACTGGTTCAACAGTGGGTTTTGTGTTGGTAAAGACAGTCCTGGTGGGCATTGCAAAGGCTTTGGCGTTTTTGAACGGTTCCTGGAAGGCGGTGGGTATCGCTCAGGGAGTTTCGGAGGGCTTTCTTCTGGAAATCATGGTTCTGATGGGTGTCACACTGGGGCTTGTAGTACTGATGGGTATGGTTCTGTAGGTTCTGGTTCTGATGGGTCCAGTCTTGTGGGGACTGATTCTGGAATTTGGTCTTACTGGGCTGTCCCGGTTATCATGAATTATCAGTCAGACTGTTTTGTTGGGAATTTCAGTTTTGAAAAGCGTCTGGAATCCGCTTTTAAAGGGGGAGGTACTGTCATGATCGCTGCTGCAGCAGGTATTGCTGGAAGTAGTAGTGCTGCAGCTCAGGCAGTTCTGATCTCTTTCCATGCAAGCTGCATAGCTTTGTCTGCCTTTCCCTGCTGTCAGCTTGTGACTGATTATCATTCACCTGTGTGGGAATCTGCATGTCTGCTCCCATTGGATGACCTCAGTATAAAGATCTGCTTCCTGCAGGACTCCTCGGGTTTTCATAGCTTCAGTTTAAGCCTGTCTTGCTGTTGCTTCAGCCCTCGATCGTGTTTCTTGTTCTAAAGATACTTTGCTGGTCTTTGCATCATATATTGGTTCATTGCCAATATATATGCATACCAGCACGTTTATTATTTTCCTTGTATTCGCGTTACGTTGATACATCAGTGTCGCTGATGTATACGTACACGAACTGTTTATATCCTGTGTGCAGTTAGTCAGCTTTCCAGCACGTTTTGGTAGTTTGCGCGTATTCGTGATCACCCGTGCTGAGTAAGTTACCCTGCTCCTGGTTCTGTTTGTGGATTGCGTTCATCTCTGCGAAGAGATAACGAATCCTTCTGAATCCTGTTCTGTTACCATTTGTGGATTGCGTTCATCTCTGCAAAGAGATAACGAATCCTTCTGAATCCTGTTCTGTTACCGTTTGTGGATTGCGTTCATCTCTGCGAAGAGATAGCGAATCCTTCTGAGTCCTGTTCCCTGTATTACTCCTGTCCTAGTCAGAGTTCCTGCTTATGTCATATATCGGTTCATTGCCGATATATACATATGTTAGTCAGACGTTACAAATAGAGTTGGGCCGAACGGTTCGCCGGCGAACGGGGTTCGCGCGAACTTAGGTGGTTCGCGTGCGGGTACCGCACGCGAACCTTTTGCGGAAGAAGTTCGGTTCGCCCCATAATGCACCTGAGGGTCAACTTTGACCCTCTACATCACAGTCAGCAGGCCCAGTGTAGCCAATTAGGCTACACTAGCCCCTGGAGCCCCACCCCCCCTTATATAAGGCAGGCAGCGGCGGCCATTACGGCCACTCGTGTGCCTGCATTAGTGAGAGTAGGGCGAGCTGCTGCAGTCTCTCATATAGGGAAAGATTAGTTAGGCTTAACTTCTTCCTGGCTGCATACCTGTTCTGTTCAGTGAGCCCTTAGCCCACTGCATACCTGTACTGTGATCCTGCCACTGCATAGCTGTTCAGTGATCCTGCCACAGCATACCTGTTCTGTTCAGTGAGCCCTCAGCCCACTGCATACCTGTACTGTGATCCTGCCACTGCATACCTGTTCAGTGATCCTGCCACAGCATACCTGTTCTGTTCAGTGAGCCCTCAGCCCACTGCATACCTGTACTGTGATCCTGCCACTGCATACCTGTTCAGTGATCCTGCCACAGCATACCTGTTCTGTTCAGTGAGCCCTCAGCCCACTGCATACCTGTACTGTGATCCTGCCACTGCATAGCTGTTCAGTGATCCTGCCACAGCATACCTGTTCTGTTCAGTGAGCCCTCAGCCCACTGCATACCTGTACTGTGATCCTGCCACTGCATACCTGTTCAGTGATCCTGCCACAGCATACCTGTTCTGTTCAGTGAGCCCTCAGCCCACTGCATACCTGTACTGTGATACTGCCACTGCATACCTGTTCAGTGATCCTGCCACAGCATACCTGTTCTGTTCAGTGAGCCCTCAGCCCACTGCATACCTGTACTGTGATCCTGCCACTGCATACCTGTTCAGTGATCCTGCCACAGCATACCTGTTCTGTTCAGTGAGCCCTCAGCCCACTGCATACCTGTACTGTGATCCTGCCACTGCATAGCTGTTCAGTGATCCTGCCACAGCATACCTGTTCTGTTCAGTGAGCCCTCAGCCCACTGCATACCTGTACTGTGATCCTGCCACTGCATACCTGTTCAGTGATCCTGCCACAGCATACCTGTTCTGTTCAGTGAGCCCTCAGCCCACTGCATACCTGTACTGTGATCCTGCCACTGCATACCTGTTCAGTGATCCTGCCACTGTATACCTGTTCTGTGAACCCGCCACTGTATACCTGTTCTGTTCAGTGGACCCGCCACTGTATACCTGTTCTGTGAACCCGCCACTGTATACCTGTTCTGTTCAGTGGACCCGCCACTGTATACCTGTTCTGTGAACCCACCACTGTATACCTGTTCTGTTCAGTGGACCCGCCACTGTATACCTGTTCTGTGAACCCGCCACTGTATACCTGTTCTGTTCAGTGGACCTGCCACTGTATACCTGTTTAGTGAACACGCCACTGCATACCTGTTGTGTTCAGTGAACCTGCCACTGCATACCTGTTCTGTGAACCCGCCACTGTATACCTGTTCTGTTCAGTGGACCCGCCACTGTATACCTGTTCTGTGAACCCGCCACTGTATACCTGTTCTGTTCAGTGGACCTGCCACTGTATACCTGTTTAGTGAACACGCCACTGCATACCTGTTGTGTTCAGTGAACCTGCCACTGCATACCTGTTCTGTGAACCCGCCACTGTATACCTGTTCTGTTCAGTGGACCCGCCACTGTATACCTGTTCTGTTCAGTGGACCTGCCACTGTATACCTGTTCTGTTCAGTGGACCTGCCACTGTATACCTGTTTAGTGAACACGCCACTGCATACCTGTTGTGTTCAGTGAACCCGCCACTGTATACCTGTACTGTTCAGTGAACCCACCGCATCAGTGCGCATACCTGTGCAGTTAAGTGAACCCACCTACCTACGTGAGTGCACGCAGTGTGATATACCACTCCGTGCATACCCGATATGGACAAAACAGGTAGAGGAAGAGGAAGAGGTAGTGGCAGAGGCAGAGGAAGGCCACCCGGCAGGTCTGCGCGAGGTCGTGTAAATGTAATTTCGTGTGGACCTGGCCCACAGTACAGTGCTCGGAAGAAGGCACGTCCCATCACCTCCCAAGATTGTCAGGACGTGGTTGAGTATTTAGCGACACAGAACACCTCATCTTGCTCAGCCACCAGCGCTACTACTAGCACCACTTCCGCTGCATTTGACACTTCGCAAGAATTATTTAGTGGTGGTGAAATCACTGATGCACAGCCATTGTTACAGCCAGATGAATTTTCACCAGCTCATATGTCTGCGTTACGCGACAACACTATGGATGTAACGTGTAAGGAGGATGAAGGACCTACACATTTGGATTTTTCTGAGGCAAGCGAAGCTGGGCAGGATGATTACGATGATGACGATGATAGGGATCCTCTGTATGTTCCCAATAGAGGAGATGAAGAGGGGGACAGTTCAGAGGGGGAGTCAGAGAGTAGTAGGAGGATAGAAGTTGCTGAAAGAAGCTGGGGCAGCTCTTCGTCAGAAACAGCTGGTGGCAGAGTCCGGCACCATGTATCGCCAGATTCGCCACCTATGTACAGCCAGCCAACTTGCCCTTCAGCATCAGCTGCTGAGGTGCCCACATCCCAGGGTGGCTCAGCGGTGTGGAAATTTTTTAATGTGTGTGCCTCAGATCGGACCAAAGCCATCTGTTCGCTCTGCCAACAAAAATTGAGCCGTGGAAAGGCCAACACTCACGTAGGGACAAGTGCCTTACGAAGGCACCTGCAGAAAAGGCACAAACAGCAATGGGATGGCCACCTGAGCAAAAGCAGCAGCAGCACACAAAAGCAAAGTCACCCTCCTTCTCCTCTTCCTCCTTCAGGTGCATCATCTGCTTATGCCGCTCTCTCCCTTGCACCTTCACAGGCACCCTCCTCCACTCCGCCTCTGCCCTTGAGCGGTTCCTGCTCCTCTGCCCACAGCAGCAGTCAGGTGTCCGTGAAGGAAATGTTTGAGCGGAAGAAGCCACTTTTGGCCAGTCACCCCCTTGCCCGGCGTCTGACAGCTGGCGTGGCGGAACTGTTAGCTCGCCAGCTGTTACCATACCGGCTGGTGGACTCTGAGGCCTTCCGTAAATTTGTGGCCATCGGAACACCGCAGTGGAAGATGCCAGGCCGCACTTATTTTTCCAGAAAGGCCATACCCCAACTGCACCGTGAAGTTGAGAGGCAAGTGGTGTCATCTCTTGCGAAGAGCGTTGGGTCAAGGGTACACCTGACCACGGATGCCTGGTCTGCCAAGCACGGACAGGGCCGCTACATTACCTACACAGCCCATTGGGTGAACCTGGTGGTGAACGATGGCAAGCAGAAAGCGGCGGACCAAATTGTGACACCTCCACGGCTTGCAGGCAGGCCTCCTGCCACCTCCTCTCCTCCTGCTACATGCTCTTCGCTGTCCTCCTCCTCCTCCTTGGCTGAGTGGCAGTTCTCCTCTCCAGCTACACAGCCCCAGCTCCGCAGGGCCTATGCTGCATGCCAGGTACGACGGTGTCACGCCATCTTAGACATGGCTTGTCTCAAAGCGGAGAGTCACACTGGAGCAGCTCTCCTGGCTGCTCTTAAGAAACAGGTGGATGAGTGGCTGACCCCGCACCACCTGGAGATAGGCAACGTGGTGTGCGACAACGGCAGCAATCTGCTTGCCGCTTTGCATATGGGGAAGCTGACACACATACCCTGCATGGCACATGTCATGAATCTGGTGGTTCAAAGATTTGTGGCAAAGTACCATGGCTTAGCGGATGTCCTGAAGCAGGCCAGGAAGTTCTGTGGGCATTTGAGGCGCTCTTACACAGCCATGGCACGATTTGCAGAAATTCAGCGTAAAAACAACATGCCGGTGAGACGCCTCATTTGCGATAGCCCCACTCGCTGGAACTCGACCCTCCTCATGTTCTCCCGCCTGCTAGAACAGAAGAAAGCCGTCACCCAGTACCTCTACAACTGGAGTAGAACGAAACAGTCTGGGAAGATGGGGATGTTCTGGCCCGACAACTGGACAATGATGAAAAATGCATGCAGGCTCATGCGGCCGTTTGAGGAGGTGACCAACCTGGTGAGCCGCAGTGAGGGCACCATCAGCGACTTAATTCCCTACGCGTACTTCTTGGAGCGTGCTGTGCGTAGAGTGGCGGATGAAGCTGCGAATGAGCGTGACCAGGAACCGTTACGGCAGGAACAGGCATGGGACCAATTTTCATCAGACCCAGCTGTTTCCTCAACACCTGCGGCAGCACAGAGGGGGGAGGAGGAGGAAGAAGAGAGGTCATGTGCAGAAGATGAGTCAGACTCAGAGGATGATGAGCAAGGTGTTTCTTTGGGGGAGGAGGAGGAGGAGGAGGGGACAGCGGCAGGAGAACAACCGCAGCAGGCGTCGCAGGGGGCTTGTGCTGCGCAACCTTCCCGTGGTATTGTTCGCGGCTGGGGGGAGGAGGTTGACTTACCTGACGTCACTGAGGAAGAGCAAGAGGAGATGGAGGGTACTGGATCCGACTTTGTGCAGATGTCGTCTTTTATGCTGTCCTGCCTGTTGAGGGACCCCCGTATAAAAAACCTCAAGGGGAATGAGCTGTACTGGGTGGCCACACTACTAGACCCTCGGTACAGGCACAAAGTGGCGGACCTGTTACCAACTCACCGGAAGGTGGAAAGGATGCAGCACATGCAGAACCAGCTGTCAACTATGCTTTACAATGCCTTTAAGGGTGATGTGACGGCACAACGCCAGCAAGGTACCACTGCCACTAATCCTCCTCCCGTGTCCACGCAGTCAAAGACAGGACGCTCCAGCGATCTCATGGTGATGTCGGACATGCGGACGTTCTTTAGTCCAACGCCTCGCCGTAGCCCTTCCGGATCCACCCTCCACCAACGCCTGGAACGGCAGGTAGCCGACTACCTGGCCTTAAGTGTGGATGTAGACACTGCTGTGAACAGCGATGAGGAACCCTTGAACTACTGGGTGCGCAGGCTTGACCTGTGGCCAGAGCTGTCCCAATTTGCCATCCAACTTCTCTCCTGCCCTGCCGCAAGCGTCCTCTCAGAAAGGACCTTCAGCGCAGCTGGAGGCATTGTCACAGAGAAGAGAAGTCGCCTAAGTCACAAAAGTGTTAAGTACCTCACCTTTATAAAAATGAATGAGGCATGGATCCCGGAGGGCTGCTGCCCGCCCCAAGACTAAGTCAGTCCCCGCACATACAGCATCTCTGCCTGCACGCCGTGTGACTGGCTGCCTGGCCTGCCCCAAGAAGACTAAGTCGCTCCCAGTCCCTCCACACAGCATGTCTGCCTGCAGGCCGCTTCACTACCTTCTCCGCCACCACCAACAGGGTCCGGGACTCCAGGCGGATTGCTGAATTTTTTAGGCCGCTGCTAGCAGCGGCCGCTGTAATAATTTTTCGGGTGCGTGTACATGACTGCCTAATTTTTCTGGCTGCACTGCGGGCAGCTGCAACAACAAAAGAAAAGGCATGAACATGCGCCCATTCCCCTTCGTGATCATTACCTTGCCGTGGTGAAGGGGCTTGCGTATCACAATGGAGCAATGACCGGCGCCTAGATGAGTGTCTCGGGGGGCACACCCACGATAATAAGGTCGTTGCCTCATTGTGGTCAGACCAAATTTGATCAGCTGGACAGTCACTGTTCTGTCATTCAGCTACATCAGCCAGGTGACTGACCATATGGGCTGTAAAGCCACCAAAACCTGCACTCTCGCCATGGTGCGCACCAGTCCAGCACGGCCGTCACTACACAAACAGCTGTTTGCGGTGCGTTACACGATGAGTTTGGTGCGTCAGTGTGAAGCAGTACCTTAATTACACTACCTGATTGATGTATACACATGCAAGATGTTTGAAAGCACTTTAGGCCTGTCATTTAACATTCAATGTGATTTCTGCCCTTAAAACGCTGCTTTGCGTCAAATCCAGATTTTTCCCGGGGACTTTTGGCATGTATCCCACTCCGCCATCCCCCCCTCCAGGTGTTAGACCCCTTGAAACATCTTTTCCATCACTTTTGTGGCCAGCATAATTAATTTTTTTTTTCAAAGTTCGCATCCCCATTGAAGTCTATTGCGGTTCGCGAACTTTAACGCGAACCGAACCTTTCGCGAAAGTTCGCGAACCCGGTTCGCGAACCGAAAATCGGAGGTTCGGCCCAACTCTAGTTACAAACCGTTTCATTGATAGCTGTAATTGTAATACGCTAGGAAAACATACTTATTGTATATTTATCTGTGTTACGTTCATCTATCTCGATCCTGCTATTTCCTGACTATCCTGTCCTGTCTTTGTGAGGCACGCCATCGCTGCAACGCATTGGCTGCCTCATTCCAGTCTGTCTTGTTGTGGACGCTTGCTGTCACTTAGTAGCGGCTAGCTAGCAAGCGTTAATTCTGTCTACCTGTCCTGATCTCCTCAGTTCTGGTTTATGCGCTCAGCGCTACCTTGCGCTGAGACGTTATCGCAAAAGTATTGTTTGTGGCTGTCGGATCTGCACCGGCTCTGTGCGCCACAATCTCCTTTTGGAGTCAGTCCTCCCCTCCACTATACTAGGGATAGCCTGTTTCCTTGTGCTAGTGTGTGTACCTCCTCCACGTCAGCTCATGCGTTGCATGCTGACTGTGGAGAATACACCACCAAGCCTTACAGGGCTCCTGTAGGCATGTGCCTACAGTGCCTTATGGTATATCCGGCCCTGGTCTAAAATGAATTCTAGGGAACCAATTATCTATTTGTTTTGGGGAGTGGGAGGAAATCATGATGCTTGTAGGAATTGCATGCAAACATGGGGAGAATACACAAACTCAGGGCTGTGCCTAGGATCCTCGAGGTGGTGGTGCTGAAAAGATCCCACTTCCCCCCCAGCTTCATAAGCAGAGCTAGTGACAGGATATCTTGTGGTCACAGTAGTGATAACAAAGCACCAGTCTCTTTTCCAGGTTAGAAGCATCAAAAAGTCCTTTCCTTGTTGGACCACTAATACAATGCAAAAAGGGCTATGAATGACCCTTAAGTCCTGTTGTACAGACCTTATACTTTTGGTGCCTGAAATTATTTTTTGTGATATTAGTATCGAGGGATATGATGTACATGATCAGGAGTGTGGAGAAAGATACTGTATTTTTTTTTTTCATTGCCAATCATCTTTTCTGTTTTGTGGCCCTACCTGTTATTATTATTTGTAGACATGAATAAAGAATTTGTTACTAAGTGCTTCTGTAATCCAGCATTAAGAAGGAGTCACTCCCAATGTACATGGTGTTGTGATGAATCTTTACCTTTGCTTGAACCAATAGGAGCAAGATTCCACAAGTTTTATACTGCAATGTATATCTAAAATACTATCAAATATAACACTAATGCTTTATTCTTGTGATTGTTCCTTTATAGAGAAATGACTGTGAGGCTGGGTGCTCATAATGTGGAGGAGAAAGAAATTTCCACACAGGAGATAAAAGTCTGTAAAATTTTCCCACATTTTAAGTACAAAGCAGGAATCGACAGTTCCGACATCATGATGCTAAAGGTATGTTGGTTGAATGGTAGCGTAGCACCATCACAACGTTTTGGTCCATTTAGAGAAATGACACGTGTGTGATTACAGAGGGAAAGTTGGATTTCTTAGCAAATCAGGTCTTGCTCAACAAACATTTTTGCGAGAAGGGCCCAGTGATTTGCTATGCTGTTGTAATTTTGCCGAGCGAGCACGAGCAAGAGTGAGGGGCAGTAATGGTGCTAAGTTTTAGTATGTGTCGGAAAGTGCGCAATGGGCATCAGCAGGTGCAAACAGGGGTGAGCCTGGGGTGCCTGGCACCTGGGTGCAAGATTTTCTCTGGCGCCTATGGGAGTGGTTAAATTTACCGTGCCCAACCACATAACCACACCCGTGTCCTGCCTAATCACACCCACACCTTCCACCTCTTTCCGCATGCATGTGATACCCCATTCCTACCCCTCTTCCATGGGCTTGCTCCTGGCTGGCTTTGGCTTCCTGCGAGTCTGCTAGTCTCTGGACTGACTCAGGCTGAGAGGCTCTGCGAGTGTGACGCAGTCACACACTGTATTTATGGCTGCCTGCGGCCACCCTACTCTCGCTCGCTGTTGTCGGCTCCTCCTCCCGCCAAGCCCAAGCGTGAGGTGGGCTGCCTGTATCTCTCCCGTTGCGCCGCGCAGCCTGCCAGTGTTGCCAACCTTTCACGTTATTTTTTTACTGACAAATACCTAAAAATTTACTGACAAAAGATTATTTTTACTGACAAAATTTCCCCACTAAATGCACATAAGAGACAGGTTTTCCCCATTTAAATGCACATAACAAGAGACCGCTTTTCACCAGCAAATGCACATAACAAGAGACCGCTTTTCACCAGCAAATGCACATAACAAGAGACCGCTTTTCACCAGCAAATGCACATAAGACAGCTTTTCACCAGCAAATGCACATAATAAGACAGCTTTTCACCAGCAAATGCACATAATAAGACAGCTTTTTTACCAGCAAATGCACATAATAAGACAGCTTTTCACCAGCAAATGCACATAATAAGACAGCTTTTCACCAGCAAATGCACATAATAAGAGAGATTTTCACCAGCAAATGCACATAATAAGAGAGATTTTCACCAGTAAATGCACATAATAAGAGATTTTCACCAGTAAATGCACATAATGACAAAAAGACAGTGTCCCCAGGATAGGTAGCCAGGGAGTATATGCGCCCAGGATAGGTAGCCAGGGGGTATATGCGCCCAGGATAGGTAGCCAGGGGGTATATGCGCCCAGGATAGGTAGCCAGGGGGTATATGCGCCCAGGATAGGTAGCAAGGGGGTATATGCGCCCAGGATAGGTAGCCAGGGGGTATATGCGCCCAGGATAGGTAGCCAGGGGGTATATGCGCCCAGGATAGGTAGCCAGGGGGTATATGCGCCCAGGATAGGTAGCCAGGGGGTATATGCGCCCAGGATAGGTAGCCAGGGGGTATGTGCGCCCAGGATAGGTAGCCAGGGGGTATGTGCGCCCAGGATAGGTAGCCAGGGGGTATGTGCGCCCAGGATAGGTAGCCAGGGGGTATATGCGACCAGGATTGGTAGCCAGGGGGTATATGCGACCAGGATAGGTAGCCAGGGGGTATATGCGACCAGGATTGGTAGCCAGGGGGTATATGCGCCCAGGATTGGTAGCCAGGGGGTATATGCGACCAGGATAGGTAGCCAGGGGGTATATGCAACCAGGATAGGTAGCCAGGGGGTATATGCGCCCAGGATTGGTAGCCAGCGGGTATATGCGACCAGGATAGGTAGCCAGGTGGTATCTGTGCCCAGGATAGGTAGTGAGTGACAGGAGCGCGCCCCGCCGCCGCTCCCTCCTCCGCTCCCTCCTCCGCTCCCCCCTCACCTTGCAGCAGCTTCAGTCAGACCTCAATCAGCGGGCGACCCGACCAGGAAAAGGGTGCCGGACGCGCCCGCTCTATATGCGGAAGTGATGTCACTTCCGCATATCAGTGCGGCGTGCTAGGTCCTAGCGCCCGCCCGCCTGATCGAGGTCTGACGCGGCGGCGCCGGCAGCTAGAGGGAGGGAGGGAGCTTGAAGCTTCGGCCACAGGGGGAGAGCGGCGGCCACAGGGGGAGAGCAGCGGCGGCCACAGGGGGAGAGCGGGGCCAGGGCGGCGCCTCTCAGAGGCAGGTGCCTGGGTGCCTTGCACCCGCCCAGGCTCGGCCCTGGGTGCAAATCAATTGCTCCTAGGATGCATGGCAAGGCCCAGCAGCCAATCACAAGAGATCTTACCACAGGCAGATACTGTATATGAGATAGGCTAGTCACTCCATCTTGCATTCTGTGTGTGTGAGTCGGTAGATCAGTGCCAGGGAGAGAATTGCATTATGGCAGGGAGAGATAAGAGCATATTGGTTTTTAGTAGCATAGTTCTGTGTCAGGCGCAGTGTTCCCCAACCCTGTCCTCAAGGCCCACCAACAGTGCAGAGTAGTTAATCAGCTCTGCTGAGACACTAATTACCTCACCTGTGATTGTGTGTGGTTTCCTGCAAAACATGTACTGTTGAGGACAGGGTTGGGGAACTAGGTGTTATGCTGGGGATACACGGCTCGCTGATGCTCCCAGCTGATAATTTCCGACAGGTCTGATGACCCGCCGGATCAATACCCCGCTCGATCCTCGCAGGCGGACAATAGCGGGGAGTCGAGCAGAAGATAAGGAAGCACCCACGGGGACGAGCGGGAATCGATCCGGACTGCGGCGGGGACGAGCGGGAGTCGATCCGGTGGCTAATCGAGCCGCCTGGTCGACCCATGTATGCCCAGCATTAGAGAATATATATAGGGCTTGATTCACAAAGCAGTGATAACTGTTATCATGCTGTGAAAAGTGCTTCGCGCGAAACCGGTTATGGCACGTAAAAATTTGCGTTTGCGCAACAACGCAAATTTTTCGTGCGTGAACGTTCCGCGTTCGTGCAATAAATTTGCATGATCGTGCCAACGCGAACGTTAATGCGTGAAAAGTTGCGTTATCGCGCAAATGCAAATTTTTGCGTTTAACCGTTTTCCACGCAAAAAGCGCTAAAAGGCACGCAAAGCACTTTTTCACAGCTGTGATAACAGTTATCACGGCTTTGTGAATCAAGCCCTTATGCTGGGAATACACGTTTCGTTTTTGCCTTCGTTTTAGCCTTCGATTCGTTTGGTAAACGAATCGAGTGTTGAAAACGTATGTGAAAATAGTCATAATCTCATTATAGTTTTGATTAATAGACCCCAAAAACGAACGACTAGTGATCGAACATGTTTGATATTATCTCTCTTTATCCATCTAATCGAGCCATTGGTAGGCTTGATGGCTGTTCAGATCGATTATATATTCGTTTATGCCGTCCGTCCCTGTACTACGTTTCGTTTCTATGCAGCCTTCGATCATTGGAAAAACAAAACCATCAGAATCGAAAAAAAAAACCGAAACCGTGGGTGGTGATATTAAAGGGGCACTATGGTTAAATTCTTCATTTTACATCCTTTAACATAAAGATTTGTATGTATACCAATGTTAATGATAAGTATTGTGGCTGATGGAAAGGATTTATTACACTGACAGTACACATATATAGCTAGGAGTCACGTCGGGTAGATTTACCTATCTGACGCCGATTCAGCATAAACCACTGTGTGATAGGAGGCACTGTAACTGCTCTCCATGTTGCCGTTATATCTCTCCCCCCCCCGGGTCCGCTCAGATAGGTTTATCCCAACTTATAACAGCCAACTCCCGACTCGAGCTCTTTGCAGGCTGCAGCAGCCGTACAGCGCAACACAGCGCTGTACGGCTCTATAGTTCCACGCTGCTCGCTAAGGACCCCTGATTTGAAGCTGGTTACCACAGCAACTGTGTGTTGCGCTGTACGGCTGCTGCAGCCTGCAAAGAGCTCGAGCCGGGAGTTGGTTGTTATAAGTTGGGATAAACCTATGTGAGCGGACCCGGGGGGGGGGGAGAGATATAACGGCAACATGGAGAGCAGTTACAGTGCCTCCTATCACACAGTGGTTTATGCTGAATCGGCGTCAGAAAGGTAAATCTACCCGACGTGACTCCTAGCTATATATGTGTACTGTCAGTGTAATAAATCCTTTCCATCAGCCACAATACTTATCATTAACATTGGTATACATACAAATCTTTATGTTAAAGGATGTAAAATGAAGAGTTTAACCATAGTGCCCCTTTAACCGTACGATCGATTATTTCGGGATCGAAAAGGACAGAAGGCACAATCGAAACGAAGGTTTAAACGAAGGCAAAAACGAAACGTGTATTCCCAGCATTAGACTGTGTGGGACAGTTCATCGTAAGATTTTGTGTATGCAGAAGTGCTTAGGCAGACAACTTTAGGGCCGGTTCACACTTGTTTTAAAAACGTATCCCTTGGATACGTTTTTAAAGCTCTGCAGAAATGCAGGTAGCCGATCCTATGTTTAAAATAGGACCCGCTTCCACTCATGCAGAAACATGGATCACACACGGATCCGTGTTGCATGGAAAGAAAACATCACAGAAAATCTGGATTTGACACGTTTTCCAGATTGGATGGGAAAACGTGTCCAATGCAAGCCTATGAGAATGGACACTGTCTGCTCTCACTAGGCTAGTCGCCGCATCTGCGTTGACCGTTTAGGCCACATCCCGTCGCAATCAAGTGCCCCGCCGTTCATCACCGCTGCTAGGTTTATTCTGAAAAGCCCGGAGGCATTTTTACTCTGGGCGACAAACTGTAATGGCTTTTAGCATTCCACACAGATGCACCCCACACCTTCCACTAACAGTTGAGCTGAAATTTACTGAAGTGCATTATCTCAAGTGTGTAACCAGATATTAACACGATTGATAATTTTTCTCTATGCTACATTTTCTGATCTGATCCATAATTTAAAGAGAACCTGAAATGTAAGCCAACTCAAGGAACCATACTTACCTGAGGCTTCCTCAAGCTGCCCCTCGAGGCCGCTCAGTCCCTTGCTGTCTCCCCGGGTGGCTCCTATCATCCGCCATACTGCCCGAAATCCTGTCCGAATCACACTTCCTCACACATGTTCAGGTGTGCTACCCCGTTGTGCTCCCGACCCTGAGAGTATTCTGCGCCTGTGCAATAGTACTGCACAAACGCACAACGCTCCCAGCCACAAGAATGTGACAGGGAGCACGCCTGGCCAGGCCACGCATACGCAACTCAGCCAGGCTTTCGGGCAGTATTGCGGGTGACAGGAGCCAACTGGGGAGACAGCAAAGGACTGAGAGGCCTCAAACCCTAGGTAACTATAGTACCTTAGATGGCTTTCATTTCAGATACTCTTTAATTATTCAGTAATGTAATTGACTCCACTTTTGTTTCCTGTTTGTATCCTCGTGTTAAAGCTCAAGAACAGAGTGGTTCCAAATCGCTTCGTATTGCCATTACCTATTGTCCGGAGCAAGAAGTACGAGATCCCAACCCCTGGAAGTTACTGCACTACTGCCGGCTGGGGTAAATTTAGAACTCGCAGCGACCAGTTGTCATCAAAATTACAGAAAGTTGATCTGAAACTGGTTTCCAGAGAAGAGTGCTCCAAGTTTTTTAATAACATCAATGTAAAAGAATTTATCTGTGCTGGAGACCCCATGGAGAAAGACAAGTACGCATCATTTGTGAGTATTTTGTTTGTTAACCTGATGAGAAATCTGTACTAAAAAAAAAAACGTCCCCTGGGGGGTACTTACCTCTGGAGGGGGAAGCCTCAAGGTCCCAATGAGGCTTCCCCATCCCTGTAGCTGCAGGCAATCCAGCACTGGCTCCCCCGAAGCATTCCGCAATCCTCGCTCAACAAGCCTGACAAGGCTTGATATATTTACCTTCCCTGGCTCCAGCGGGTGGCGCTGTTGCGGCTCTCAGCATTAAAATAGAATGAAATAGCTGATCTCTGTCGGGTCCGCTCTACTACGCTGGCACAGGAGACTTGTGCCTGCGCAGAAGAGTGGACCGACAGCGATCGACTATTTCCGCCTATCTCCGAGCGGAGAGCCGATACTGCGCCTGCGCTGGACCCGGGAAGGTAAATATTTACATCCCCGTTGTTCGGAGGGACACAGAGAGACCACCGTGGACACAGGAGGACGGGGGAAGCCTCGATAGGATCTGGAGGCTTCCCCCACCCGAGGTGAGTAACCCCCAGGAGAGATTTTTTTTTAGTTACAGGTTTTCTTTAAAGTCGAACTGAAGCGAGAGGGATATGGAGGCTGCCATATTTATTTCTTTTTAAACAATACCAGTTGCCTAGCTATCCTGCTGATCCTCTGCCTCAAATACTTTTAGCCATAGACCCTGAACATTTCTGTCAAATCTGACAAGATAAGCTGCATGCTTGTTTGCACAACTGCAGCCAAACAGACCAGCAGGGCTGCCAGGCAACTGGTATCATTTACAAGGGACTATATATATACTTCCTGCTTCAGGTTCTCTTTTAAGCAGCGCAAAAGACAAGTGCAACATTCCCATCCTTACCCCGTCCGTTGGAAGCCGCTCCATTGTGCGGTCGCTGTCTTCCCTCCTCTTCCTCATAGTAACAGTACATGTTGTTTAGCTGTAGCCCAGGGATGCATCTTTATGTGTTTGTGGCCAGAACTGTTGCCCTGGCATTGAGGCTTGGTTCACACATAAATCTGTACATATCCGGGCCAGTTCAGTCACGTCCTGTCAGTTCTGAATCAGTTTTCTATCAGTTTAACCTGACAGGATTGGAACTGTACACCTTTTATGTGTGAACACACCCATGGAAAACTGATACAAAACTGACAGGACAGGACTAGACTGGACTGGAAATGTATACCTTTTATTCGTGAAACAAGCCATAGAAAACTCGTACAAAACTGAAAGGACAGGACTGGACCAGAAATGTAAAGATTGATGTGTGAACTAAGCCATAGAAAACTTATACAAAACTGGATGCCTTTTCTGTGTGAACCCAATCTGAGTCCTCTATGGGTGACTGTTGTAGTGTATGTGTACACACCTTAAAAAAACCACTGAATGCAAGAAAAGGATAAAGCCCAATTCACACTGGCACAGATGGAAAACTGATTCCTGTAAAAACTAATGGAATCCATGGAACGGATCAGTTTTTAACCACTTGTCGACCCACACTCATACCGTGCGGCGGCAAAGTGGTAGCTGGAGGACCAGCGACGCAGATCTGCGTCGCCAGGTGCCTCCCTAATTAATCAGGAAAGGCCGCTCGTGCGAGCGCCCGTTTCCTGTCAGATCACGGAGCGGGTCTCCGTGAATAGCCTGCGAGCCGCTGATCGCGGCTCGCAGACTAAATGTAAACGTAGGAGACGAATGTCTCCTTTGTTTACATTGTACGGCGCTGCTGCGCAGCAGCGCCGTAAGGCAGATCGGCGATCCCCGGCCAATCAGCGGCCGGGGATCGCCGCCATGTGACAGGGGACAGCCTGTCACTGGCTGCACAGGACGGATAGCGTCCTGTGCAGCACCGATCACCGGGGGGAGCAGGTAGGAGAGGGAGGGGGGAATTTCGCCACGGAGGGGGGCTTTGAGGTGCCCCCCCCCCCCCGCAACATGCCTGCAGACCGGAGCGATCAGACTCCTTCTGCACATCATCCCCATAGGGGGGGGAAAAAGGGGGGCGATCTGATCGCTCTGCATGTAACATGATCTGTGCTGGGGGCTGCAGAGCCCACCCAGCACAGATCATAAAAAGTAGCGCTGGTCCTTAAGGGGGGGTAAAGGGTGGGTCCTCAAGTGGTTAAAGGCATCAGTTTTCCATCTCCGACGCTCCGTTCCAAAATCAGAATCAATCAGAATCAATTTATTTTCGCCAAGTAAGTTTGCACCTACAAGGAATTTGTCTTGGCAGTTGCTTAACAAACACAAACAAAAACAATACAAGGACAGACAGTGTGAATATTACAAGTTAAGGACATTATAAGTATAGTGGCAGTAAGCAATGTGAGAATTGTTCATGTTTAGTTCTGTGCTGATTACTTTCAGTCCTAGCAGCTCTAACGTGATTCAGCATTAAGTATGGCTACCGCTTGAGGAAAAAAACTGTTCCTGTGTCTAGAGGTTTTGGTAGCGATTGACCGGAATCTTACTCCTGAAGGCATGCGCTGGAAGGTGGAGTGAGCTGGGTGAGAGGGGTCAGAGGCAATTTTGGATGCTCTCTTTCTGCACCTGCTAGTGTAAAGATCCTGCAGGGAAGGTAAGCTACAGCCAATTATCCTTTCCGCTGATCGGATGATGCGCTGCAGCCTCCCCTTTTCTAATGCTGAGCAGGAGCTGAACCATACAGTCATGGATGATGTTATGGTGGATTCGATGATTGCAGTGTAGAACTGCACCATTAGATTTTGAGGTAGGCCAAACTTTTTCAGCTGCCGCAGATGGTACATTCTCTGTTGTGCTTTCTTGACAATAGTGGCGGTGTTGTTGTCCCATTTTAAGTCGTTTGAGATCGTGGACCCAAGAAACTTGAATGACTCTACTTGGGTTATTGTGGATCCATTTATGGTTAAGGGGAGGTGCTGGGGGGGAGATCTCCTAAAGTCTATTATCATCTCCATGGTTTTGAGAGCATTTAGTTCCAAGTTGTTGCTGCTGCACCAGGAGGAAAGCTGTCCCACCACATGCCTGTATGCAGACTCATCCCCGTTTTGAATGAGACCAACAACTGTTGTGTCGTCTGCAAACTTCAGAACCTTAACAGATGGATCTGTGGAGATGCAGTCATTGGTGTAAAGTGAGTACAGCAGTGGGGAAAGCACACAGCCCTGGGGTGCACCAGTACTGACTGTCAGAGAGCTTGATGTGAGTTTACCAAGTCTAACACGTTCTGTCGGTTAAGAAGTCGGTTATCCATTTGCAGAGGGATTCAGGTATGTGTAGCTGGGAGAGCTTGCTGTGCAGCAGTGATGGAATTATGGTATTAAATGCAGAGCTGAAATCTATAAATAAAATCCTGGTGTAGGTTCCTGGGATATCTAAATGCTGTAGTACATAATGCATACACATGTTCACGGCATCGTCTGCGGATCTGTTAGGCCTGTAGGCAAATTGCAAAGAGTCCAGCAGGGGATCTGTGATGGATTTCAGATAAGTCATTATCAGTTTTTCAAATGCTTTCATGACCAGTGATGTCAGGGCAACAGGCCTGTAATCATTTAAACATGTAGGTTTTTTTTTTTTTTTGAATTGGTACAATAGTTGCGCTTTTAAAACAGGCAGGAACAATTGAGAGTTCTAGAGATGCTTTGAATATGTCTGTAAATACAGGCGCTAATTGGTCGGCACAGAGATTCAAGCATTTCGCAGACACAGCGTCTGGTCCCATTGCTTTCCTGGTGTTTTGTTTTTTAAAGAGTCCATTTACATCTGATTGGCATATTGTTAGAGCATGCACATCTGGGGACAGGTCAATAGATTGTGTCTGGCCTCCTGTGTTGTGTAGTTGCTGAGGCACCGCAGGGGGTGGAGACGTTGGCTGGCAGGAAGAGTGTTCAGTTTGCCTGTGGCAGAGATGCAAATTGACTTGTTGTGTTTGGCTTTTGTTGGTAGTGTCAAACCTGCAATAAAATGTATTCAGTTCATCTGCAAGCTGCAGGTTATGTAGTGAGGGGGGAGGAGATTTCTTCCTGTAGCTGGTAATTTCATGTAGAGATTTCCATATTGTGGATGAGTCGGCGTTAGAAAAAATTTCCTCAAGTTTTTGAGAATAATCTTTTTTTGCGGCGGTAATGGCTCTCTGCAGTTTGTATTTCGCAGCTTTGTAGAGGACTTTATCGCCTGTACGATATGCCCTTTCTTTATCGAGGCGCAGCTTCCTAAGATGTGATGTGAACCAGGGTTTATCGTTATTGTACCTGGTGCACTTTTTTGTGGGGATGCAGGACTCTTCACAAAAGGTAATATATGATGTCACAGCGTCAGTGTATTCATTTAGGTCACTGGAGGATTCTTTAAATAAATTCCAGTCAGTTAAATCAAAGCAGCTCCGCAGTTTTTCTACAGCTTCACTCGTCCATTTCTTAACTGTGGTCACTACAGGTTTGGCAGTTTTTAGTCTTTGGATGTATGTTGGGATAAGCTGTATAACAGCATGATCAGAGTTCCCCAAAGCTGCCCTGCTGACAGAGTGATACGAGTCCTTAGTCGTAGTGTAACAGTGGTCAAGTGTCTTACCTTCTCTAGTTGCGCTTGTGACGTGTTGCCTGTATTTGGGGAGTTCTTTGGAAAGATTAGCACTGTTGAAATCCCCTAGTATGATAAAAAAAGAATCTGGGTACTCCCTTTCCATCTCAGTGATTTGATCTGCGAGTTCATGGAGTGCAGACTGCATACATGTTTGTGGAGGGATGTACACAGCAGCCAAAATAAATGAAGAAAACTCACGGGGTGAATAGTAGGGTCTGCAGTTTATGAAGAGTGTTTCCAGCCCAGCCGAGCATATCCTCTTAATAACTGTAACATCCGTGCACCACCTATCATTAATATAGAAACAGAGTCCTCCACCTTTGGTTTTGCCAGAAGTAAGTGGGTCCCGGTCAGATCTGTAGAGTGTAAATCCATTAATCGGCAGAGCGTTGTCTGGAATAAGCTCAGATAGCCAAGTTTCTGTGAAGCAAATAGCCGCAGAGAGATAAAAGTCCTTCTTTGTTCTGATCAGTAGTTGAAGCTCATCTAGTTTGTTGCATATGGACCTGACATTAGAGAGTATGATTCCAGGTAGTGGAGAGCGCAGTCCTCTGCGTCGAAAGCGAGTCTGGATCCCGGAGCGTTTCCCTCTTCTTCTAAGCCTCACTGCCTGGTTCAGCACTGTAGCTCCACTGGTCAGAATCCCCAGAAGATCAAGAGTAGATGAAATATCCAGGGGTAGATTATATTTAGCTAAGTTCCGAATGCTCAGTAGTTGTTCACTGGTGAAGGTTATCCGGGTTGGGTTGCACAAGGCAATGTTGAAAAACAAAAACACATAAAACAAACATAGAAAGACAGAGCAAGCTGCCGAGGCTGCCATCTCCAGGCGCCTCCTCTGATGTAAATTCCATTAGCGTGCGGGCAATGCAATGCATCCATCAATCTGAAAAAATGACTGCAGATCCAAACTTGTGGTCTGTCCAGCGGATCATACGGAACGGATCTGTTCGAACAGACCAATGTAAACGTATCCATAGGTTAACATTGGGTCCGTTAGCATCCATTCCATAACGATACACTAATGGTCTGTTTTCTTTGTGCCAGGGCCTAAGGCTGGATTCACACTTGTCTATTAATTTTCTGCATGTGTTTTTCTTGACAGTGCTGTGTACCTGTCAAACACATTCAAGTGTGGAGTAGCCCATTGGTTAACATTGGTTCTCAGTTTTCCAATGCAGAAACACACAGAAAAAAGGACAAGTGTGAATCCTACCTAACAAAAGCTGAAAAGTTCAAGATCTGTCTGAGTGGAAGCTGGAGAATATTAAAGCTAATGTAACCCTGTATTTAAAAAAAAGAGTCAGATACTCACCTAAGGAGAGGGAAGGCTCGGTCCTAATG
Organism: Hyperolius riggenbachi; assembly: GCF_040937935.1. Taxonomy (NCBI): domain Eukaryota; kingdom Metazoa; phylum Chordata; class Amphibia; order Anura; family Hyperoliidae; genus Hyperolius; species Hyperolius riggenbachi. The sequence goes on from NC_090646.1 coordinate 480,520,086, forward strand.
AGCCATCCCTCTCCTCTCCCGGTGCTGCGCTGGCTCCTCCGTTCACATCCCCCACCGAGGGGACTAAGGAAGTGTTCAGGAGCCAAGTCCTCCTGATGACAGGCGGCGCACACGCAAGTCCGTCATAGTGGGCGCTCGCACTTGCGCAGTGTAGAGCGGCCCGTCTTCGGGAGCACTCGGGCTCCCGAAGCATTTCCGAAGCCTCCCTTCGGCCGGGAGACAGCGGTATTTGACCGAAACGGTCGAATATTGCTACAGGGGATCCAGGACAGCAGCGGGCACCGGGAGAGGAGAGGGAATGCTCTATTGGACCCAGAGCCTCCCTCTCCTTAGGTGAGTATCTGACTTTAAAAAAAAAAAAAAAAGTGGGTTCCCATTAGCTTTAAGGCCAGTTTTACATCTGTTGTCTGTGTTGCGATGAAGATGCGATGCTCCTGCCACATGCCACTGCAAAAAATGACAAACATATCACCCCGCGGCAAAGTGCATGGACAGTGTTATTTGCATAGTGCCGGCCCCTGCTCAGTGATGTACCCTCTGCTGGGCAGGAAGTAATAGGTGTACAAGTCTCCATAGCCTTCATTACTTGTGCGGCCCCTTGTGGCAAACGAGGGTAATGCAACGCAGACAACGCAGGTTTAAAGCGGATCCGTTACGAAAAAATTACTATAGCAAGGAACTTGTCTATATATCCTATCTAAAGTTTAGATGTTTTACACAGCAAAACTAGCTGAAAACAGCTTCAACGGTATATGATTTATTTCTTCCTGTGATACAATGACTGCAGCCATGTTTTTCTTGTCATCATCAACACAGGCAAATCTCCACCCCTCAGCCTGCGATAACTCCACTCCAATCTCCGCCCCCTTGCCTCTGGAATCACTGTATATACTATATAGGGAAGGAGTGTGTGTGTGTATATATATATATATATATATATATATATATATATATATATATATATATATACAGGGAGTGCAGAATTATTAGGCAAGTTGTATTTTTGAGGAATAATTTTATTATTGAACGACAACCATGTTCTCAATGAACCCAAAAAACTCATTAATATCAAAGCTGAATATTTTTGAATGTAGTTTTTAGTTTGTTTTTAGTTTTAGCTATTTTAAGGGGATATCTGTGTGTGCAGGTGACTATTACTGTGCATAATCATTAGGCAACTTAACAAAAAACAAATACCGTAGTATGGAATCCCCGGGGTCCTGCCGGTTCAAGCCACACACAGACTGACTAAGGTCTGAAGCCTTCACTGCGAAGTGTTAGCTAGAGCAGACAGTGAGCAAGTGTCAAAGCAGTGCTTAAGAAGCCCGGGTAAGCAGGAGAACACGCCCCCAAACCACTTGGCCAATCCGGATCCGAAGGTGGACCCATGCGTGTCAGCTGACCGGCTGTCAGCTGACACGCTTCCTGAGTGAATAGGAGGAGCGACGCTGACAGCGCGTGCGTCCACCCTCCTTCACTCTATGCGTAGGAAGCCCAGCCGGAGCGCCGCTGACGTCATCCCCAGCCATACGAGCAGACGACCCGGAAGCTGCAGCGTTGGTACGATCCGCAGACCTGACAGTCCGGTGAAATATGTCCTTTCTGGGAAAACACGTGAAGTTCTTTGTTTCAGTTCAGGAGCCAAAGTTCAGACAAGATGGCTGCTGCTCTTCCTCAAAGCAGCAGCAGGCTCACATGAAGATGGAATTCGGAGGAATAAATGAGGAGTCTGTAACGATCGGTGTAACACAGAGAGGGTCTGATTATTGGTGATCTGCAGTATCACCAAAAATACATATATATACCTGATTATTGATGATCTGCAGTATCGCCGATAATCAGACATATTACTAACCTCTGGACACCTGAGAGATATGAGTGTTTGGTGCAACAGTAATACTTTGAGAACAATATCAGGAGGACAGGTACAAAGGCAGTAAGGAATACTGCTAGAGAATGAGTACCTTTCAGCAGCCTGAGAATCTACCGCAGGGAGGGGTCAGACTGGGAGAGGAAAGGATCAGAGCGTGAGTGACACCAATAGGAGGATGTCACAGACTGATCTGTGAACTGTCTCTTAACTGAGGAGATAGTTCTCAAGGTCGGACAAGCCAGGTCGGCAACACACGGACATACAAAGTACAAAGACAGGAGGCTGATTCGGTAATCCTAAGGCAAGCAGGGTTTGGCAACAGAGTATCAGATATAGCGAAGTACCGGATCAGTGAACAGAAGAGTGGTCAGGAAAGCAGAAAGTCATAACAGATAATAAACAATGCCTAGTCTTGGGTGTGAGCTCCGTGATCATCAACACCCTGGAACTAGTCTGACATATAACAGAATGATAACACAAGTCCCTAGTCTTGGGTGTGAGGTCCTTGATCATCAACACCCTGGAACTAGTCTGAAGTATAACAGAGTGGTAACACAAGTCCCTAATCTTGGATGTGAGGTCCTTGATCATCAACACCCTGGAACTAGTCTTAAGTATAACAGAATGGTAACACAAGTCCCTAATCTTGGGTGTGAGGTCCTTGATCATCAACACCCTGGAACTAGTCTGAAGTATAACAGAATGGTAACACAAGTCCCTAATCTTGGGTGTGAGGTCCTTGCTCATCAACACCCTGGAACTAGTCTGAAGTATAACAGAATGGTAACACAGATTCTGACAATAAGGTCTGAGTGCTTCCACGTAGTGATCGCAACGGCAGACAACCAGCGAATGACCAGCACCCGGTATATATAGCCCAGCGCTCTCCAGCGCCTCCCCTAAGTGCTGGACCAATGGGAACTGGTTGAATCATCAGCTGACCGGCTTGGTCAGCTGACTCCCTTCTGGCTGTCATAAAAGTTCTGCCTCTCAGCGCGCGCGCGTCCTTCTGAACCTGTGTGGACTACCAGTCCCAGCCACACCAGACATGTATTGCGTACCATCCGCCGCGCTGGACGCAGAACCAGCCGCACCGCTATCAGGGCATATGGCGGTTTCTCCGCGTTCAGCCATACTGGCAGATGTAGGCCTACGCGTGCAAACCGCTGCGTTGGATGCGGAACCAGCCGCCTTGTTCTGAGCACACGCGGCGGCTTTTCCGCGTTTTCTCACAGAGTCCCTGGCAAACACTCTTGAATAATCCACAATTTTGGGTGAGGTCTCAGGGTAAGCCCAGGGGCTGGACAGGGTGCGGTTAACCTTCTGGGTGGGTTTCTGGTGCCAAATATGACAGTTTTCATATCTTGGCTTACGCTTCCTGCACACACATAACGGTCACAGATTCATATTCCTCAGAATATGACAGTTCATATGACATCAAACTTGGGTGCTTTCGCATGCCCGGTTATGTAGTAGTGGAATACCTCAGGTTCTGGGTATGTCAGTGGCCTCCATTTAATATTAATATATTCACCAGATCCGAACCAGCAGAATGAGATAACTTTCATACCTCTCATATGAACAGTATTCCTTACACAGGTTAAAAATTATATACAGCATTCATTTTCTCTCTGCTTTCGACGGAGTCGAGCAGTCTGGCCTCCTGTGGAGGTTATCCTGTCTCTTCAAAAGACAGTAACACTTGCCATTTGGGGCTTACTGCTGGAGAGCTTTCACACCTCGGTGTCACTGGCCCAGGAAGGGACATCTTTTGATCAAGTTAATTTAAACAAACATGCCTTCACTGGTCAACAAACGTACTTCATGAAAAGAGTTCCTCTAGCAGCTATGAAACCAGAGACTCCCAGGCTCACAGTCTGCTACCCCCTAGACATAAAATCTTGATCTGGCAGCGCAACGACAATCGGTGCAGGAACCCGATTGCGATTGCGTTTTCTTTTCGGCTCTTCTGTGACACGCGCTAATAGGCAACCCGCTGTCCTGTCATAGCGGTGCAGCAGGTCGCTTTGATATGCAGTCATAGTAGCGGCTGGCGGCAAGAGATTGAGACGATGCAGAGGAATCGGCTGCACGCCTGGATGCTAGTGCGCGCTGCCCATGGTCCCGACAGCGGCCTCCTGCCTAATGTTTACAAAGTGTATTATACAGGCTGCCTCCTGCCCTGGTGGTCCCAGTGTCCGAGGGACCACCAGGGCAGGCTGGAGCCACCCTAGTCTGCACCCAAGCACACTGATTTCTCCCCCCCCCCTGCCCCAGATCGCCCACAGCACCCCTCAGACCCCCCCCCTGCCCACCCCCCAGACCCCTGTTTGCACCCAATCACCCCCCTAATCACCCATCAATCACTCCCTGTCACTATCTGTCAACGCTAATTTTTTTTTTTATCTCCCCCCCTTCCCACTGCCCCCTCCTGATCACCCCCCACCCCTCAGATTCTCCCCAGACCCCCACCCCAGACCCCCCCCCCCCCGTGTACTGTATGCATCTATCCCCCCTGATCACCTGTCAATCACCCATCAATCACCCCCTGTCACTGCCACCCATCAATCAGCCCCTAACCTGCCCCTTGCGGGCAATCTGATCACCCACCCACACCAATAGATCGCCCGCAGATCCGACATCAGATCACCACCCAAACGCAGTGTTTACATCTATTCTCTCCTCTAAACACACACTAATTACCCATCAATCACCCATCAATCACCCCCTATCACCACCTGTCACTGTTACCCATCAGATCAGACCCTAATCTGCCCCTTGCGGGCACCCAATCACCCGCCTACACGCTCAGATTGCCCTCAGACCCCCCTTATCAATTCGCCAGTGCAATATTTACATCTGTTCTTCCCTGTAATAACCCACTGATCACCTGTCAATCACCCATCAATCACCCCCTGTCACTGCCACCCATCAATCACCCCCTGTCACTGCCACCCATCAATCAGCCCCTAACCTGCCCCTTGCGGGCAATCTGATCACCCACCCACACCAATAGATCGCCCGCAGATCCGACATCAGATCACCACCCAAACGCAGTGTTTACATCTATTCTCTCCTTTAAACACCCACTAATTACCCATCAATCACCCCCTATCACCACCTGTCACTGTTACCCATCAGATCAGACCCTAATCTGCCCCTTGCGGGCACCCAATCACCCGCCTACACGCTCAGATTGCCCTCAGACCCCCCCTCTTATCAATTCGCCAGGGCATTATTTACATCTGTCCTTTCCTGTAATAACCCACTGATCACCTGTCAATCACCCATCAATCTCCCCCTGTCACTGCCACCCATCAATCACCCCCTGTCACTGCCACCCATCAATCAGCCCCTAACCTGCCCCTTGCGGGTAATCTGATCACCCACCCACACCAATAGATCGCCCGCAGATCCGACATCAGATCACCACCCAAGCGCAGTGCTTACATCTATTCTCTCCTCTAAACACCCACTAATTACCCATCAATCACCCATCAATCACCCCCTATCACCACCTGTCACTGTTACCCATCAGATCAGACCCTAATCTGCCCCTTGCGGGCACCCAATCACCCGCCTACACGCTCAGATTGCCCTCAGACCCCCCCTTATCAATTCGCCAGTGCATTAGTTACATCTGTTCTTCCCTGTAATAACCCACTGATCACCTGTCAATCACCCATCAATCACCCCGTCACTGCCACCCATCAATCACCCCCTGGCACTGCCACCCATCAATCACCCCCTGTCACTGCCACCCATCAATCAGCCCCTAACCTGCCCCTTGCGGGCAATCTGATCACCCACCCACACCAATAGTTCGCCCGCAGATCCGACGTCAGATCACCTCCCAAGGGCAGTGTTTATATCTGTTCTCTACCCTAAACACCCACTAATTACCCATCAATCACCCCCTGTCACTGCTACCTATCAGATTAGACCCCTATCTGCCCCTAGGGCACTCAATCACCCGCCCAGACCCTCAGAATGCCCTCAGGCCCCAGCCCTGATCACCTCGCCAGTGCATTGCTTGCATCTATTCCCCCCTCTAATCACACCTTGAGACACCCATCAATCACCTCCTGTCACCCCCTAGCACACCTACCCATCAGATCAGGCCCTAATTTGCCCCGTGTGGGCTCCTGATCACTCGGCCAAACCCTCAGATCCCCCTCAGACCCCCTTCCGATCACCTCCCCAGTGCATTGATTGCATCTATTTTCCCCTCTAACCACCCCCTGAGACACCCATCAATCACCTCCTGTCACCCCCCTAGCACTCCTATCCATCAGATGAGGCCCAATACAACCTGTCATCTAAAAGGCCACCCTGCATATGACCGGTTCCACAAAATTCGCCCCCTCATAGACCACCTGTCATCAAAATTTGCAGATGCTTATACCCCTGAACAGTCATTTTGAGACATTTGGTTTCCAGACTACTCACGGTTTTGGGCCCGTAAAATGCCAGGGCGGTATAGGAACCCCAGAAACGGACCCCATTTTAGAAAAAAGACACCCCAATGTATTCTGTTAGGTGTATGACGAGTTCATAAAAGATTTTATTTTTTGTCAAAAGTTAGCGGAAATTGATTTTTGTTTTTTTTCACAAAGTGTCATTTTTCACTAACTTGTGACAAAAAATAAAATCTTCTATGAACTCGCCATACACCTAACGGAATACCTTGGGGTGTCTTCTTTCTAAAATGGGGTCACTTGTGGGGTTCCTATACTGCCCTGGCATTTTAGGGGCCCTAAACCGTGAGGAGTAGTCTAGAAAACAAATGCCTCAAAATGACCTGTGATTAGGACGTTGGGCCCCTTAGCGCACCTAGGCTGCAAAAAAGTGTCACACATGTGGTATCGCCGTACTCAGGAGAAGTAGTATAATGTGTTTTGGGGTGTATTTTTACACATACCCATGCTGGGTGGGAGAAATCTATCTGTAAATGGACAATTGTGTGTAAAAAAAATCAAACAATTGTCATTTACAGAGGTATTTCTCCCACCCAGCATGGGTATGTGTAAAAATACACCCCAAAACACATTGTACTACTTCTCCCGAGTACGGCGATACCACATATGTGGCACTTTTTTGCACCCTAACTGCGCTAAAGGGCCCAAAGTCCAATGAGTACCTTTAGGATTTCACAGGTCATTTTGAGAAATTTCGTTTCAAGACTACTCCTCACGGTTTAGGGCCCCTAAAATGCCAGGGCAGTATAGGAACCCCACAAATGACCCCATTTTATAAAGAAGACACCCCAAGGTAATCCGTTAGTAGTATGGCGAGTTCATAGAAGATTTTATTTTTTGTCACAAGTTAGCGGAAATTGATTTTAATTGTGTTTTTTCACAAAGTGTCATTTTCCGCTAACTTGTGACAAAAAATAAAATCTTCTATGAACTCACCATACTCCTAACGGAATACCTTGGGGTGTCTTCTTTCTAAAATGGGGTCATTAGTGGGGTTCCTATACTGCCCTGGCATTTTAGGGGCCCTAAACCGTGAGGAGTAGTCTTGAAACAAAAATGACCTGTGAAATCCTAAAGGTACTCATTGGACTTTGGGCCCTTTAGCGCAGTTAGGGTGCAAAAACGTGCCACACATGTGGTATCGCCGTACTCAGGAGAAGTAGTATAATGTGTTTTGGGGTGTATTTTTACACATACCCATGCTGAGTGGGAGAAAGATCTCTGTAAATGGACAATTGTGTGTAAAAAAAATTAACAAATTGTCATTTACAGAGATATTTCTCCCACCCAGCATGGGTATGTGTAAAAATACACCCCAAAACACATTATACTACTTCTCCTGAGTACGGCAATACCACATGTGTGGCACTTTTTTGCAGCCTAACTGCGCTAAGGGGTCCAAAGTCCAATGAACACCTTTAGGCTTTACAGGGGTGCTTACAATTTAGCAACCCCCAAAATGTCAGGACAGTAAACACACCCCACAAATGACCCCATTTTGGAAAGTAGACCCTTCAAGGTATTCAGAGAGGGGCATGGTGAGTCCGTGGCAGATTTCATTTTTTTTTTGTCGCAAGTTAGAAGAAATGGAAACTTTTTTTTTTTTTCACAAGCAGTTGGCTGATGGTGTAATGGTTAAGGGCTCTGCCTCTGACACAGGAGACAGGAGACCAGGGTTCGAATCTCGGCTCTGCCTGTTCAGTAAGCCAGCACTAATTCAGTAGGAGACCTTTGGCAAGTCTCTCTTACACTGCTACTGCCAATAGAGCGCGCCCTAGTGGCTGCTGCTCTGCTCTGGCGCTTTGAGTCTGCAAGGAGAAAAGCGCAATATAAATGTTATTTGTCTTGTCTTGTCTTTAGGCTTTACAGGGGTGCTTACAATTTAGCACCCCCCAAAATGTCAGGACAGTAAACACACCCCACAAATGACCCCATTTTGGAAAGTAGACCCTTCAAGGTATTCAGAGAGGGGCATGGTGAGTCCGTGGCAGATTTCATTTTTTTTTGTCGCAAGTTAGAAGAAATGGAAACTTTTTTTTTTTTTTCACAAAGTGTCATTTTCCGCTTACTTGTGACAAAAAATAATATCTTCTATGAACTCACTATGCGTCTCAGTGAATACTTTGGGATGTCTTCTTTCCAAAATGGGGTCATTTGGGGGGTATTTATACTATCCTGGAATTCTAGCCCCTCATGAAACATGACAGGGGGTCAGAAAAGTCATAGATGCTTGAAAATGGGAAAATTCACTTTTTGCACCATAGTTTGTAAACGCTATAACTTTTACCCAAACCAATAAATATACACTGAATGTTTTTTTTTTTTTTTATCAAAAACATGTTTGTCCACATTTTTCGCGCTGCATGTATACAGAAATTTTACTTTATTTGAAAAATGTCAGCACAGAAAGTTAAAAAAAATCTTTTTTTTGCCAAAATTCATGTCTTTTTTGATGAATATAATAAACAGTAAAAATCGCAGGAGCAATCAAATAGCACCAAAAGAAAGCTTTATTAGTGACAAGAAAAGGAGCCAAAATTCATTTAGGTGGTAGGTTGTATGAGCGAGCAATAAACCGTGAAAGCTGCAGTGGTCTGAATGGAAAAAAAGTGGCCGGTCCTTAAGGGGTAGAAAGCCCTAGGTCCTCAAGTGGTTAACCTGCATGTGTAAAAGGGGCCTAAAAAAACCCTTTTAATTTACCTGACACAGAAAAAAACTTCAAACCTACATGTTTAACTTTTAGACGCAAAATGGGGTCCTGGTTTTCCATGATAGTCCTATTCAGGATTAGGACTATAGATACAATTTTTTACTTCATCAGTTTATTTTTCCTTCAGGTCTGCTTTAAATACAGTATGTTCTTAATGTGCTATTAATCAGCGTATTCCTCTCCTGTAGGGCGACTCTGGCGGTCCTCTGTTCTGTGGCAAAAATTTTCAAGGCGTTTACCATGGGGCACGAAATGACAAACCACCCACTGGTTTGTACACAGACCTCTCTCCTTACATCAACTGGATCACAAAAAACATGCGGAAAATCAAGTGCAAAAAATAAATGATCGATATGTGTGTCCAAATGTTTAAGCTAGCATTAAAATAACATGTAAATAAAAATCAAACTGTTTAAGTTAGTCTGGGAGCTTTTAAGCTGGAAGAACATGCAACAGATGTAATAAGCAATACAGTGTAGCGCCTATCAATGTTAATGATCAGAATATTTTTCAAGAATGTAGAATAATGAAATAAAATATGCCTGTATTTCAAAAACTGAACGTTAATGTGCACTTTGCATTTCTAGCTCATGAATATTTGGAATGCTGACCTTGTGCTCCATTCTTCTGCCACATACTAGAGGCTGCAGGTCCACATGGGGTTACCATACATGGGGGTTGATTCACAAAAGAGTGCTAACTGACAGCACGGGCGTGCTATGCAGTTTGCATGCGAAGTGCCGCGCGCACACTTTTGCACATGCAAAGTTTTGTGCCTGCGTGGTAACTAACGTGCACGCACGATAATGCGCACTTTCACGCGCAAACGTTTGTGTTATCGCACGCAAACGTTAGTTATCGCGCGGGCGCAAAACTTTTGCGCGCATGGCCCTTTGCGTGCTATCAATTAGCACTCTTTTGTGAATCAACCCCATGATGTACAATAAAATGAAAGTGTTTTAATTCAGGGGTGTCAAACACAAATATACTATGGTCCGAAATTAAAAAATTAGAACCAAGTCGCATGCCTACAATGATGTCTAGTGGCCACCTTCCCTCCCTTATACAGTTCCCTGGTGTCTCATGGCCCCCTCCCTCTCTTATACAATTTACTGGTATCTAGTGCCCCCTCCCTCCCCTATACAGTTCCTGGGTGTCTAGTGATTCTTCCTCCCCTATACAGTTCCTTGGTGTTTAATGACCCTCCAATCCCTCGCCTACACAGTTCACTGGTATCTAGTGGCCCCTCCCTCCCCTATACAGTTCCTGGGTGTCTAGTGATTCTTCCTCCCCTATACAGTTCCCTGGTGTTTAATGACCCTCCAATCCCTCGCATATACAGTTCACTGGTATCTAGTGGCCCCTCCCTCCCCTATAAAGTCCCTGGGTGTCTAGTGATTCTTCCTCCCCTATACAGTTCCCTGGTGTTTAAAGGGATCCAAGCAGCTCCTGGCTTCAAATAGCTGCAAGGGCTGCCATTGTTCAGGAGCTCACTCCCTGCTATTTTAGCATTGCTATTGTCAAGGCTAGGTGTGAAATTCTTCAACTGTAACTGATGTTTTCTGTTTGAAGTACAATGGGGGTTTGTTTGTGGTCAATTAAATCTAATGAGGTGATTTCTTATCTGTCTTCCACCATCTCCTGCTCAGCAACCACAAGTCCTTTACGGAAGGACAAAGTGGCTAATTTAACCCTTAGATGTAAAAAAATGAGGTAAAATGAAAGTTTGTTTTAATAATAAACCACATTTTTAGAATGCATTTTTAATTTGCTATAGAGCTGCCCTGGGTGTTAAAAATGATGCTCGGTTCACTTTAATGACCCTCCAATCCCTCTCCTATACAGTTCACTGGTATCTAGTGGCCCCCTCCCTCTCCTATACACTTCCTTGGTGTCCAGTGGCCCCCTCCCTCCCCTATACAGTTCACTAGTATATACTACTCCCCTATACAGTTACATTGTTTGAATTGGCACCTATTCCTTCACCATTTGGCATCTTAGTTTCAGCACTTAGCCATAAAGGCGTATTGCTCATGTGCTTGCATGCCAAATATAATGCAAAGTAGGGAAACTACTTGGGGGCCAAATTTGATCGCACTGTGGGCCCGATTGACATGTATGTTCTAATTGGTCCTCTTAATTTTCTGTTTTTTAAAACAGGAACTCGTCAAATCAAACAATGTGGAAGTTCTCTGTTTAGGCCCAGTAGCACCAAATATTAGAGTGGACCTGAAGTCTGTGTTATTAGAACTAGCAGCAAAATATGGCAGAGCCTTAAGTGCATCTGAGAGAGAGAGAGAGAGAGAGAGAGAGAGAGAGAGAGAGAGAGAGAGAGAGAGAGAGAGAGAGAGAGAGAGAGAGAGAGATTCATAGAAGTGAACAAAAAATTGATCAGAAAATCGATCGAAATTCAGATCGGACTTGTTGGAAATAGTCGTTCTGGCAGCTAAATTGCCAGAAAATTGTATTGTGTGTATCTAGCATTAGGCTAACTAAACTTGTATATGCATTGCTATTGTTGCTGTGCTCTTCATCCACCCTCCTCCCGGGTTTCTATTTGGCTGGCCACGTGACGGCCAGACACAATGCAGGATCAAATGCGCCATTAGAATTGAAGGGGGGACAGCTTTTCATTTGCACAAAATATCATGGTACATCCTACTTCTTAGCACCCACAGCTACTTTTTTACAACAATTTTGCTATACTATACTTAGAACACAATCACAATATTTGAAAACACGATACACGTTTGATAAAAAACATTCTCTCTGGTCTGTCTGGTGTGAAACAGGCCATAGGATTTCATTGTCTGAAGAAAGGTTCACAGTGGCGCGTTGCATTCCCTATAACACCAAAAGCACAACAGAGCGGGAAAGTCGTGCTGCACGTTATCCAGCCATTGTGTTGCATGCAGTGAAGTATATAGTTAATGAAAAGTATGCTTCACAGTCACTGTTAACAGGCACGTTTTGGGGTCACAGTATGCAGTGCGTTGGGATGCTGCACACTGTTAGACTGCACCAGCTGTACTGTGAATGTTGCATTGTGATGCTCCACATTACAATGCAGACGTAACATCGCACTGTGAATGAAGCTTAAAGAGAGCCTGAAACGAAGGGGGTAAAAGAATTAATACCTACCTGAGGCTTCCTTCAGCCCCGTGACCACAGTTGCCTCCCTCCCAGGTTGCTCCGTTTGCCTGCTATTGGCCCCCATAATCCTCATTCAGTTGGGCTCCTCTACATGTGCATGGCCTTGCCCTTGGCGTTCACATCGCTGGGAGCATTCTGCACCTGCGCAGTACTACCTTCACCGGCACAGAATGCTCACAGAAACAAGAACACGATGGGCGTGCGCAGTCGTGCAAAGAGCCCGACTAAATGAGGATAAGGTCCGTTTCACACTTGCGTTAAAAAAACGGTCTGTTCGCGGATCGGATACTGTACAAACGGAACGGATCCAATGTTAACCCATGGAACTGTTCACATCTGTCTGTTTGAACAGATCTGTTCTGTACGTGACTACGCTTCCTTCTTCAACCTGGAAGGAGGAAGCATGGAAGACGGATGCCTGGAAGAAACCCTCCCTACCCCTGGCTGCAACTGAAGATGATGGAAGCCTGGGTAAGTTTTAGCCCTCCCTCACCTGCCAGGCTGTTGTGGCAACGGAGTGAAAACGGCCAGTGATCAGATCTGTTTTCACTGATCCGTTTGACAGTGTGAACCCAGCCTTACGGATCCGGTGAAGCGGAAACCAAATCCGTTTTACCGGATCCGATCTGTTTGGCTTTAATTTCCAATGTGAAACTGGCCTTACCAGGCCGATAGCAGGTGAATGGAGGCACCTGGGAGGACACGAAGGAGGCAACGGTGGTCATGAGGCACATTTTGCGATCCTTTTCCAATCACATGCAAAACTCCAGGATATCATCAAAGTACAGTATTAAAAATTGCATGTTCCCTTCTATACCACAGCAATGGCAAGCATCCTGCATTTGTTCAGTGATTCTAGTATCCACAAAAAAATTGCAGAGAGGCCTAGTGCACACCAGAGCGGTTCGGCTGCGGTTTGCGATCCGCTTGCGGGTGCGGATCCGCTAGGGTAATGTATTTCAATGGGCTGGTGCACACCAGAGCGGGAGGCGTTTTCAGAAACGCATACTCCCGGGCTGCTGCAGATTTTGGATTGTGGATGCGTTTCTGCCTCAATGATAAGTATAGGAAAACCGCAAACCGCTCTGAAAAACGGCACTTCAGATACGGTGACCAGACGTCCCGCATTTGGTGGGACACGTCCCGCTTTTGGGGTCCCCTGTCCCGGGCACCATTGTGTCCCGGGAAACGTCCCGCTTTTGCCCGCGGGACGTCCCAGCTGCAGGACTCTGGCCACCGTCGGAAGGACTCTGGTAGGCGTGGCCACCCAGCTACATTTGCCTCGCCCCCAACTTGCTCATTGCCTACCCTCCAATCAGCGCTGATATCGGGCTGCATCAGCCCTGTCCCTCAGCGTGCTGTTCCTGCCTGTCAGCTCCGCCCCTAGAGCTCCTCTAATCGAAGCGGCCGCCTGGCCGCATCAGGCACGCCCCCAACCTGCGCACACGATCCGGCAACCACATGGAGAGTGGAGACCAGGCAGCTAAACTAAGAGGAGAAGAAATGGGTGAGAGCGCCCTTTCAGTGTCTTCTCCGCTCCTGGTGTCACCCTCCCCCACCCAGTCCTTGTCACCCTTCTCCCCCAGTGTCACCCTCCCCCACCCAGTCCTTGTCACCCTTCTCCCACAGTGTCACCCTCGCCCACCCAGTCCTTGTCACCCTTCTCCCCCAGTGTCACCCTCCCCCACCCAGTCCTTGTCACCCTCCTCCCCTAGTGTCACCCTCCCCCACCCAGTCCTTGTCACCCTTCTCCCCCAGTGTCACCCTCCCCCACCCAGTCCTTGTCACCCTTCTCCCCCAGTGTCACCCTCCCCCACCCAGTCCTTGTCACCCTCCTCACCTAGTGTCACCCTCCTCACCGAGTGTCACCCTCCCCCACCCAGTCATTGTCACCCTCACCCACACAGTCAGTGTCCTCCTAGCGTTTATTTTGTGCTGACATGTTTGCCCGCATTGCGTTTATTTTGTGCTGACATGTTTGCCCACAGTGCATTTATTTTGTACTGACATGTTTGCCCCCATTGCGTTTATTTTGTGCTGAAATGTTGCCCGCAATGCGTTTATTTTGTGCTGAAATGTTGCCCGCAATGTGTTTATTTTGTGCTGACATGTTGCCCATTGCGTTTATTTTGTGGTGTCTGGGGTAACTGTTGCTGCATTTATTATTTAATGGTCATAGTTGGCTGTGTTTTCTGCTTTGGAGTTATGGTATACTATTAAATAGCATCACACAGTTTCTGCACACCCATGATGCGAATCCTCGTTTGACCACATCACGGCATAAACACTGCTTTCTTATGCCTCGCTGTTGCATCATTATGTTAGCTCCGCCCATAGAATGTTATGGCCACACCCATTTACCGGCGCGGCAGGCCCCCCCCCAGCCTGTTCCAGGTTGAGCCTACAAAAATCTGGTCACTCTACTTCAGAGCGGTTTGCCAGGTGTTTTTTGTTACAGTAGCTGTTCAGTAAGGGCCCTTTTCCACCAGCGCGTTTGCGCTGGCTGAATCGCAAAACTGCAAACCGCTAGCGATTTTACAATCGCTACGGTTTGCTTTTTAACATAGGAATCGCGGTAGGTCATTTCCACTACCGCGATTCGCTTTTGTCGGGAACGCGAACTCGCGGCGGAGCGATAATTGCCGCGATTTTGCTATGCAGTGCATAGCATAGCAAAATCGCGGCCGCAAACGTCGGGGGAATCGCCGGTTTTGCGATTCAGCAATCGCTAGCGTTCAGCATGAACGCTAGCGATTGCAGGTGGAAAAGGGCCCTTAGAGCTTTACTGTAACAATACATGAAATCTACTACACCAAAAACGCTTCCCAAAACCGCAAAATGCTAGCTGAAACGCTACAGAAAAATAAGAAAAAGCGTTTCAAAATCTGCTAGCATTTTGCGGATCTGCTAGCGGTTTTTGGTGTGCACCAGGCCAAAAATCATATTGCAAAATTGTTTGCAGTAGTAAATGCTTTGCCCCACAATTTAAAATATTTCCGTTTAAATAGCTGTACTACTGACAGAAGAAAGCTCTGTGTTCTGATAGCCAACAACTTTATAAAGGATAAGTTATTGTTATAGGAAGTCCTTCTCGGCAAGCGCGCGTAATAAAAATCCATGCACATGCGCATTGCAGAGGTGGACGTGCTGGAACGCGCAGCGTGCACGGAGATGCACAATTTGCAAAAGTACCGCCCATAGGTATAACTTCCGGTCCGGAAGCCTTGCATTGCTTCACTTGCTTGCTTGGTAGCTCTATTCGTTTGTGTCCCAGCCAGGCTAGACGCGTGTGAAGTTGCTATCCCACCAGGTAATGTTACTGGTTTAGTATTACTGTTTGCGGATTCCTGTATAATGTGCAGGCATCGGCGTTTTCATGTGCTGCTGCTATCCGCTTGTACTGTATCATGTATATATGGTTAGAGTAGACTAGTATAGGGCAGATGGCCGCATGGCGGAGCACGTGGTCTCTGCATTATGCACTCCTGTTCTCGTTGAATATTTTAGTGTTTTATTCGAACTAGTCCACATGCGCGAACAATTTCTGATTTGATGCTAGAGACTAATCTACGTTTTTAAAGCTAGCTGCATATTTAGAGATTTTTCAATTAAATAGTATTTTCCTGGGATCTAGCTCACTCTAGTCCCAGCAGCCCATGTCGAGCAAACTTTTTTCATGGCTTTCAACGATAAGATTTTTTTGGACACATACTAGACCAGAAAAATAAAAGGATAACTGCTATCTAGTTTGATCGGATGGAATTGATCTGAAAAGTGGATCAATGTGATTGATACAAGATTGAATTGGACAAATGATCATCTGAAGAGTTGTATAAAAGCCACCTTAAAGTCGGTTTCTGGATCCTCCTCTTCTTTTTTTTTTTTTTTTTTTTTTTTTTTTTTTTTTTTTTTTTACTGGGGGGAAAAAAATTATATTGAATGGACAAGGTGGTTAAACTGATCATAGCTCCCTAATTTGGAAGTACTGAATTGTTTTCTGTCTAGGCTCGGTTCACATTTGTCTGGTTGCAGATTGCCCAGCATTTTCATGTGAACTGACCCAGTTTACGATTGCCCCAGTGCCCTCCACTGCTTTAGGTGCCCTTTGCTGCTTTACCTTGCCAGGTGTGTACAGGCCTGTTGAAGCTTTGCTTCCTTGCGCATGCAGATCAGCCTGGCTGATTGTTAATACTGTCTGGGTTGCACAACCGTGCATTCATGCAGATCTGTGCAGTATATGCTGTGATCTGTGTGTCCATCACTTTGTGCATCTGGTGTTCTGCCACCTATCTGGGCCACCTGTTGCTGTCCCATTTGTGTTGTACTACTGCAAGGGAGAAGCGCTGGCATACAGATATTAGCCCTGGCAGAAACAAGGGGCTTACCAGTGGGATGCAGCAGACCAGCAGGAATCCTACCTTCTTTTGAAAGAAGGTCCCCATTTTTTTTTGGTGGGAATCCCCATGGTTCTGCTAGGGAGTTGTTTGAACTCAGCTTCTCTGAGATGTCATTTATGCCACATGTTTATTTTAGGCCAGTGGATGAATGTTTTCTTTATGGATGCAACCCAATTTACCCTCTTAATATCTGTATTTTTTATTTTGTAGGTGGAACTGCTGAAGCAAGGATGAAACTGCTGTTAAAATTCATTCTAGCAATGAGGGTAAGTTTAGAAATTTCACAGCATTGATAAATCAGCTCTGTGTTGTGCAGAACAGAATCTTGTAGCGTTTTTGATGTCTCTACTGGCTATTTTTCCTGATGGAGATGGTCTGTGAGATGCTTGTTGTTCTGGCTTGCACGCAAATTGTGTACAGCTTGTCCAATCTGCTTGGCTCAATTCCAAGCTGGACACAACTGGTGTTATGTTTGCACGCAAGCCAGAATTATTTGCATGTCATTGATCATCTCCAATAGCAAGTGTGTAAATCTCCCCAGAAGGGAAAAGCTAAATAACAATCTTTTTGTATTGAGGACTATTTGGAGCTCCTCCCATGCCCACTTTCTACATACCAATCTGTCTTGTCTGTGGCATTCTCTGCCACTTGGAATTGCAATATTGTTATCTAACCCAAATTCCAAAAGAAAGCCAGCCAAACTCTGTGGTAGTGAATTCAGCTGTTTGGCTAAGTTCACAGTGGGAGCTGCATTACGTTCCCTGTAAAAACAGGAACATAACAGAGGGGAGAAGTTGCATCGTATACAGTCAATGAAGTTTGCTTCAGTTTGCACTGCATGCTCTGTATTGGGGAGTCTGTTGGATCGCACAGGATGCTCTCTAAGTGTTGAATAGACTCGGCCAGTTTTCGCTAGCATGGAAATCGTGCTGAATCCGCAGAGTTTCCCTGCAGGCCAATCGCGTGTGGAAACTTTGCCATAGGGGATAATGCCGCCAGCCGAATCGCTTGCCATAGCAATTCAGCCGACATTGCTAGCAGTTTTCGTGCGAGTGGCAGCGAATCCCATAGCTGTGCATGGCACGGCTTCCATGATTCAGCTGCACACTCGCAGAAGAGGAAGTGCTGCCGCGTGTCTCGTGGGACATGCGGCGGCTAGTGGAAACGGGACTTTACGGTTGCAGCGTACTGCATGTTAAAATGTTCTGTTACATTACACTGCAAGACCCCACTGTGAACCCAGCCCAACTGTTTCGCTGTTCTCGTTGTTTGTCTGCTATATATCACAGCTCTGTATTTGGGATTAGGCATGGTCAATAAGACTCAAATAATTCTGAGTTGATGCAGGATTATGCAAACTTATGCTGCTTGAAATTGTAAATTGATTTCTGCGAAGGTAGAATTTGGTCCATTTTCATGTGGCATATATTTGCATAATCTTACATCCACTCAGTTATTTGCATCTTTGACCATCCTTATTTGGGAGCTGACCATAAACTGGAAGGGTAAATACATCAGCTGCGGGTAACTTACAGCTTCTGAATATGATTCTGCACCAGTGATTTAAGATGGTTCAGTTTTATGTATGCACACTGTTCATGTCTTTAGTTCTGCAGTGATGAGCTTTGCATAGTCCGTGTTTCACCTGAGAAACCTATGATTATGTCCATGCCCTGAGCAGAATTGCACAGCTGAGACAAAAAATATCTCTATATCCTGCATTTGTAGCTATTGTCTGCCTGAAAATTTAGTATGATATGCTAAATGGATGCACTGCATAAACTGTACACATTCGTGAAGTGGAAGGCTAGGGACCCACTATGAGCGCTTTTGGGGAAATCGCCAAGCGTCCATGATTCCCTGATTTGCGGAAGTGCTGCGATTCCTGAAGCAATCCCGATTTGGCGCTACAGCCTCTGATGCGATCGCTGCAGAGTGCTGCATGCAAAGGTATATGGAGGCTGACATCTTCAGTCTCTAATAAACTATGCCAGTTGCCTGACTTCTGTGCTAATAGTCTGCCTCTAATACTTGCATGTCTGCATGAACTAATGTAAAATATGGGATTATCTTACAGGTAACAGACATGGTCACCAGCCCTGTTATCTGAGCACATATGGGAAAGGTGCCTGGTAGAATCAAGATGCCATGAATTGTGAGTATTACTATTCCACAAACCATATTTCACTGGTCTCCATCTTTTTATATATTATGCCGTCTGGTAGGGATGAGTTGATCAACCATACATGCCCTCTGGGGTAGGAGTTTCACTGCCTACTACTGTGGCGCCCTGACCTGCACCCCCACTGCTTTCATGTTATGAAAGTCATCTTTGCTCATTTTGCTACTTTCAAGTGTCCAGTGAAGCTGTACTGTACTTGTAGTCCTGTATCTAGATGAGTTGTCACTCTGAGGCATATGCCTACACTTTTTTTTTTTTTGTGCACAGGGGTGGAGTATTTATGAACTTAAAAAGGCCTTTATTAATTCATATCTTGCTGAGTCAGTGTACTGTAATTGAGCCACTTCTGTCAGGCTCTTGGGTTAAGCTGTCTGTGTTCATCGCAGGTTATGGAATGTGTAATAAGTAAACTTGCCCTTTTCTTAATGCTAGCATACATGTGGTATTGCATGATGAGTTTGCATAGTCCGTGTTTCACCTGAGTTCTGTGATTATACTTCTATATGCTCTGAGCAATACCCAGCAGTTTTTTTGTTTTTTTTTTCTTACTATGTAGTACTAGGTCTAAAAATAGTCTGACTTTGTTTTTGGTTTTTCCTCTGCAGACTTTGTGTAACTGGCTGCCGAATCACAGGTAACTGTCAATGCCTTACTGTATGCAACAGTTCCAGTAGGTGTTGGACCTTAAAGTCCCATTCCAGGCTCAACTATTTTCCTAAATCTGTGCTGACTTGCATAGTTTTTGCTTATGTCTAAAAGTGTCATGATTAGCTAACATAAAGTAAACACTTGTAACATGCCAATAAACTAGCCACCACTTGCAGAATAGGCCGTTATATTTTTGGACACATTTGGATTGTGATGAAAATTTCAGGACAGGACCGCTAGAGGCCTCATTACACGGGAAAAAAAAAATAATTCTAACTACTAAGCTTTAGGATCTTTGGCTGGAGCAGGACTTTAAAGTACACCTGAACTCTGAGGGATATGGAAGCTGATATCCTTTTTAACCTCCCTGAGCATTACGACGCTCAGGAGGGTTTTGCTGCCTCAGAGTCCCTGGAGAAATCTATTTAGATCTGTTGGCTGCAAAAGCTTTAGCTATCACTAGGCTAGCTAGTACAGGTGGCCAGCACCCCCGATTTTTCTCCCCTCCCATTTACACATTACCCAGCCTGGCTCCAGCGATCTGCGCAGCCTCCCTGCACAGCTCTGGTCTTCTCTATGGGGAGGATCGTGCATGATGTCGCCATCATGCGCAGTTCCGATCCTCCCCATAGAAAAGACCGCAGCTGTGCAGGGAGGCTGTGCCGATCGCTGGAGCCAGGCTGGGTAATATGTAAGTGGATGGGGATCAGGGGGTTCCGGCCTAGTGCTAGCTAAAGGTTTTGCAACAATAGATCTAATAGATTATTCCTGGGGGACTCCTGAGGCCAGCCAGCGGTATGCCTGACAGTGTTGGGCATATTGCTCAGGAGGTTAAACAATACCAGATGCCTGGCAGTCCTGCTGATCTTTGGCTGCAGTAGTATCTGGATCACACACCTGAAACAAGCATGTAGCCAATCCAGTCTGACGTCACACATTTGATCTGCATGCTTGTTCAGGGCCTATGGGTAATAGTATTAGAGGCAGAGGATCAGCAGGATAGACATGTAATCTTCATTTTATAAAAGGAAATATGTTGGCGTCCATATCCCTCACACTTCAGGTGTACTTTAAGAAGTATTTTTCAGTTTAGTGCAAAAATGTATATGTTAAAGACATTTGTAAATGGCATGTTTAGCTTCCACAGACAGCTGGATAAAGTCCTTTCACATGCAGCGATCCTTTCCAGGCACAGTGCCTCAGACTCAAGCAAGTTTGTAGACTCCAAAGAAACACATTGATTCTGTCAGTCCAGCTAATAAGCTGCATGTGGGGAGCTGCATGCTCAGTGCAAAAATAACCCTTGCTGAGCAGGTTTTCAGCAAAGCACACTGTATGTCTGTGTTACAGAAGTACATAGACTCTACTGTCTGATTCTATCCATGTGTTTCTATTCAGCACGGAATCACAATGTATGGTTGCATGCATTTGTGTGCAAATCCCATTATAAATGGGATTGTAACTGCTTTGCGTAGCAGTGCAGCTCCATGTGTTGCGGCAATGACCTGAACTGCACACAGTGTAGAAGTGGTGAAGCCACTTGACATTGGTGGTACCATCAAGTGGTCAGTCAGCTCAAGAGCTGCAACTTGGGCCTCAGTGTCATTCTGGGCTTCCTACAGTTGAATTGGATTCTTCAACTTCCTACCTAATACATCTATAATGGAACATGCATTTAAATCTACAAAAAGTTAATTAACCTATTCGAGTTTGCTCAGAGGAACTGAAGCTCAAAACCTTGCAGGATACTTACAGGGCAACAGTGTTTAAAAAGGCCAGTGGAAACATGGCATCTCACAAACTGTTGGCTGATTCCTCGTGTGCTGTACAGCAGGAATGATGGGCTTGTTGTGCTATCAGTCTGGAGGGAAGTCAAGTGTGTGTGTGTGTGTGTGTGTGTTTTTTTTTTTTTTTTTTGTATAAAATCTCAAATTCAAATTAACCGTGCCTGAAGTAGGGCTTTAACAATGGTTTCTCATCTGGTTTTTGAACTTCCTGCCGTTGCTGCCCAAGTGACATCAGTTCCTCTCTCAGCCCCGAGTTATGGGCTTTGGGATTTTAGGATGTCGCAGATAAATATTGCCTTCTTCACTCAGGAGTGTGCTATGGTGGGTTGGCTGCCTGTCCACACTCTTTGAATTTTGCGGGGCAAGACATTATATTTATGATTATAGCGTCTGTCTGTCTGAATGCAGTCTTTGGCTTCCTTACCAACTACTTGTCTCTTTGCAGTATCCTATAAACGTTGACTTTTCAAGTACAAAGATGGGAGTTGTGTCACAAAGCGAAGGGTAAGCTGGAATAATTCATCACAAAATCATGACTAGAGATGGTCAATTATATGCTAATAATGCTGCCCTGCTTACACATTCAATGCAGTGTATGTGGCTTGGAATTGGGCCATACAAATGCGCTTCCCGCTGATGTTGATTAGCCCATTTACACGCTGCATACAGTTTGCATTGTATTTGCCTCCAAGCCAGAATTAACACCTCATTGACCTGACTAGGATGGACTTCAGTGTGAAAAAGTATTAGAACAGTTGAGTTTAATACTTCCTTATCATCCTGTTATCAGTGGAATGGAGTAATGTCACGGCCACATGAGCTAACTGTGAATACTGAACTTACAGATCGCAAAGCAGAAGTCGTATTTGTTCTGGACACACATGAGAGGTGATCAGCAAGATGCCATGACAGATCAGAAAGGATTACTTATATTTTAAGGTCTGTATTACTTTTTTACTTTATCCAGTGAATAAAACATTTTTCTTGTCTCTCAGATCATGACTGCAAAGTTTAACTTTTTTCATTTTTCATAAAACCTGATGTGTTAGAATGACTCGGTAACCATTATTTTCTGGAACTAATTGATATATGATTATTGCATAGGTCAGGTGACGGTATACTGTGATGTACACATCTATCATGCAACCTGTTTACATCATGCGAGTTCTAGCATTACTAGAAGAGCTAGCAGACACTGGGGTGCAGGCTTGCATTTGTGGACGGAGGGTAAAAGCGTGTATCGCCCAAAGCCCTTAACAGTTCTCAGCTAGTGTTGAACTTAAATGTTGCAGATGCAAATTCCAATTTGACTGGAACTTGTATAAAGGGGGAAAACTTTGCACAGGGCAGATCAACTCCAGGAACTGCCAGTCAATTGTCAGAAGCTGCTTGCTTGGCTTCCAGCTAATTGCCAGGCAGTTCCCTAGTCTGATTTGCTGTGTGCAGTTTTTTCATGTAGTTTCTGATCTAGCCAGAGCTTTGCATATTCATCAATGTTTGTTTATAGTGTCCATTTCAGTTCATACACCATACGTGTGCCATGCAATGCACACCTTGCATACTGGAATGTTATATATTTCAGGCAGGTAATGAGCTCCCTTTATCGTAAATGTTGGCATTCGTGTGGTATTGCATGATGAGTTTGCATAGTCCGTGTTTCACCTGAAATCTGTGATTATACTTATGCACTGAGCAATGCCTTGCACAGTCTCTTACCACTTATGAATTCTTTCACTAGTCTGACTTTTTTTTTTTTTCTTCCCCTACAGGCTTTGTGGATGAGGAATGCAGTCACAGGTAACTTCATATGCTGCACTTTTGTTAACTTGCTTCAGTTTGGCTAAACGTGCCCCAAGATTTGACACCTATCAGTGGTGCACACTACTAGAAATGGTCAATGATGCGCATAATTACACTTTGCAACTTTTATGCAGGTTGCAGTTGTCCCAATCGAAGGCACTTCTGCCTGCTTGGGTGTGCCCAGTTCCAGGGGACCTACAATTTGCCTTAAAGGGAGCCAGATGTGAAAGGGATAAGGAGGCTGACATATTTAATTTTAAACCATGTACATTGCCTCGCAGTCCTGCTGATCCTCTGCTTCTAATACTTTTAGCTATAGACCCTGAACAAGCATGCAGATCTGATGTTTCTGACAAGATTAGCTGAATGCTTCAGTAGTGCTCCAGGCACTACTGATGCTAGGATGATCAGCAGGACACTCAGGCCGCTGGTATAATGTAAAAGGAAACAACTATGGCAGCCTCCATATATCTCACTTCAGGTTCCCTTTTTCCTTTGAAAGTCCAAGATTATTGGCATCCCTACAGACTACTCATGGCTGCATTGATGTATGGTGCAGCAGTCCTACTACATCTGAGTCATTGGTGGTAGTCTGTCCTCTGCATTAAAGTGGACCTGAACTCAGAACTCCTCGCTGCTCTAAAAGATACAGAACAGCATAATCATTAAACAAAAACATTCTTGGTACAGCTGAAGCAAATCCTAAAATGTTTCTACTTCCTGATTCACCACAATAGACTTGTGATTAGACACAAATGAGGGGGAATTAAACAGGCTAAACTCTCAACACACGGTGCATATTTTTTTTTTCCCCTGTCCTGTGCAAGAGTTCAGGTGCACTTTTTTTAAGCGGTGGATGGGGGGGGGGACTGTATTATCAGAACCCATTCTTTGTGTGTCCCCCTCTGTGCCTCTTTTGACCCCCCCCCCTTGTCACCTCTGTTCCCCTATTGCTTCCCCTCTCCCTCCGTCTGTTTTCACCGTGCCTCTTTTGTCCCCCTTTATGTCCCTGTCACCTCTTGTCCCCCTGTCCTAGCCAGGTAAAAGTGCCCCCCCCCCCCCCCATATAGGTACTAAGGTATAGGTATCACGACATATGTGCTCCCAGTATAGGTCTACAGGTAGTGTGCCTGTATAAGTAGCAAGCTATAGGTGCCCTGGTATATGCAGCCAGGCACAGGTAGTGCCCCGCTGTAGGTTAGCTAGGTGCCACAGAGTAGGTAGCGTAACACGGTGAATCCAGTGCTGGAGACTTGGACGCAGCCGGGTGCCACCATAGGCCGTAATAAGAATTACGGCTATAGCAGCGCACAGTGAGTAACTTTGTTGCCGTCAGACGGAGCTGAAGTTACTTTTATAACACAATAATTCGGCTTCCAGCCGGATGATTTCATTTCCCCATCATCCATGGTGGCCTGGAGGGGGAATGTATTTAATACGGCCGGGACTTGTGCGGCAGCAGGATAAGCAATATACCGGCTGTATCCTGCGCCCAAGTCTCCTGTGCCGATATCTCTCGTTCCCCCTGTAGGTGCCTTAGTATAGATGGCCAGGTACAGGTGGTGCCCTCAGTAGAGACTTACTTAGCCCTTTCCAGAATGGACTCCTCTCCTACCACCATGGTCACTTTCGGCGGCACATCTGGTGTCATGAGGTGCCGCCAGGTAACCATGGAGAGGACACAAGACACTGCCTGCCACTTCTCTCGTGGGGAGTGAGATCCGCCATTTTGACAGGTGCTGATGTACCCCCAGGGGTCCCAGTATGAGAAACACTGATGAAGCAATGTGCACTACATATAAAGCCCCCTCAGGATTAATTGAATTCGATTAAATCAGACAAACTTCAATTGTGTGATCGTTTTGTATTGAAAACTAGCCAAAATCTATCACACGATCGATCGGACATGTCGGATTTAATCGATGTAATCGAATCTGATCACGTCTGAAATTGAATGGTGTAGAGGAAGCTTTAGATAGGCAGTCATACACTGATTGCTATTGGACTAAGAGGTGCCTCAGGGCCCCTAACACCTTAATCCCTAGTTATCTGGCTAGCAGTCACTGCCATGTATCCCCTTTTCTTATTTCTCTATGCTTGAAACACAATAGGGGAAGGATAGCTGAGTGAGTTGTGCGCCCCCTCCTACACTGCGCCCTGAGGCTGGAACCTCTCTCGCCCTGCTCAA
Source organism: Hyperolius riggenbachi (assembly GCF_040937935.1). Classification (NCBI taxonomy): domain Eukaryota; kingdom Metazoa; phylum Chordata; class Amphibia; order Anura; family Hyperoliidae; genus Hyperolius; species Hyperolius riggenbachi. The sequence continues at coordinate 480,545,302 of NC_090646.1, forward strand.
CGGTACACTCCTTAAATTCACTGGTGGTCAGTTCACTTTTTTTCTCTGCATTTCTTTCCAGCAGTCTCAGTATTGTTCCTGCCTAAGTGACATCTGTTCCTCTCTCAGCCCCAAGATATGGGCTTTGGGATTTTAGGGTGTCGCAGATAAAAAATTGCCTTTTTCACTCAGGAGTGTGTAATGGTGGGTTGGCTACCTATTCACTCTCTGAATTTTGCGGGGTAAGACATTGTATGGCTTAAGTTTGCATATCGCTGTGTACAGTTGATTGGTTTCATCTCTAGCTAAATACATGTAGTCTTGTACGATGTATGTTGAATCTGACGGTGTGGTATGAAGCTAAACCCTTGTCTTAAAACATCTAATGTAGCAAGCTAGACTGATCTCATGCACAAATTAACTTGATTCAGATTGGGTTTTATGTCCATAATTCTAATGCTGTGACTTCAAGTGAACCTTAACTGTGATAGTTTCACTTACCTGGGGCCTACCCAAGCCTCCTGCAGCCATCCTGTGCCCTCGCCAGGCCTATGCTCCAGTGCCCTGATGTGGGTTTTGTTTTGAGCCGACCAGAGTTGGCCCCTGGCCACACACATCCTTGTATGCGTTACCTTCAAGTGCAGTACAAGGTTTCCCTTACTGCTCCTGCGCAGGAAACTCTTAATGAAGGTAACGAGTACAAGGATGTGTGGCCAGGCTCTGTCAGCCGAAACATATATTAACCTGTGGCGGGGAACCGGAGGATAGTCGAGGACTGGTGGGAGCACAGGACAGCTGCAGGGGGCTTAGGGGGGCCCCAGGTAAGTGAATATTATAGATTTTTTTTTTTTTCCCAACTTTACGAAGGAAGGACTGTATTGCTACTCCTAACTGTAACTGACTGCATCTTTTTACTTTAGACTTGTGCATTGAACAACTTTGTATTTTTTTCTCTTTAGGCCTGAGTGAAGGGTGCTGGAATTTTGAATTACTGCAACATTTATACCATACTACTGATTCCTGTGTCCACTTGAAGTGCTCAAATTGTTTTTTTCTAATACTGAAAAAGGAGCATGTGATAAACAGCAGGAACTTGTAATGTCATGCCAATCTCTCCTGTACATTATGCTGCTAAGACTGAAATAATAAAGGAAATGCATTCTCATTGGTTGACCTTGGTTTGTGTGGCTACTGTTCTATGACTGAGCCATTGAGATTTTTGTAGCAAAGTGGGTAGATGGTACAGGGCAGATCGCTGGATAAAATGATCAGCACTCTTACTTCAGATACCAGCCAGGACACCTATGATTGTTCTACTCCCCTGAGTTCATTTCTTTCTCTTCAAAAAAAAGAGAATGGAGAATACCGGCTTTTTAGATAACGTGATAAGCATGCGAATAACAGGCAAGCTAATGGAGACAGACCTCCCAGGCAAAAGCAGTGAGAACAGAGCAAACTAGGCATCCCAGAATACCGAAGCTGTTTTTTAACCCCTTGGGTACCTGTTTTCAGATATATTTCACATCAGAAAGCCTGCATGTGTAACATTTCTTGAAGTTCTTTTAAGTTGTGGCAATTAAATAGATTGTTTAGAAAGCCTAATAGACAGATTCAGGGCAAGGAGAGGCAGTTTTGAAAAAAAAAAATGCACATCTAAAGGGATGCTGGGGCGGCCTCCTTTATAGTATTTCTCTGCACAGAGAAAATGTATCAACTCAGCCAGCACCACTAGTTTAGTGTGAGATTTCCCCTACCTTTCATCGCAAGTGTAAACTTTTTTTATGAATTGGCACACAAGTCTAAAATACCGATGCTGTGCTTTCCCTCCAAGATTTTCCGCAAATGTTTTGTGAATAGAGTCCTAGGTGTCTCTCAGTAGTAGGCAGTAGCAGTGTTATGGTACAATAAAAACACTAAATTCCCCCATACCCCCCCCCCCCCCCCCCCCCCACCACCATTTATTCGACCAAAATAAAGTTGAAAATATTATATATTTTTATCCGCTCTAACAATTAAATGAAATTATCTAATCGAAGAAAATGAGAATTGTACCATGTAGGGCACCATATGGGAGTCTTGCCCAAGGTCTCCTTAACCCATTCGCGTTCCGTCGTTTTCACTTGAGAAATGTTCACCTCCCATTCATTAGCCTATAACTTTATCACTACTTATCACAATGAACTGATCTATATCTTGTTTTTTCCGCCACCAATTAGGCTTTCTTTGGGGGGTACATTTTGCTAAGAGCCACTTTACTGTAAATGCATTTTAACAGGAAGAATAAGGCGGAAAGAAAAAAACGGAAAAATTTATTCTCAGTTTTCAGCCATTATAGTTTTAAAATAATACATGCCTCCATAATTAAAACTCACGTATTGTATTTGCCCATATGTCCCGGTTATTACACCGTTAAAATTATGTTCCTATCACAATGTATGGCGACAATATTTTATTTGGAAATAAAGGTGCATTTTTTCCGTCTTGCATCTATCACTATTTACAAGTTTAAAATAAAAAAAAATATAGAAATATTTCATCTTTACATTGATATTTAAAAAGTTTTTAGACCCTTAGGTAAATATTTACTTGTTTTTTTTTTATTGTAATGTTTTTTTTTTTTTATATATTAAACATTTTATTTGGATATTTTTGGGAGGGTGGGATGTAAAGTATGGTTTTATAATGTAATTGCGTGTGGTTTTAATTTTTTTTTTACTTGTAGTTGTAGGTTTACTTTTTGGCCACAAGATGGCGGCCATGAGTTTGTTTACATGACGTCACTCTAAGCGTAGCACACGCTTAGAGTGACGCAGAGGGGAGGCAACAGCCAGAAAAAGCACAGTTTCCGAGAGAAGCTGTCGCTTTTTCAGCAGGGGAGAGGAATCGGTGATCGGGCACCATAGCCCGATACATTGATTCCGTGGCTACCGAATCCGCGGCCGGGAGTGCACGGTAGCGCGCATGGTTCCTGGACGTAGTTTCTACGTCCAGGAACCAAAATAGGTTAAAGGGGAACTTCAGCCTAAACATACTGTCATCAAGTTACATTAGTTTTTGTTAAGTAGAATAGATAGGTAATATAATCTCTTACCCACCCTGTTTTAAAAGAACAGACAAATGTTTGTGATTCATGGGGGCAGCCATCTTTTTGGTTGAAAGGAGGTGACAAGGAGCAACCAACTGTCCTGTGCCCTGATCACCCCTCCCAGCTGCACACCCTAGGCTTTAAATGTCAAATTCAAAATGTAAGAAAAAAAATTGCACTAAAACAGCAGAATGAGAGCAACAACATCAGAAATCCCATCATGCTTTGCACAGCATCAGGGGAAAAATGCCTGGGCAGTTTTTTGTGCAGCTAAAAGTGAGGCTTGTATAAGAGAAACAAAGTCTGATGCTGTGAAACTGTTAAAGAAACACCAGGTCTTTTCAGTGCTGCTGAGTCTATTTTTAGTCTGGAGGTTTGACTTTAACTGAATAAGTGCTGGTTTACTGAACAGAATGAGTCAAGATTTGTACCCTGGTTCTCCTGTGGTCAGGAGTACAAAATCCAGCCACAAAGTGAAGTGTTGTGGCAACTTGTGATGAGAAGCACTATGGTAATTTCTTCCACTGACGGATTGCTACACTTTTCCACCAGGGGCCAGGGAGGAGAGTGCTGTTGCTTCCAACAGTTTTTATTGGTTCTAGTTTCAAAAGGTACAGACTAACCAGCAAGCTCATGGTGACCCAGAACTCATTGGAGTGTGTAAGGGACTACAATGGTCCTAAAAGCCCCCTTACTAAGATGTTAAGAAACAAAAATTTGCTTTCCTAAAACAGAAAGAATTTGCGATAATTCAGGTTGTAGTGAGCTCGAGATGTCTCCCAGTGCACCACTGCTGAATATATGCAAATTAACCATTGTACCCTTAGAAGCTAAACACACCTCCAGAACCGCTGGAATGCAATGTGTCAGCTTGTTAAATTGTACAGAGCCATAATAATCCAACATGCATACAGACTGTTTCGGATTGTTTGATCTTAATCAGTGCATGGCATGGATTAATTTGGCTCTATGGAGTAGGGCTTGTAAACCGAGAGGTACAGACTAACCAGCAAGCTCATGGTACAGGTACAGGTTAGTCTGTACCTCTCGGTTTACAAGCCCTACTCCATAGAGCCAAATTAATCCATGCCATGCACTGATGAGGATCAAACAATCCGAAACAGTCTGTATGCATGTTGGATTATTATGGCTCTGTACAATTTAACAAGCTGACACAACATTGCATTCCAGCGGTTCTGGAGGTGTTTAGCTTCTAAGGGTACAATGGTTAATTTGCATATATTCAGCAGTGGTGCTCTGGGAGACATCTCGAGCTCACTCTAACCTGAATTATCGCAAATTCTTTCTGTTTTAGGAAAGCAAATTTTTGTTTTAGTTTCAAAAGCAAATGGTGGTAAAAAGGGGTACACTTCATGGTATAGAAATATGTAATGCCTGGTACACTCCGCAAGGGTTTTTTCAGATTGTTTCCAACATTCAATTCTGATCAATCTTCCGTTCATGTCTGAGGAAAATTGATTGGAATTCAGATCGGACATGTTGGAAATAATCTGACCGTAAATCTGCCAAAAAACTCATTGTGTACCAGGCATTAGACCTGTATTTGCTAGACTTTTTACCTGAGGCGGTCACTTTCAGTCACTGCAGGAAATGAAAACCTATGCTTTATATAGGTCCAACATAATGTGCCTTCCCAAACTACTTAAAGCAGACCCAAACCAAACATATATATATTTTTTTTGTTTTATTCAAAATATATAGTTGCACCACTCTGACATATACAAAGATAAACACTCCTTCAAGCCTATGAGCATTTCAGTGCATGCTTTTCACCTTTCTTTAAATAACTAGGGGCAGCCATTACTTCTGAGCTTAGTAGGAGGTTTTAGATCATGGGTGTTTGTCATCAGCTACCCTGCCTCACAGGGGTGTAATCTATGTGACATCTCACGCAAGCTAAGATCACCTCCCCTGGGACATCAGTAGCAGCCTGTGTTTTATCTCCTCCACCAGTTTGCTGGATTCTGTCCCGGCAATATGGAAGGGAGGAATTCCTCCAATAATGTAAAATATATTATAAACTGGTCAATTTATTTGTCATCATGCAGCTGAAAAAAGGCTGCTATTATAAGTTAGAAAATAGATTTTATTTCTGCAATTTTGTATTTTTAATTTGAGTCTACTTTAACAAAAAGCTGTATGACAATGGGCCTCAAACTATGGTCCACCTCCCCATGGCTGGACCTTGACAAACATGGAATTAGTGGTTACTGACTCCCTCCTGTGCCCTGTGCTCTGGTTAGCATTTATGAAGTATGGTGTACTTTAGTGGGCTGATGGAACTACCAGGAATAATGGGTGGGCTGTTTAATGAACATCGCTGGGCCTAATGCAATTCTAGACCTTTTATCTCCTTGACACTGTATCTAATTTAATGTAAAGGTCCAAGGAGTAAAAAAAAAATCCACTTACCTGGTGCTCCCTCCAGCCCGTGGCAGCTGTACTGTGCCCTCGCTGCAGCTCCGGAGGCTCACTGTCTTCCCTGCAGAACCCGACCTCGCCGGGTCAGCGTCTTCTGCGCTCCACCATAGTCTGGCCCGACGTCATCAGGACGGTACTGCGCAGTACAGTCCTGATGTCGGCTGGACCACGTGACCCGTGCCGTGGAGCGCAGAAAAGGCTGACCTGGCGAGATCTGATTCTGCAGCAGAGAAAACCGGGAGCCTTGAGCTGTGGCGAGGGGCACAAGCCTGCTGCCACGGGCTGGAGGAAGCCCCAGGTAAGTGGATTTTTATTTATTTTTTTACACCTTGGATGTTTCCTTTAAGACCAGATTTATTGCCCTGCATCTTGCTTCCAGTGTCTTTGAGCATAGACTCAAAAGGAATAGTCAGGCTAAAAAAGTTTCTTACCTGGGGCTTCTACCAGCCCCAGGCAGCAATCCTGTGTACTCAGAGTCACTCACTGCTGCTCTGGTCCCCTCTCCGTCAGCTAGTTTAGTTTTTGCCGACTGCGGGGTCGGTGGGCCGCATTGTGTGCATTTTTATGCATTCCCGCTGGTGCAGCAGCATTAACACGTACATTTTTACGTGTTAGTGTTGCAACGTGTAAAAATTTACACGTTGCACTACTTTTTTTTTTTTTTTTTTTGTTTCTGCCTGACAATTTCTTTAAAGGACTACTGGGGTGGGAATTTGAACTTACCTTGGGGTTTTTAATGGTCCCCTGCAGGCATCCTGTGCCTGCGCAGCCACTCACTGATGCTCTGGTCCTGCCTCTGGTTCACTTCTGGAATTTCCAACTTCGAAGTCAGAAAACCACTGTGCCTGCACGGATGTGTCCTCTCCTACTGATGTCACCAGGATTGTATTGTGCAGACAGTACTGGGCCTGCGCAAAACACTCCTGGTGACGTCAGCGGGAGTGAGGGCATGGATGTGCAGGCGCAGGGCTTATCCGACTAAATTCCAGAAGTGAACCGGAGGTGGGGGCCAGAGCATCGACGTGTGTCTGTGCAGGCACAGGACGTCTGCACAGGCACAGGACGTCTGCACAGACACTTCCCCTTTCCCCCCTCAGAAAACACATAAGAACTATGCAGTGGCTGTAAGGGCTCTGCCTGACACATTAGTTGAAATCTCAGCTCTGTTCAGTAAGCCGCACCTATTCATGCGTTTGTCTCAAACTTCTTACTGAAGTGTGAATGAGGCCTAAGGCTTCTTACACTGAGGCAAAGTTAACCACGTGCATTGCATATAATACAGGGAGTGCAGAATTATTAGGCAAGTTGTATTTTTGAGGAATAATTTTATTATTGAACCATGTTCTCAATGAACCCAAAAAACTCAATATCAAAGCTGAATATTTGTGAAAATAGTTTTCAGTTTGTTTTTAGTTTTTAACTATTTTAGGGGGATATCTGTGTGTGCAGGTGGCTATTACTGTGCATATTAGGCAACGTAACAAAAACAAATATACCCATTTCAATTATTTTTACCAGTGAAATCAATATAACATCTCAACATTCACAAATATACATTTCTGCCATTCAATAACAAAACAAATTGGTGACCAATATAGCCACCTTTCTTTGCAAGGACACTCAAAAGTCTGCCATCCATGGATTCTGTCAGTGTTTTGATCTGTTCACCATTAACATTGCGTGCAGCAGCAACCACAGCCTCCCAGACACTGTTCAGAGAGGTGTACTGTTTTCCCTCCTTGTAAATCTCACATTTTATGATGGACCACAGGTTCTCAATGGGGTTCAGATCTGGTGAACAAGGAGGCCATGTCATTAGTTTTTGTTCTTTTATACCCTTTCTTGCCAGCCACGCTGTGGCGTACTTGGACGCGTGTGATGGAGCATTGTCCTGCATGAAAATCATGTTTTTTTTGGAGGATGCAGACTTCTTCCTGTACCACTGCTTGAAGAAGGTGTCTTCCAGAAACTGGCAGTAGGACTGGGAGTTGAGCTTGGTCCATCCTCAACCCGAAAAGGCCCCAGAAGCTCATCTTTGATGATACCAGCCCAAACCAGTACTCCACCTTGCTGGCGTCTGAGTCGGACTGAAGCTCTCTGCCCTTTACCAATCCAGCCACGGGCCCATCCATCTGGCCCATCAAGACTCGCTCTCATTTCATCAGTCCATAAAACCTTAGAAAAATCAGTCTTGAGATATTTCTTGGCCCAGTCTTGACGTTTCAGCTTGTGTGTCTTATTCAGTGGTGGTCGTCTTTCAGCCATTCTTACCTTGGCCATGTCTCTGAGTATTGCACATCTTGTGCTTTTGGGCACTCCAGTGATGTTGCAGCTCTGAAATATGGCCAAACTGGTGGCAAGTGGCATCTTGGCAGCTGCATGCTTGACTTTTCTCAGTTCATGGGCAGTTATTTTGCGCCTTGGTTTTTCCACACGCTTCTTGTGACCCTGTTGACTATTTTGAATGAAACACTTGATTGTTCAATGATCACGCTTCAGAAGCTTTGCAATTTTAAGAGTGCTGTAGCCCTCAGCATGTTTTTGACTTTTCTGAGCCTGTCAAGTCCTTCTTTTGACCAAGGAAAGGAGGTTGCCTAATAATTATGCACACCTGATATAGGGTGTTGTCATTAGACCACACCCCTTCTCATTACAGAGATGCACATCACCTAATATGCTTAATTGGTAGCAGGCTTTCGAGCCTATACAGCTTAGAGTAAGACAACATGCATAAAGAGGATGATGTGGTCAAAATACTCATTTGCCTAATAATTCTGAACTCCTGTACAGGCATAACAACACACAGCTTCATTAAATGTGCTTATTGCATGAATGGTTATATAACCTGTAGGTTTTCATGCACATCCAGAAATGCATTGGTGACAGTGTTAGCATAATGTTAAAATGCATGTGAACGTTCCTACATGATTTTATGAGCAGTAACTTCACATGTGGTAAAGTGTTGCATGTAATGCAACGCAACATGGATAGCATGAAGGCACACTTATATTGGTTACATATGTATGCGTTCTTGTGCATGTTTTAATGAGCTTTGTATGCAACTTTTGTTTTTTTACACAATCAGGAAACATATTATAGAAACCATGCAGTGGCTGAAAAGTGTACTGGTTAAGGGCTCTGCCTGTGACCCATGAGAGTTCAAATCTCGGCTCTGTTCAGTAAGCTGCACCTATTCAGTAAGGAGTTTCTTGGGCAAGTCTCCCCAACACTGTTGCTGCCGCCTACTGAGTGCGCACTTGTGTCTGCCCACCAAGAGCACTTCTGAGCAAGGGGCGTAGCAATAGCGGCTGCTATGGGGCCCAGGTGGGACATGTATTCACCATTAACTTTCTTGTGTTTCTTCACACAATGACTGTGTCTCAGTGCCCATAAACTATGTGTGTTGATTGCATGGAAATGTAAATTGCCCAGTTAAGTCATATCCATAGGGTAGGGGGAGGAGGCATTGCTAAAGAGTGCCTACAACTGCTCCATGAAAGCTTTGCTATGGGGCCCCATGATCTCTAGCTACTCCACTCTTCTGAGCGCTTTTAAAATCCCCAGCTCTTTGAAAAGCGCTTGGTGAATATCTTTGAATGGGATGAAGCACACCAGAGTGATGTGCTTTTTTCCCAAACTCTAATGTGGATCCTAAAGCATTTCTGCTGATTTTTGAGGCGATTCAGCCTGATGTGTTGAATGTGTTGAATTTGAGGTGATTCAGCCTGATGTGAAAGTGGTTACAGAAGCTGTTCAGTTACAGCTTTACTGTAGCAAAATATAAAAAAGCTACACCAAAATGCTCCAAAAATCGCTACGCATGTGTAGAAAATCGATCTGCACATGCCTAGAATCGTTTAAAAAAAAAAATCACTTCAGAAAGCCCTGAGCGTTTGTGATTACGCTAGCACTTTTTGGTGTGCCCTGGGCCTAAAACACATTCTGAAAAAGGAGTTCCTGTGGCCTTTACTGGGTAACTCTTATTTTACACTGCTGTTTGAGTGTCCAGGCCCTTTAAGATATTTAATGGAAGACATTGGGCTCTATTCATAAAACCTTACCGCAAGTTTTCCGCTCAAAACAGCGGATTTTCCCGTCCATTTAGCAAAGTGGGCATTCATAAAAGCTGTTCCCGCATGAAAATCTACAATCCCCCAGCAGAGCGAGAAATTTCCGCCTTCTCCAGTGTTTTTCTAGATTTATCTAAAAAAAGTAACAAAATGGCCATTCATAAAGATTAGAGGAAGCGGTATGTGGACGGGAAATACCGCTTCCTCTGATTTTGCGGATTACATACAAGTGAATGGGACAGACCTCCCAGAGAGAGCAGTGCACGGAGGGACTCTGCCGGCTGAAGTGTTTCCGCATGCCTTCTGACAGCTTACCGCCAGCCTTCAGCGGGAGATCTCCGCTCTTTCATTGCAGCTTTCAAGATTTTTTTGAATGACCACCCAGAAGTGTAAAATACCGCTGCGGTATTTTACCTCTACGAGTATTTACGCCACAAGTTTTTTATGAATAGAGCCCATTGAGTTACAAAATTACTTGTAACTGGGAATGGCCAATGAGATGCAAATCTGAGTTAATGCAGGATTAAGCAAATGTACCAGCCTGAAAATTGACCTATTGAATTCCACCTTGGGGAATCCTAATTCCTCCACTCCACACCAAATGTGCTAGTCCATGTCTTTATTGACCTTGCTTTGTGTACAGTTATGGTGGCACAGGAAGAGGTTAGTCCCAGTTTGTTACCACAAAGTTTGATCAGGGCATTGTGCCAAAATTACTAGGCATCCTTAATTCAGTTTCTTTCACTGGAACTAAGAGGCACAAGCCTAAACCCTGAAAACAACCCAGCACCAAAATTCCTCCATCCTCTCTCCAAACCAACTTTGCACAATGTACACAATTAGTGGCACAATGTAGTTTGGCAAGTACCATTCTCCAAGTGTCTGCCACACCCAGAAACCTGTGATTGGTTGCTCCAGAGAACATCTCCTCTGCTCAGTCATGTGACAGTACTGTATCTGCTTTACATTGCACTTGGTAATGGCTTGGATGCAGCTGCTAAGCCATAGAAATTAAATCCTAAGGGTGCATACACACATCAGACAATAGTCTTTGGAAAGTGAAAGATCACAGACCAATCTTACCCCATTCCATGTAGTATGAGAGCCATACCTACACAGTCTATTCTATGGAGCTGAACTCCCCATCAGAAAAAAATCTTTGCAAGATGCTGCACACACAGATGCTGTACAGACACAAAAGATCAGTATCTGCAAAAGTTCCTGCCAAAAATCCATTCCTGCAAATTGCAATGATAGTCTATGAGATCTGCAGATCATCATACACACATGATTTAACTGACATTCATCTGCAGATCAGATCCACCAGGATAGATTTTCAGATCTGCGGATGATTGCTTGATCTGCAGATGAATGTCAGTTAAATCATGTGTGTATGATGATCTGCAGATCTCATAGACTATCATTGCAATTTGCAGGAATGGATTTTTGGCAGGAACAGAGATTTTGCAGATACTGATCTTTTGCATGTGTACAGCATCTGTGTGTGCAGCATCTTGCAAAGATTTTTTTTTCTGATGGGGAGTTCAGCTCCATAGAAAAGACTGTGTAGAGTATGGCTCTCATACTACGTGAAGGGTGGTAAGATTGGTCTGTGATCTTTCATTTTCCAAAGACTATAGTTTGATGTGTGTATGCACCTTTAAAGAGAGTCTGAAGCGAGAATAAATCTCGCTTCAGACCTCATAGATAGCAGGGGTACATGTGCCCCTGCTAAACCGCCGCCATCCCGCGGCTTAACGGGGGTCCCTTCACCCCCAAATCCCCTCGTTTCAGCGGGGGAACGCTTCCTGGTTGGGGCAGGGCTAACCGCCGCAGCCCTGCCCCACGCACGTCTGTCAGCGCGTATCTCCGCCTCTCCTCCGCCCCTCTCAGTCTTCCTTCACTGAGAGGGGCGGGGGAGAGGCGGTGATGCGCCGCTGATAGACACGACTGGAGGCAGGGCTGCAGCCGTTAGCCCTGCCTCCAGGAGCGACCAAGTCTGCGACCAAGTGTCGCAGTGGGGGGTTTGGGGGTGAAGGGACCCCCGTTTAGCGGCGGTTTAGCAGGGGCACACGTGCCCCTGCTAACTATGAGCTCTGAAGCGAGATTTATTCACGCTTCAGAGTCTCTTTAAAGAGGATCTGTAACATGAAAAGATCCCCTGGGGGGTACTCACCTCGGGTGGGGGAAGCCTCCGGATCCTAATGAGGCTTCCCACGCCGTCCTCCATCCGTCAGGGGTCTCGCTGCAGCCCTCCGTGGAGTCCGGGCAGCGGTGACGTCAATATTTACCTTCCTGGCTCCTGCGCAGGCGCTCTGACGGCTGTCGGCTCCGAACTACACGGAAATACCCGATCGCCGTCGGGTCTGCTCTACTGCGCAGGCGCAAGTTTCCTGCGCCTGCGCAGTAGAGCGGACCCGAATGAGATCGGGTATTTCCGTGTAGTTCGGAACGGAAAGCCGCCACAGCGCCCCCGCTGGAGCCAGCAAAGGTAAATATTGAACTGACAGTCGGCACAGTCGCCGGCTGTTCGGAGGGCTGCGGCGAGACCCCCGTGGGACAGAGGACGGCGTGGGAAGCCTCATTAGGATCCGGAGGCTTCCCCCACCTGAGGTGAGTACCCCCCAGGGGATCTTTTTAATGTTACAGAGTCTCTTTAACGCTTTCTCTAGATGCTGTTCTTGACCTAATCTGAAGGCTATACAAAATTTGCAGGTCTACAGCTATTTTTGCACAATGTGCATACCAATAACATTTGACTGTGGGATACAGTCAAGTGAAAAAAATTAGGACACCATATGAAAGCCTGTGTATTTGTAACATTCTTGGACATATGGATATTTAATCTCAATGATTCAAGTAATTTAGCTAAACAAAACTGAAGAAAAAAAATCTTTTCAAAATCTGTGAAATGTAATTCTACAAAAATAAAATGTCTGGTAGGGAATACATCCATTTTATTTCTTACCTTGTACAGCTCCCAGAATATGTTTGTGCTTTATAAATCAATAGTAATAATTGCGCTTGCTAAAGACCTGGCTGCGAGACAAGTACAAAGAGGGTGCGCAACCAGAGTTCCAAAGTGGCCATTCGGCAGCACCGGTATGACTGGACGTATTAAGTAGCCTGAAGGGATCTGTAGAATCTCTAGGTTCTCAACGTGTAGTACATGTACCCCAGGGGGTACTCAGGCTTGTTATACAGAAGTTAAAGGGATCCTTAATCCTAAGATAAAAAAAAAAAATCAGTTTTACTCACCTGGGGCTTCTATCAGCCCCTTGCAGCTCTTCTGTGCCCTCACAGTCACAGTCAGATCCTCCTGTCCCCCTGCTGCCAGCTACTTTCATTTTTGGCTAACTGCGCCTGCGCAGGCCTGGCAACGCGTCTCCTTTTACGCGTTACCGTCCGCAATGGTGCCCTGCGCTAACGCAGAATGCTATTGCGGACGGGAATGCGTAGAAAGCTACGCGTGACCAAGCCTGTCGGCGAAGTGAAAGTAGCTGGCGACGGGGGACAGAAGGATCCGATCGTGACTGTGAGGGCATGATGGGAAGGGTGCAGGGGGCTGGTAGAAGCCACAGGTGAGTAAAACTGATTTTCACCTCAGGTTTTCTTTAATGCGAAAATCATTGTTTTCTACCCGCAATTAAGTCAATAACTTCACCCTGAGCTCAAACTGTATGCCTAGAAAAAGTAAGCGAATTCTTGACCAGAAGTTGACCTACACTGAAACTAGTATTAAAATGTTAGGTGAGCAGAAATCAACTATAACTATACTGCATTGCCAAAAAGTATTGGAACACACCTCCAAACCCTGAAATTAGGCGTTCTAATCACCTTGAAGGTCACAGGTGTAATTAACTTGTTATGAAAAATGTAGCAGGGCCAGCGTGGAGACCATGAATTGTTTTAGATTTTTCTTTGCTGAAACGGTTTCTACTCATTCTATTTGCGAATCTAAAGTGTGTACTGGTGTCCCATGATGTTGCTGGCTGCCCCGTAGTGATGTCCTTGCTGGATCCTTGTCTCCTGATTTTGTTCCTGCGGTCATTGTAAAGAGGTTCCTACAGAGTGGTATCACTAGTCTCAGAAACTGACATGGCCATCAGGTGTGACAATTGGCATTGAGGCTGGGTTCACACTTGGCTTGAAATCATTCTTTCCTGAAATGGATCACAACAGACCAGTGGAGATGTTGAGGGATCCTCTTAAAGAGAACCCAAGGTGGTTCTTTGGGGGGCAGATGGGACACAGGAATGTTCTCTGCCTCATGACATGCCTCTGTGTCCCCACACTGCCGCTCTCCCTAGCTACACCTCCTGCCGCTCCCCCGCCTCCCTGTGCGCTGGTGAGAGAATGAATCTTTCCAGCGTCGAAGGTGGGCCATTCTGGCCAACAGGAGCAGTGGGGAGTGGCGTTTTTTGAGGCTACTTGATCCACTCAGCCCCCCAGATAAAGTAGCCTACTTTTTTTTATTTATTTATTTAATGAGCCTACCTCGGGCTCTCTTTAAAGTAAATATGAAATGAAGGGAACAAAAGGATTTTTATTTACCTGAAACTTCTTCCAGCTTCCTGTAGTCTGTCAGCTCCCTCAATGTGCTGCTGTGAGGTCCACAATTGAACTGGGTTGCAGAAAAATGTGCATGCTCTGTTCAGGGCCATACCCCTCCATTGCCTGCGCCAGCACAGTTGCAATTTTTAGGAACCGTGCATGCACAGAATGCTCCCAGAAAGGGGAGAGCAATGGGGAGAAGCACGGCTGGAACTGTGCATGCGCAGTAATCTGTGACTGAGCCAAGTTGCGGACTTGACCAGGGTTGATAGTGGCACAATGGAGGGGATCGGAAAGACATCAAGGGAGCTGACTATGGGAGCTGGAGGAAGCCCAAGGTAAGTAAAATCATTTTGTTCCCTTCATCTCAGGAACAGATCCGTCAGGCAGGGGCCGTTGTTGTATCTGTTTGCCACGTGTTCAACAAGGAGATTGCTTGGAGGATGCCGGAGTCTGCATCTTTTTGTTCCTGAGATCCGTCAGGCAGGTTCTGACATGTCCGTTGTCCATTAAAAGACCACTATCGCGGAAAAAAGTAGGCAGTTCAAATCTGACAGAACTGACAGGCTTTGGGCCAGTCCATCTCCTCATGGGGGATTCTCAGGGTTTTCTTTGTTTTCAACAGTATTTCCTAAAAAGCAGTTGCAAAGTCTAACTGACAAAATAATGTGCAAGTGAGTAGGGAGGCTGGCTGGTATCTTACTATTTTTGGCAATTAAACTGCTGTACAGGAACTGCGGTTGAAAACAAAGAAAACCCTGAGAATCCCTCATGTGGAGATAGACTGGCCCAAAACCTGTCGGTTCTGTCAGATTTTAACTGCCTACTTTTTTCGCGATAGTGGTTCTTTGGTGACAAAACACACAGTTCTGTCCAGGACCATTTTTTTTCTGGACACCGAATGGAGTCAGACATGTCAAACATAGCAATACTACCTATGAAGCGGAGCAATAAGAGCTGTGGGGGGATATGCTCTAGAGTTTTTAGTAGGTTTTTACATTTATTTTTTACAGTTCTGTATATTAGTTCAAAAGTGACAGGAATGTGCTTAAAAGGGACAGTTTTGCGCTATGCAAGTGGTGAGCATTTCCCACTTATAATACGCTCACCAATTCTCCCTAATGTTACTAATACAGACATCGTGCTTACTGACCTCAGTGCAGAGCTTACGTTTGCGTCAAAGCAAGAACAGGGCAGTAGGGCATGTTTGGGCAGCGGTACGTCTACAAGTGTAAGACACGTGACGTCACTGCGCACGTGCCGATAGAGGTACAGGCCAGGGTTGTGGGCGAGGGGGAAGTGCCGTTTAATTTCGTCAGGTAACAGTCCTGTCACATCTTATGACGCAGCACTGCCCAGACAGCTCTGCATGGCGATGTGAAAAGGAAGAGAAGCGTCTGAAGGAGGGCATACCTCCTATACAGGCTGTTTCTCTGAGGCGCTTCAGCCCTGACTGAGCCCACATGGCTACCATGTGTAGCCAGGCAATAAAACTGCATAGCTACATAGCTCCCAACTGTCCCTCTTTTGGAGCCCTGTCCATCTGTACCTCTTAACTCCTCATTTGTCCCTCTTTCAGGACTTTGTCCCTCTCTCTATGTTAATATATATATTTCTCTACTAAAAATGTGTTTGATTGACTCTAAACTTTATTTCCATCCTTTAAATTGATATATTACTAATTTTAAAATGTTAATATGAAGGAAAATGAATCAGGATAGAAAGGACCAGTGTGGTTTGAATTATAAAACAACATTTTTTTTTAATGAAATCTTTATGGTATGCGTGACTAGGGGTGTGCTGGAGCGTGGCTTAAGTTTCCCTCTTTCTCATTTTAAAGGCCTGGTGCACACCAAAAACCGCTAGTAGATCCGCAAAATGCTATTAGATTTTGAAACGCTTTTTCTTATTTTTCTGTAGCGTTTCACCTAGCATTTTGCGGTTTTGGGAAGCGTTTTTGGTGTAGTAGATTTCTGATATTGTTACAGTAAAGCTGTTACTGAACAGCTTCTGTAACAAAAACGCTTGCAAAACCGCTCTGAACTGCTGTTTTTCAGAGCGGTTTGCGGTTTTCCTATACTTTACATTGGAGGCAGAAACGCCTCCGCAATCCCAAATCTGCAGCAGCCCGGGAGTATGCGTTTCTGCAAAACGCCTCCCGCTCTGGTGTGCACCACCCCATTGAAATACATTACCCTAGAGTTTCCACATCCGCAATCGGGTCTGAAAACGCTGCTGAACCGCTCTGGTGTGCACTAGGCCAAAAAGTTGGGAGGGATGTAGCTATTAGAATTAGGGATGTTTATGCAAATAATTTAGAGTTGTTAGAGGATTATGCAAATTTATGCACAAATCTAAAATCTGACTTCTGTATAGACGCATCGCTAGCCTGGAGGCTAGCAACCCATCAGTAACTGTATATGGAGTAGGGTGGACACGCATAACAGAGCAGCTTGTGGTTAGCAGGGTGAGCAGAAAAACAGTACGCTTAGGGGTCTCAGGGCCCGTTCACACTTGCTGTTAGCAAAACGCTTTTGCTCTGGCGATTTTTGGTGGTTAACTCCAAAAACATCGCCATTCACACTTGGTGATTTTTTGGCGATCGCGTTTAGCACTTCTATAGCACTGAAACGCGATCGCCGGGAAATCGCCTGAAAATGGTGCAGGCGACGCGTTTGCGTTTCGTGTTTTTGGGCGATTTGTGGCGATTAGTGCAAATCGCCCAAGTAAGAACGGGCCCATAGACTCTCATTACACTAGCGCTTTGAAAAGCGCTAGCGTTTGAGCGTTTTGCCGAAATCACCGGCAAAATGCTCAAGTGTGAATGGGCCCTCACAGATGTTGCTGAAGACCTTCATTATGCTCCTCTGCAGCTTGCCCTTTATGGGGTAAGGGAACTATGTAAAACTACTATCTTATGGGCACAGCTGGCAACCTAATACTCATCTGGGGGAGGGGGGCACAGCTGGCTACCTAATACTACTGACTGGGGGGGGGGGGGGGGGGGTGTAGGGAGGAACTTCTGGGGCACAGAACAGCTGCCTACTTAATGCTATCTGGAAGTCACACCTCGCTACTGAATTCTACTATCTGGGGGCACGTCTGGCTACCTAATACTACTGTCTGCGGGACACAGCTGGTTACCTAATACTACTGTCTAAGGGATACAGCTCGCTATCTAATACTACTATCTGGGAGACACAGCTGGCTACCTAATACTACTATCGGGGGGACACAGTTGGCTACCTAATACTACTGTCTAAGGAACACAGCTGGCTATCTAAAGGGGCCCATACACTGGTCGATTTCAGCCATTTTTCGACCGATCAATTCCATAGAATCGATCGGTCGATTGCAAATCGATTCTTTTAAATCAGCCGATCAATCGATTCGAAGCCGATTTTGATTAATTAGCTTGCGGAAAATCTGGGTCGATCGGCTACTGGCAGCCGATCGATGGCCCATAGGGTTACAATACAATACAATAACATTTTTATAGCGCTTTTCTCCCATAGGACTCAAAGCGCTTAGGCTCTCTCAGATTCAGTAATTGGTAGTAGGATGAAGTACAACAAAAGTTATATTTCTGCAAATGCCAAACTGAACAGGTGGGTTTTCATTCTGGATTTAACCACTTGCCGACCGCCCCCAGCCGATGGGCAGCGGCAAAGACTGGGCCCAAACGACCGCAATACGCCCATCGGCGGGGGCGGCTGCGGGAGTGGCTATGCGGCGATCGCGTCATTCGTGACGCGATCAGCCGCCGGGGACTGGCTCCGCCCACCGCTCGTAGTAACCCGCCGGCCGTTCGGAAGCGCCGGCGGGTTACTAGCACCCGGATCGCCGCATGTACATAGTATAATAGGCTTTGTAATGTATACAAAGCCTATTATACTGGCTGCCTCCTGCCCTGGTGGTCCCAGTGTCCGAGGGACCACCAGGGCAGGCTGCAGCCACCCTAGTCTGCACCAAAGCACACTGATTTCCCTCCCCCCCTGCCCCCTGATTGCCCACAGCACCCCTCAGACCCCCCCCTGCCCACCCCCCAGACCACTGTTTGCACCCAGTCACCCCCCTAATCACCCATCAATCACTCCCAGTCACTATCTGTCAACGCTATTTTTTTTATCCCCCCCCCCCCTGCCCACTGCCCCCTCCTGATCACCCCCCACCCCTCAGATTCTCCCCAGACCCCCCCCCCAGACCCCCCCCCCCCCCCGTGTACTGTATGCATCTATCCCCCCTGATCACCTGTCAATCACCTGTCAATCACCCGTCAATCACCCCCTGTCACTGCTACCCATCAATCAGCCCCTAACCTGCCCCTTGCGGGCAATCTGATCACCCACCCACACCAATAGATCGCCCGCAGATCCGACATCAGATCACCTCCCAAGTGCAGTGTTTACATCTCTTCTCTCCTCTAAACACCCACTAATTACCCATCAATCACCCATCAATCACCCCCTATCACCACCTGTCACTGTTACCCATCAGATTAGACCCTAATCTACCCCTTGCGGGCACCCAATCACCCGCCCACACGCTCAGATTGCCCTCAGATCCCCCTTTATCAATTCGCCAGTGCAATATTTACATCTGTTATTCCCTGTAATAACCCACTGATCACCTGTCAATCACCAATCAATCACCCCCTGTCACTGCCACCCATCAATCACCCCCTGTCACTGCCATCCATCAATCAGCCCCTAACCTGCCCCTTGCGGGCAATCTGATCACCCACCCACACCAATAGATCGCCCGCAGATCCGACATCAGATCACCTCCCAAATCCATCGTTTACATCTATTCTCTCCTCTAAACACCCACTAATTACCCATCAATCACCCCCTATCACCACCTGTCACTGTTACCCATCAGATTAGACCCTAATCTGCCCCTTGCGGGCACCCAATCACCCGCCCACACGCTCAGATTGCCCTCAGACCTCCCTTTATCAATTCGCCAGTGCAATATTTACATCTGTTATTCCCTGTAATAACCCACTGATCACCTGTCAATCACCTATCAATCACCCCCTGTCACTGCCACCCATCAATCAGCCCCTAACCTGCCCCTTGCGGGCAATCTGATCACCCACCCACACCAATAGATCGCCCGCAGATCCGACATCAGATCACCTCCCAAATCCATCGTTTACATCTATTCTCTCCTCTAAACACCCACTAATTACCCATCAATCACCCCCTATCACCACCTGTCACTGTTACCCATCAGATTAGACCCTAATCTGCCCCTTGCGGGCACCCAATCACCCGCCCACACACTCAGATTGCCCTCAGACCCCCCCTTATCAATTCGCCAGTGCAATATTTACATCTGTTATTCCCTGTAATAACCCACTGATCATCTGTCAATCACCTATCAATCACCCCCTGTCACTGCCACCCATCAATCACCCCCTGTCACTGCCACCCATCAATCAGCCCCTAACCTGCCCCTTGCGGGCAATCTGATCACCCACCCACACCAATAGATCGCCCGCAGATCCGACATCAGATCACCTCCCAAGTGCAGTGTTTACATCTCTTCTCTCCTCTAAACACCCACTAATTACCCATCAATCACCCCCTATCACCACCTGTCACGGTTACCCATCAGATTAGACCCTAATCTGCCCCTTGCGGGCACCCAATCACCCGCCCACACCTCAGAACGTCCTCAGACCCCAGCCCTGATCACCTCGCTAGTGCATTGCTTGCATCTATTTCCCCCCTCTAATCACACCTTGAGACACCCATCAATCACCTCCTGTCACCCCCTAGCAAACCTACCCATCAGATCAGGCCCTAATTTGCCCCGTGTGGGCTCCTGATCACTCGGCCAAACCCTCAGATCCCCCTCAGACCCCCTTCCGATCACCTCCCCAGTGCATTGATTGCATCTATTTTCCCCTCTAACCGCCCCCTGAGACACCCATCAATCACCTCCTGTCACCCCCCTAGCACTCCTATCCATCAGATCAGGCCCAAAACATCCTGTCATCTAAGAGGCCACCCTGCTTATGACCGGTTCCACAAAATTTGCCCCCTCATAGACCACCTGTCATCAAAATTTGCAGATGCTTATACCCCTGATCAGTCATTTTGAGAAATTTGGTTTCCAGACTACTCACAGTTTTGGGCCCGTAAAATGCCAGGGCAGTATAGGAACCCCACAAGTGACCCCATTTTAGAAAGAAGACACCCCAAGGTATTCTGTTAGGTGTATGATGAGTTCATAGAAGATTTTATTTTTTGTCAAAAGTTAGCGGAAATTGATTTTTATTGTTTTTTTCACAAAGTGTCATTTTTCACTAACTTGTGACAAAAAATAAAATCTTCTATGAACTCACCATACCCCTAACGGAATACCTTGGGGTGTCTTCTTTCTAAAATGGGGTCACTTGTGGGGTTCCTATACTGCCCTGGCATTTTAGGGGCCCTAAACCGTGAGGAGTAGTCTAGAAAACAAATGCCTCAAAATGACCTGTGAATAGGACGTTGGGCCCCTTAGCGCACCTAGGCTGCAAAAAAGTGTCACACATGTGGTATCGCCATACTCAGGAGAAGTAGTATAATGTGTTTTGTGGTGTATTTTTACACATACCCATGCTGGGTGGGAGAAATCTCTCTGTAAATGGACAATTGTGTGTAAAAAAAATCAAAAATGTGTCATTTACAGAGATATTTCTCCCACCCAGCATGGTTATATGTAAAAATACACCACAAAACACATTATACTACTTCTTCTGAGTACGGCGATACCACATGTGTGACACTTTTTTGCAGCCTAACTGTGCTAAGGGGCCCAAAGTCCAATGAGTACCTTTAGGATTTCACAGGTCATTTTGAGACATTTGGGTTCAAGACTACTCCTCACGGTTTAGGGCCCCTAAAATGCCAGGGCAGTATAGGAACCCCACAAGTGACCCCATTTTAGAAAGAAGACACCCCAAGGTATTCTGTTAGGTGTATGATGAGTTCATAGAAGATTTTATGTTTTGTCACAAGTTAGCGGAAATTGATATGTATTGTTTTTTTTTTCACAAAGTGTCATTTTCCGCTAACTTGTGACAAAAAAAAAATCTTCTATGAACTCACCATACTCCTAACAGAATACCTTGGGGTGTCTTCTTTCTAAAATGGGGTCACTTGTGGGGTTCCTATACTGCCCTGGCATTTTAGGGGCCCTAAACCGTGAGCAGTAGTCTAGAATCCAAATGCCTCAAAATGACCTGTGAATAGGACGTTAGGCCCCTTAGCGCACCTAGGTTGCAAAAAAGTGTCACACATGTGGTATCGCCGTACTCAGAAGAAGTAGTATATTGTGTTTTGGGGTGTATTTTTACACATACCCATGCTGGGTGGGAGAAATATCTCTGTAAAAGGACAATTGTGTGTAAAAAAAATCAAACAATTGTCATTTACAGAGATATTTCTCCCACCCAGCATGGGTATGTGTAAAAATACACCCCAAAACACATTATACTACTTCTCCCTTAGCCGTACTCAGAAGAAGTAGTATATTGTGTTTTGGGGTGTATTTTTACACATACCCATGCTGGGTGGGAGAAATATCTCTGTAAAAGGACAATTGTGTGTAAAAAAAAATCAAACAATTGTCATTTACAGAGATATTTCTCCCACCCAGCATGGGTATGTGTAAAAATACACCCCAAAACACATTATACTACTTCTCCTGAGTACGGCGGTACCACATGTGTGGCACTTTTTTGCACCCTAAGTGCGCTAAGAGGCCCAAAGTCCAATGAGTACCTTTAGGATTTCACAGGTCATTTTGCGACATTTGGTTTCAAGACTACTCCTCACGGTTTAGGGCCCCTAAAATGCCAGGGCAGTATAGGAACCCCACAAATGACCCCATTTTAGAAAGAAGACACCCCAAGGTATTCCGTTAGGAGTATGGTGAGTTCATAGAAGATTTTATTTTTTGTCACAAGTTAGCGGAAAATGACACTTTGTGAAAAAAAAACAATTAAAATCAATTTCCACTAACTTGTGACAAAAAAAAAAATCTTCTATGAACTCACCATCCTCCTAACGGAATACCTTGGGGTGTCTTCTTTCTAAAATGGGGTAATTTGTGGGGTTCCTATACTGTCCTGGCATTTTAGGGGCCCTAAAGCGTGAGGAGTAGTCTTGAAACGAAATTTCTCAAAATGACCTGTGAAATCCTAAAGGTACTCATTGAACTTTGGGCCCCTTAGCGCAGTTAGGGTGCAAAAAAGTGCCACACATGTGGTATCGCCATACTCAGGAGAAGTAGTATAATGTGTTTTGGGGTGTATTTTTCCACATACCCATGCTGAGTGGGAGAAATATCTCTATAAATAGACAATTGTGTGTAAAAAAAAATAAAACAATTGTCATTTACGGAGATATTTCTCCCACCCAGCATGGGTATGTGTAAAAATACACCCCAAAACACATTATACTACTTCTCCTGAGTACGGCAATACCACATGTGTGGCACTTTTTTGCAGCCTAACTGCGCTAAGGGGCCAAAAGTCCAATGAGCATCTTTAGGCTTTACAGGGGTGCTTACAATTAGGCACCCTCCAAAATGCCAGGACAGTGAACACACCCCACAAATGACCCCATTTTGGAAAGTAGACACTTCAAGGTATTCAGAGAGGAGCATAGTGAGTCCGTGGCAGATTTCATTTTTTTTTGTCGCAAGTTAGAAGAAATGGAAACTTTTTTTTTTCTTTTTTTTTGTCAGAAAGTGTCATTTTCCGCTAACTTGTGACAAAAAATAAAATCTTTTATGAACTCACCATGCCTCTCACTGAATACTTTGGGATGTCTTCTTTCCAAAATGGGGTCATTTGGGGGGTATTTGTACTATCCTGGAATTTTAGCCCCTCATGAAACCTGACAGGTGCGCAGAAAAGTCAGAGATGCTTGAAAATGGGAAAATTCACTTTTGGCACCATAGTTTGTAAACGCTATAACTTTTACCCAATCCAATAAATATACACTGAATGGGTTGTTTTTTTTATCAAAGACATGTAGCAGAATAACTTTCGCGCTCAAATGTATAGGAAATTTTACTTTATTTGAAAAATGTCAGCACAGCAAGTTAAAAAAGTCATTTTTTTTGCCAAAATTCATGTCTTTTTTGATGAATATAATAAAAACTAAAACTCGCAGCAGCAATCAAATAGCAGCAAAAGAAAGCTGTATTAGTGACAAGAAAAGGAGGTAAAATTCATTTAGGTGGTAGGTTGTATGACCGAGCAAAAAACCGTGAAAGCTGCAGTGGTCTGAATGGAGAAAAAGGCTCTGGTCCTTAAGGGGCGAAAAGACTGTGGTCCTCAAGTGGTTAAACACGTCCAGGGATGGAGCTGTCATTCTGAAATCTATTGAAATTAGATTTCTACTGTGTGGTACACATCAGATACATTCCTGTCAGATTCAACCTGATAGGCATCTGACAGAAATCTATCTGATGGTCGAATCTGCTGCAAATCTATAGGTGCGTACACACGCACTACAGAAGCTAACGACGGGTGTGTACGCACCTTAAAAGTGTATGGCCACCTTAATACTACTGTCTGGGGGACACAGCTGGCTACCTAATACTACTATCTGGTGGACACAGTTGGCTATCTAACACTACTGTTTAAAGCCCCGTCTACACTATAAGATGTTGCAGCGATCCGGCGGCTCGATTAGCCGCCGGATCGCCCCTTCCGTGTGCCCGCTCGTCCCCGCCGGCGCCGCTTATCTTCCGCTCGATTCCCTGCCATTGTCCCCTCGCGGGGAGCGAGCAGGGAATCGGCGGTACGGAGATCCGTCCTGTCGGATCTTATCAATCGAGCTGCATCAGCGGCTCGATTGATAAGGAGCATCGCGGCCGCATCTACTAGTGTAGATGCGGCTTTAGGGACACAGCTGGCTATCTAATACTATTATCTGGGGGAGAGGGGCACAGCTGGCTACCTAATACTACTCTCTGGGGGGGGGGGGGTGTAGGGAGGATCTTCTGGGGCACAGAACAGCTGGCTACTTAATAATGCTATCTGGATGTCACACCTCGTTGCCAAATTCTACTATCTGGGGGCGGGACTGGCTACCTAATACTACTGTCTGGGGGACACAGACAGTTACCTAATACTACTGTCTAAGGGATACCGTTGGCTATCTAATACTACTATCTGGGGGACACAGCTGGCTACCTAATACTACTATTTGGGGGACACAGCTGGCTACCTAATACTACTGTCTAAGGGACACAACTGGCTATCTAATACTACTATCTGGGGGACACAGCTGGCTACCTCATACTACTATTTGGGGGACACAGCTGGCTACCTAATACTACTGTCTAAGGGACACAACTGGCTAACTAATACTACTGTCTAAGGGACACAACTGGCTAACTAATACTACTGTCTAAGGGACACAACTGGCTATCTAATACTACTGTCTGGGGGACACAGCTGGCTACCTCATACTACTATCGGGGGACACAGCTGGCTACCTCATACTACTATACTACTATCTGGGGACACAGTTGGCTAATACTACTGTCTAATGCTAGGTTCACACCATACAATTTTGTGTTAGATAGATGGTTCGATAGATAATTTCCCTCATGTACGATATTATTTTCGATCATTTTTCTGGTCGAATTCTCATTGAAGTGAATGGAAATTGATAAGAAAAGATAAGAGAATCAAGCGAAAAATTTAGTAGAAAAACAAATCGAAAAATCGACTGAAAAAACGCATCGTGTGTACCTAGCATCAGGGACACAGTTGGCTATCTAATACTATTGTGTAATGCCTAGTACACACCATACAATTTTCTGTTAGATTTTTCTGTTGCCCCATCTACACTATACATTTTTTTTGGTCGATTTGATTTGATTTGATTCGATTCATGGCAAATTGAATCAAATCGAATCCCGATTGGACATGTCTGATTGAATCGAATCAATGAATCGAATTGGACAAAAAATTGTATGGCGTAGATGGGGCTTTATATTTTTCTGTTAGATTTTCTGTTAGATTATTTTCTGTGGAGACTGGTCATTATGGCCCAGTGCACACCGGGTGGATCCGCCGGCCGCATCCGCCTGAAAATCCGCGTGGCTAATGTATCTCAATGGGCTGGTGCACACCGGCGGTTTGAGGTTCTTAGCAAACCGCAAACGTGCCTCTTGCTGCACGTTTGCGGTTTGCTAAAAACCTCAAACCGCCGGTGTGCACCAGCCCATTGAGATACATTAGCCACGCGGATGCTCAGGCGGATGCGGCCGGCGGATCGCATCAAGATCCGCTCGGTGTGCACTGGGACTAATCTCTGTCATCCGCACCCAAAACCGCTAGCGTTTTGTGGATCTGCTACCGGTTTTGTTGTGCCCCAGGCCTAACTCTGGTGCATTGTGTTCTGGTTATCTCCTGCTGAGTAGAACAATCCCTAATTGTCAGGAAGATAGATGGTTAGATAGATAATTTCCAACATGTTGGAAATGATCTATCTGGCAGGTAAATCTTATGCTGGGCATACACGGTGCCTTTTTTTTATCAATCGAGCCGCTAATGGCTCGATTGATAATTTCTGACGTGTCCGATACCCCGCCGGATTGATTCCGCGCTCGATACTGATACAGGATAATAGAAGAAACGAGTGGAAGATAAGAAGCCGCGCGCGGGTAAGAGCGGGAATTGATCCGGCTGCACGCGGGGACACGCCGCAATCTATCGTGCGGCTCGATAAACGGTACAAAACGTACCGTGTATCCTCAGCATAACAGAAAATTGTATAGTGTGTACCTAGCATAGGGACACAGCTGGCTATCTAATGCTGGGAATACACGGTACGTTTATTCCTGCTGAATCGAGCCGCTGGCTCGATTCCGGTGCGTCCCCGCGGGCGCCTGGATCGATTCCTGCTCGTCCCCGTGGGCGCCTGGATCGATTCCTGCTCGTCCCCGCGGGAGCCTGGATCGATTCCTGCTCGTCCCCGCGGGCGCCTGGATCGATTCCCGCTCGTCCCCGCGGGCACTTCTTCTGCTCGTTTTCTTCTATTGTCCTGCCCGCGGTATCGAGCTGGGAATCGATCCGGCGGGTGATCGGGCACGTCGGATTTTATCAGCGGTCCCCATTAGCGGCTCGATTCAGCGGGAATAAACATACTGTGTATTCCCAGCATAATACTACTGTCTGGGAGACACAGCTGGCTATCTAATACTACTGTCTGGGAGACACAGCTGGCTATCTAATACTACTGTCTGGGAGACACAGCTGGCTATCTAATACTACTGTCTGGGAGACACAGCTGGCTATCTAATACTACTGTCTGGGAGACACAGCTGGCTATCTAATACTACTGTCTGGGAGACAAAGCTGGCTAATTTGGCAACGACAGTGATATATTTTTGACTTTTATCATTAAATCTCCTATCATGTTATATGATCACACAAACAGCCATTTAATGTAATATTTCATAATTTATACAAAACGACTTCTGCAGACTAATATTTTAAAAACTAGAAATCCGTGTGTGTCATCAGCGTGTTTTTTAACAATTTTGTATGTTTTATTTCAGGTAGCAAAGAGTGATGTCACTGTGCGATGATCTCTTGCTGTGCAACTTTCCTAAGTGCAGAGTGAAGTTGTCTGGTTATGCCTGGGTCACTTCTTGTTCACATATATTCTGTGAAAAGCATGGAGATATGGAATTCAGTCAGTCTCCAGCTACTTGCCCAGCATGCAACAACACACTCTCGGGTAGGATGGATATTGCTCGGACTGAGCTAAGCCCTTCTGAGGAACAAAAGGCTATCATTCTGTCTGGCTTGCGTCCTGAAATCGTTCTAGACATTTGCTCTCGTGCTTTGGCATTCTGGACTTACCAGGTAAGAAGAAATGAAGCGTGAAATAAAGGAATACCAATACTCAGGTATTGGTGCCCGCCTCGCTCTTGTTTTGCTACTGTGTATGGATGTTTACTATGACAGTGGCACATTACATATGGAGCCATGAGAAGATTTTTGTAACCCTGGTCATTTTGTGCTGAAGTGCTGGTCATTTCCTTCTGTGTGTTGACAAGTGAAAGAAAGGAATGTTTTGAGAATAGGCCAAATGTTACTGAAGAGAATTTCTTAAAAGCTGGTGTTTTGGCACCATTTTATATGCCGTTAATACAACATTATTTTTAAATCATTTATGCATAAAAATGTTTTGCAAAAAAAAATAAAAATTGCACCAATCCACCTATCCTCGGTTGCCTGGCAACTCATCCTTCCTGGTCCCCCTGAAGCCATGCCTGCCTACATGCTAGACAGTCACAATGGTCTGGGACTCACAGGAGTGCTTTCAGCAGCGCTTTGAAGTTGGTGGCAATTGCTAGCGATTCCAAAAAGCGATAGGCTAATGAAAGTGGATGGAGGTGAACCCACAGGAATGATTGCGATTACCCCAAATTGCAGTTGCAGGAGCTGAAGCTTTTTTGCTGTGTTTGCGCTCTAATACAATGTATAGGATTATTGCAAAATCACTTTTCAATCGCTCTTCAAAAACGATTTTGCAGCGATTTTACTACCCACAATATAAAAAAATAAAAATACCCACTAAATTGCGATTGCTGTACAAAGCGCTGTTCATTTTATTAACAAACATTTTAAAATCATCTGAAATCACACCGGAAAATGCAGCAAAAAACAATACACAAAGTGCAATCGCTCCTTTTAGTGGGGCCCAGCCCTAATGCTAGGTAAAGACACTGAGATTTTCTGGCAGATTTACTGTCAGATCGATTATTTCCAACATGTCCCATCTAATTTTCGATCTCTGATCGCTTTCCAATCGATTTTCTGTTCACGTCTATGGAAAATGAACCGGAAATCAGATCGGACATGTTGGAAATGATCGATCTGACAGTAAATCTGCCAGTAAATCTCATTGTGTGTACCTAGCATAACGGCCTTCAAGGAGGCATGTAGCTTGTGCGTGTGTGTGTGCGCATGTGCTGCTGCTTGGGTGTTTTCACTATGCCTGTATTTTACACTACACTATATAATCCACTGCACTCTTCTCAGGCACCTAAAAGATAACTGCACATAGCGTAATATTGCTTCAAAAATTCAATTTTCGCCAAAAGTCCGTGTACAAGTGACCAACGGTGCAAAAACACTGTGCTCCCACCACCTCATGAATCAAGAGGCTCACCAGATGTAGACCACCTAACATCAGGTGGGAATTATGCTCTATCTGTATGTATCACCCTGCACATCAGTGACCATACCCAACTTCAGCTTGTAAAATAGGCCTTTTTAATAAAACAAAGATAAAACTTCATTGCGCAGTATGTCTGCTCAAATACATCTCAACTGCGCTTCTCGCGCACTCCAAAAACTTACAGGATTTAAAATGGGATGGTGTGTTACAGCGGTGGATCACCCAGGCTGGGCGTGCGCCGTTTCTGCCTCCAATTCGCGTTCTTCGGCCGTACGCTCCCACCTGGCTCTTTCTGCGTTCCACCCTCACCTTACGACATGCGTCAGGCGGAGCCAGTACGCCTGACGCATGTCGTATGGTGAGGGTGGAATGCGGAATTGGAGGCAGAAACGGCGCACGCCAGGCCTGGGTGATCCACCGCTGTAACACACCATCCCATTTTAAATCCTGTAAGTTGCTGGAGTGCGCGAGAAGTGCAGTTGAGTTGTATTTGAGCAGACATACTGCGCAATGAAGTTTTATCTTTGTTTTATTAAAAAAGCCTATTTTACAAGCTGAAGCTGGGTATGGTCACTGATGTGCGGGTTGATACATACAGATAGAGCGTAATTCCCACCTGATGTTAGGTGGTCTGCATCTGGTGAGCCTCTTGATTCATGAGGTGGTGGGAGCACAGTGTTTTTGCACCGTTGGTCACTTGTACACGGACTTTTGGTGAAAATTGAATTTTTGAAGCAGTATTACGCTATGTGCAGTTATCTTTTAGGTGCCTGAGAAGAGCGCAGTGGATTATATATTGTGGTGATTACAGAACTGAGAGTACTGACCACAGCGCACTATACAGGGAGTGCAGAATTATTAGGCCCGGTTCACACTTGCGGTTCTCTGCCAAACGGACCGGATGACCTGACCGGATCCGGACCGGATCCGGATCGGAACCGTACAGGTGTACATCAGGATGCGATCCGGATCCGTTTGGCAAAAGAGAGTAGAAATAAAATAAAAATGTTGGGGTCTGGGAGGTCAGCAGAAGGTGGACCTGTGGAATCAGGCCCTCCGCTGTTTAGCACTCACCTCCACCTCCGACATACTGCCAACATCTCCAGCACGTTAAGTCACTGCTGCTCCACTCCAAAATGCTTGCCCATGTGTCCCCATCCAAAATCGCCGCTACAATACGCAAAGGAAGTGGGGTAGAACATCCGGATTTTATAGCCAGTGTGTTGTGCGCTCTCCGGTTCTCATTGGTTTGTATTGGCCGGATGGTGCAGTCCGGCTCCGCTCCGGATACGGCTGCCGGAGGAGCCGGACCAAAAAATAGCGCATGTTGGGTCTTACGCCGGAGTCCGGATCCGGTCCGGATCCGGTCCGGACGAAACGGACGCATGTGAACGGACGCATAGACTTTCATTGCTATGCCGTGCGTCCGTTCCGTCCGTTCCGCATGCGGTCCGGCTCCGGCACGGCGTTTCCGGACGGCGACCGCTAATGTGAACCGGGCCTTAGGCAAGTTGTATTTTTGAGGAATAATTTTATTATTGAACAACAACCATGTTCTCAATGAACCCAAAAAACTCATTAATATCAAAGCTGAATATTTTTGAAAGTAGTTTTTAGTTTGTTTTTAGTTTTAGCTATTTTAGGGGGATATCTGTGTGTGCAGGTGACTATTACTGTGCATAATTATTAGGCAACTTAACAAAAAACAAATATATACCCATTTCAATTATTTATTTTTACCAGTGAAACCAATATAACATCTCACCATTCACAAATATACATTTCTGACATTTAAAAACAAAACAAAAACAAATCAGTGACCAACATAGCCACCTTTCTTTGCAAGGACACTCAAAAGCCTGCCATCCATGGATTCTGTCAGTGTTTTGATCTGTTCACCATCAACATTGCGTGCAGCAGCAACCACAGCCTCCCAGACACTGTTCAGAGAGGTGTACTGTTTTCCCTCCTTGTAAATCTCACATTTTATGATGGACCACAGGTTCTCAATGGGGTTCAGATCTGGTGAACAAGGAGGCCATGTCATTAGTTTTTGTTCTTTTATACCCTTTCTTGCCAGCCACGCTGTGGAGTACTTGGACGCGTGTGATGGAGCATTGTCCTGCATGAAAATCATGTTTTTCTTGAAGGATGCAGACTTCTTCCTGTACCACTGCTTGAAGAAGGTGTCTTCCAGAAACTGGCAGTAGGACTGGGAGTTGAGCTTGACTCCATCCTCAACCCGAAAAGGCCCCACAAGCTCATCTTTGATGATACCAGCCCAAACCAGTACTCCACCTCCACCTTGCTGGCGTCTGAGTCGGACTGGAGCTCTCTGCCCTTTACCAATCCAGCCACGGGCCCATCCATCTGGCCCATCAAGACTGACGCTCATTTCATCAGTCCATAAAACCTTAGAACAATCAGTCTTGAGATATTTCTTGGCCCAGTCTTGACGTTTCAGCTTGTTTGTCTTGTTCAGTGGTGGTCGTCTTTCAGCCTTTCTTACCTTGGCCATGTCTCTGAGTATTGCACACCTTGTGCTTTTGGGCACTCCAGTGATGTTGCAGCTCTGAAATATGGCCAAACTGGTGGCAAGTGGCATCTTGGCAGCTGCACGCTTGACTTTTCTCAGTTCATGGGCAGTTATTTTGTGCCTTGGTTTTTCTACACGCTTCTTGCGACCCTTTTGACTATTTTGAATGAAACGCTTCATTGTCAAGTCCTTCTTTTGACCCATTTTGCCAAAGAAAAGGAAGTTGCCTAATAATTATGCACACCTGATATAGGGTGTTGATGTCATTAGACCACACCCCTTCTCATTACAGAGATGCACATCACCTAATATGCTTAATTGGTAGTAGGCTTTCGAGCCTATACAGCTTGGAGTAAGACAACATGCATAAAGAGGATGATGTGGTCAAAATACTCATTTGCCTAATAATTCTGCACTCCCTGTATACCAGGACTTTCAATTTATTATCTGTTTATATATATTTTATTGGAAAGTGTGTATTGTTTATAGGTAGTGCAGCATATTATTTGCATTTTTGTATTTTTACACTGGTTGTATATTTTGTACTTTTGCTTTCAGTAGACACAGCTTGTTTCATGATTGGTGTTTCTGGGCTTTAGTATATGAAAAAGTTGCCAGTAGCTCCAGTGACAGTTAGGCTTATAACTCACAGGAAAATATCCTGCACACCGCCAGGGATATTAGGGTATTATCTTGGACAGTATCTATCCAATACCCCCCAGTATATTAACAGGGAAATCCAGCACAGAATCCCTCTGGGTAATCCATTCAATGAAGCTGACATACGAGGAGCTCACCACCACACACGGTACTAGTGGCATCCTTTTCTTCACTTGCTGCCTTGCAGTTTAATACTTGTCTATTTAATAAGCCTTATTAAAGACATGAAAACTACACAAGGTGTGCACATAATATGTGTACATAATCCAGGCTAGCTGACATGAAAACTAAACAAGATGTGCACATAATATGTGCACGTAATCAGGCTAGCTGGCTCGTTAGTGTGCATATATCCACCAATGGCATCAGTCATATGATTACAGAGGCTGCATCTTCTCAACACTTACTCCAGTAAACCAATTTCATCATGTTTTGTCCAGTGAGCTCTAGGCTTCTGCAGTCATGTGACTGACGCCATTAGAGTATGTATGCATGCTGAGAAGCCAGCTTGCCCATAGTATGTGTACATAGAGCCTAAATCTCTGCTGGACCTCTCTTGAATAGACAGTGTGCCACCAGGTTTGATATCATTACAGAGACTGACAAAGATTGCTGGGTTCAGCTGGACAAGCCTAAAGTTCTTGAACACGCAACCTACACTTCTTAGTAGTGGAGAAAGTGGATCACATCGGAACGGTTACATTGTGACTGCTGTGACATCCTTCTGTGTTTACCACTATATGAAATTACCCAGTGGTGTTCAGTGGCTATTATTTACATTGATTACTGAGGGCTGTTACATAAACGGATGGAACTCTGGAGAGGGGCTGATACATGTTGGTGTTGGTGCTGTGAGCTTGCTGTGTGGGAGGCATGGGAGTGCTCCGAGGCAATTAGATCAGTCAGTGAGGTGCACCTCCTTTCTCATAATGCCACAATTGTTTTTATGGGGTGTTGATGCAGTGGATGTTGGTATATCAGACTGCTAATCAATGTGGCTATTTTTACATTTTTGTAATAGATCAGTTGAGCAGGTGTGTATTTCTTTAGGTAAAACTACTTTATGATTTCGCCACATACAGTGGACTATAAAAATTGACAGGTCTGACATGTTGTGGACTATTCCTCTCTTGTTTGGGGATTCTTATGCAGCATCCAAAAAAGTTGCACTTCACTTTAACCCTCACTGCTCCCTTTTCACTGCCATTGTCCTGGTTTGGACAATGGCAGTGAAGTTCATCAAGTGTGACTTATCTGTCTGAAGCACAGTGTTCCCCCTCCTCCCCCTCCCTAATGCTGAATGGGTTTGTTTGATCTCAGCTGCTTAGCAATTAAGTATAATTAGAAGAGTCCTTATCTCCCTTCCATTTTCTGCTGCTTGCAGACAGATTACTAGGATGTAGAAGAATACTGCCTGTAATTAACCCTTAAGGGCCTTTTTCCACTAGCTTGCGATTTGCTTCTGATCGCAAATCGCAAGGTACATTAAACTAATGGAAACTGCAGCAGCAATTTCCATTAGTGCGATCCGATTGCGATGCGATTTTGGTAAAAGCGCAATCGTCGTCCTGCCGCGTTTTGTATGCGATTGAGCTGGACTATGAGTATAGTAGCTCAATCGCAATCGCAATCGCATGGTGGAAATTGAAACGCGATTGCGATCGCGATTAGAATCGCGATCGCAATCGCGATCGCATTTCATAGTGGAAAAGGGCCCTTAGTGCGATCCGATTGCGATGCGATTTTGGTCAAAGCGCAATCGTTGTCCTGCCGCGTTTTGTATGCGATTGAGCTGGACTATAATGAGTATAGTAGCTCAATCGCAATCGCATAGTGGAAATTGAAGCGCGATTGCGATCGCGATCTGAACCGCGATCGCAATCGCGATCACATTTCATAGTGGAAAAGAGCCCTAAATGTAAAAATATGAGGTAAAATGAAAGGTTTTTTTTTTATTAATGAGCCTTATACTGTATTTAGCATGCATTTTTAATGTTCTATTGAGCTGCCCTGGGAGTTAAAAATGATGCACGGTTCTAGGTTATAGGTTTTCAAAGACACAAAGTAATGATATATAAGTAGTCGTGCTTTAAAGTAAGACTGTGCGTTTATTTTTAAAAGACATGAGGTTAAATGTATAACTGTAGTACTGTTTGATGCGTCTTTATATTGCATCTAGGTATACCATGAGCGATTATACCAGCAGTATAATTATAGCAAAGCAGAACAACATCTGAAACAGATGGAAAAGCTGTACAGCCATCAAATACAAAGCAAGGAGTCTGAGTTAGCTGGCATGAAAGGTGAAGTAACAACCATGAAGAAGCTCTTGGAAGAGTACAAAAGAAATTACAGTGAACTCTCTGAAAAGTTGATGGAGCGCAATCGAGAGTACCAAAAGCTCCAGGTGCAATATGATAAATTAAAACTCCGCAGTTTGTCTTTGGCTAACAGAGAGGCAGCTGCAAACAGACAGCAAGGTTAGCAGGAATAGTTTATGGCCATTCAGAAAGCTGAAGATTTGGGTGTAACATTTTAAGTAAATGCATCCTTTTGCAGATTTTAATTGTTAGTAGGGATGATCAATGAGATGCTAATAATGTCTCCCAACATTAAAATTTCATGTAAATTACTGACATTTTTGGACTATAAGACGCTCCTGACCATAAGATGCACCTAGGTTTAGAGAACAAAACACAGGGGAAAAAATATACAGTTGTTTGCAAAAGTATTCGGCCCCCTTGAAGTTTTCCACATTTTGTCACATTACTGCCACAAACATTAATCCGTTTTATTGGAATTCCATGAGAAAGACCAATACAAAGTGGTGTACACGTGGGAAGTGGAACGAAAATCATACATCATTCCAAACATTTTTTACAAATAAATAACTGCAAAAAGTGTGGTGTGTGTAATTATTCAGCCCCTATGGTTTGAGTGCAGTCAGTTGCCCATAGACATTGCCTGATGAGTGCTAATGACTAAATAGTGTGCATCTCTGTGTAATCTAATGTCGGTACATATACAGCTGCTCTGTGACGGCCTCAGAGGTTGTCTAAGAGAATATTGGGAGCAACAACTCCGTGAAGTCCAAAGAACACACCAGACAGGTCATGGATCAAGTTATTGAGAAATTTAAAGCAGGTTTAGGCTACAAAAAGATTTCCAAAGCCTTGAACATCCCACGGAGCACTGTTCAAGCGATCATTCAGAAATGGAAGGAGTATGGCACAACTGTAAACCTACCAAGACAAGGCTGTCCACCTAAACTCACAGGCTGAACAAGGAGAGCGCTGATCAGAAATGCAGTCAAGAGGCCCATGGTGACTTTGGACGAGCTGCAGAGATTTACAGCTCAGGTGGGAGACTCTGTCCATAGAACAACTATTAGTCGTGCACTGCACAAAGTTGGCCTTTATGGAAGAGTGGCAAGAAGAAAGCCATTGTTAACAGAAAAGCATAAGAAGTCCCGTTTGCAGTTTGCCACAAGCCATGTGGGGGACACAGCAAACATGTGGAAGAAGGTGCTCTGGTCAGATGAGACCAAAATGGAACTTTTTGGCCAAAATGCAAAATGCTATGTGTGGCAGAAAACTAACACTGCACATCACTCTGAACACACCATCCCCTCTGTCAAATATGGTGGTGGCAGCATCATGCTCGGGGGGTGCATCTCTTCAGCAGGGACAGGGAA
The DNA here is from genome assembly GCF_040937935.1 of Hyperolius riggenbachi. Taxonomy (NCBI): domain Eukaryota; kingdom Metazoa; phylum Chordata; class Amphibia; order Anura; family Hyperoliidae; genus Hyperolius; species Hyperolius riggenbachi. The sequence goes on from NC_090646.1 coordinate 480,580,535, forward strand.
GCTGGTCAGAGTTGATGGGAAGATGGATGGAGCCAAATCTTGGAAGAAAACTGTAAGGCTTGGTGGTGTATTCCCCACAGTCAGCATGCAACGCATGAGCTGACGTGGAGGAGGTACACACACTAGCACAAGGAAACAGGCTATCCCTAGTATAGTGGAGGGAAGGACTGACTCCAAAAGGAGATTGTGGCGCACAGAGCCGGTGCAGATCCGACAGCCACAAACAATGCTTTCGCTATAACGTCTCAGCGCAAAGTAGCGCTGAGCGCATAAACCAGAACTGAGGAGATCAGGACAGGTAGACAGAATAAACGCTTGCTAGCTAGCCGCTACTCAGTGACAGCAAGCGTCCACAACAAGACAGACTGGAATGAGGCAGCCAATGCGTAGCGGCGATGGCGTGCCTCACAAAGACAGGACAGGATAGTCAGGAAATAGCAGGATCAAGATAGATGAACGTAACACAGATAAATATACAATAAGTGTGATTTCCTAGCGTATTACAATTACAGCTATCAATGAAACTATTTGTAACGTCTGACTAACATATGTATATATCGGCAATGAACCGATATATGACATAAGCAGGAACACTGACTTAGGACTGGAACGATACAGGGAACAGGACTCAGAAGGATTCGCTATCTCTTCGCAGAGATGAACGCAATCCACAAACGGTAACAGGACAGGATTCAGAAGGATTCGTTATCTCCCCGCAGAGATGAACGCAATCCACAAACAGGACCAGGAACAGGATAACTAGCTCAGCACGGGTGATCAACGTGCTAGAACTGACTAGCTGAACACAGGATATAAACAGTTCGTGTACGTATATATCAGCGTCACTGATGTATCAACGTAACACGAATACAAGGAAAATAATAAACGTGCTGGTATGCATATATATGGGCAATCAACCAATATATGATGCAAAACCAGCAAAGTATCTTTAGAACAAGAAACACGATCGGGGGCTGAAGCGACAGCAAGACAGGCTTAAACTGAAGCTATGAAAACCCGAGGAGTCCTGCAGGAAGCAGATCTTTGAACTGAGGTCATCCAATGGGAGCAGACATGCAGATTCCCACACAGGTGAATGATAATCAGTCACAAGCTGACAGCAGGGAAAGGCAGACAAAGCTATGCAGTTGCATGGAAAGAGATCAGAACTGCCTGAGCTGCAGCACTACTACTTCCAGCAATACCTGCTGTAGCAGCGATCATGACAGTACCCCCGCCCTTAAAAGCGGATTCCAGACGCTTTTCAAAACTGAAATTCCCAACAAAACAGTCTGACTGATAATTCATGATGACCGGGACAGCCCGGCAAGACCAAATTCCAGAATCAGTCCCCACAAGACTGGACCCATCAGAACCAGAACCTACAGAACCATGCCCATCAGTACTACAAGTCTCAGTGTGACACCCATCAGAACCATGATTTCCAGAAGAAAGCCCCCCGAAGCTCTCGGAGCGATACCCACTGCCTTTCAGGGACCGTCCAAAAATGCCAAAGCCTTTGCAATGCCCACCGGAACTGTCTTTACCAACACAAAACCCACTGTTGAACCGGTCCAAGGTACCAGGACAAGCTTCCTCAGAGATCTCCCAGAACACTTTAAAGCTCCAAAGAGATCCCAAAAGGTCAGAACGCCCTTTAGGCTCACATGGAGAACTATCAAGAATCCCCATGGAACCTATGGCAATTCCCGAGTCAGGGTTACAAGGACAAACATCAAGATCAGGGCTTTCAGGGACCAGAACCATCTCTGGGCATGCAGGCAGACTGGCAACATCAGAACATGTCTCCCCTAAGGAAGCATCTGAGTACGCTAACACCTTAGACACACTTGGGCATTCTGGCACACAAAGCACATCTGGGCACACTGGTACAAGAGAAACTTCTGGGCATGTCAAGGAACTGTGAACCTCAGGGTCAGCCAAGATAGGACCGAAACCAGGACTGGACAAAAATTCATCATGACTAGACTTCGCAACTACTGGACTTTTACACGAGAATGCAGGATCAGACTTAGATGTCGCTGATTCCAGCAAAGTCAGTAACAAATCAGATTCAGGGGCATTAACAAGACAGGACAAATCTTCTGATGTATGCACTGAACCAGATAGGAACTCCACAACTACCTCTGGACTGGACAGAGACTCATCTAATACACTGGATTGGAGCTCATGAGCCGCTGCAGAACAAGTCAGTATTGCAGCAGCCCCCACTGGACTAGGCAAAACTGAGGAATTCCCTGGACAGGAAGGGGACTCTGGAACCTCTGCCACAGCGGCCAGAGAATCAGAATTTTCCAAAATACAAGGCAGGGTTTCAGGAATGCTTACTAAATCAGACTGAAATTCTGAGACTTCTGTTATTTTGACCAGAGAATCAGAATTATTCATGTTACAGAGCAAGACTTCTGAAACATTCAGAGGACAGGGCTGGAGTTCCTCGGCTGTTACAACACTGGAGAGGGACTCCACAATATTGGTTAAATCAGACTGTGTACAGGACAAGGTATCTAAGACACTTGCTGACGAGGACCATATTTCAATGACTTCTGCTTAATCAGACAAAGATTCATCAAGTTTATTTAGAGAGGACTTTAATTCTAAGACAGCTGCTAAACAAGTGAATATTGCTGCAACACCCACTGAGGCAAGCAGTGCCTCAGAGTCTTCTGCTAGAGGGTTTGAAGTATCCAAAGTACTGGGTGAAGCATAGGACTCTGCGACTCCAGCTTCACTGGACAGGATCACTGAACAGTCCATATTGCAGGGCAAAACCATGGAAGCACCTGCTGGACAGCATAAGGATTCTGTGACCTGAGCTTCATAGGAGAGATCTACTGCACAGTTCATGGTACAGGGCAAATTTACTGGAACATTTTCTGAACAAGGCAATAACTCTGCGATTTCAGGTTCACATAGCAGATGCTCTGAGCTATTCACGATACAGGGCAAATTTACTGGAACATTTTCTGAACAAGGTAATAATTCTGCGATTTCAGGTTCACATAGCAGATGCTCTGAGCTATTCACGAAGCTAGAGCGAGGTGTAGAAACAGGAAGATCAAGACACAATGTTTGCGCATCTGAATCACCATTCATTTGTAAAATTGGAAAATTCAGATGCTGGGGTTCTGAGGTTTCTAGACAGGATTGCTGGGACTCGGAAACTGATGTAGTGCATCTATTGGCATCTGCTGGATCAGACAGGAGTTGAACTTTATTAACACAGGTAATTTCTGCAGAAGTGTTTGCAGAGGCAGGCAAGATTTTTCTGGTGTCTGTTTCACTGAACAAAGACTCATGAGTACTGGCTAGACTGGACTCGGAAGTCAGCAGGACCTCTGGATTTTCTGCTGAGAAATTTGTGCAGGGCAAGGTTAAGAAAGTATCAGTGGCTTCTGTTTTACTGGGAAGTAACACTGAGTTATCCATGGTACAGGGTGGAATTGCAGGAACTTCAATTTCACACAAAAAGAGCTCCGAATCACCTGCTGAATCAGCGAAAGGTGCTGAAGCAGGCGGGTCAGAACGCCATATTTGCGAATTCGGAGTCACATAAAAATCATCCAAAATCAGTTCCCACACATCAATCAAAGGAGCCACACAGTCATACCTACACACACCAGTCTCTATTAGGTTATAGGCTGACTTAATGCATGCATTCAATACCATTTCACTTTTTGCACTGTAAAATTGACAAAATGAACTTGAATCATTCTTCCATTCACAGACCAGGGCTTCCATCTCTCCCTTCTCGAATGGGGGATCCCATGCATACCTAGCTGAACATTTAGGTTGATCACAGTTTGCAGATATGATTGTGGCAGGGACATATATTGGGTTAATTAGCAGGTGATTGGCAGATTCCTTATTCTTAAGAATCTCCAATACCTGTAGCAAGTGTTGAACTGTACTGTATGCAAACTTCCCTTGGTTCACAAATAAGTTGATTTGTTCAATACTCTGTAATATCTCCTCATAATCATACTCAGATAATTCTTTTAAACAAAAATCTTTATTTTCCCTAGCCAGGGATGAAAGTTCATTAGTAGTTTCATAAGTCCATTTAACTCCCCTGAAAGACAATTGCATTTCATTATCTGTTAATGGCAGAATCTCATTATAGGTCTCAATCGCTAAGGATAACGACTCTGCAGATCGGACACGTTTCTTAGAACGTTTGCGTTTTGCCTTAGACCCTGCTGCCTTTGGTGATTTATTCAAAGCTGCAGGAAAATTATCAGGAACACTCTCTGCTTGCTGATCATTTTTGCAAACAATTGAAGGGGAAGCTGATTGGCCTGCTGCCAGGAGTTCATTTAGAGGAAAAGGCAATGGATCTATGCGCAACCAGTTATGGATCACAAACGCTAGAAATTCCAGCGGTCTCTCTTTCAAATCGGAATGATTGAGAACATCAAATGCCCACTGAAATAATTCCCCTTTAAACAAAATATAACTTAATTGGAGTGCCCAGGTTGAAACAGGAGTCGCTTGGAGATCGGGATTGGCCAGGAACCTGGCACATTCAGAGAAAAACTCATTTTCTGTTTCAGAGCTAAGTTCTTCAACTTTCTTAAAGGAACAGGAACCATAATTAACAGTGTCATACTTTCTGGGAATCCCCCCCACAATGGGGATTGGTAATAGGGTTTTCATAATGTAAGGCTTGGTGGTGTATTCTCCACAGTCAGCATGCAACGCATGAGCTGACGTGGAGGAGGTACACACACTAGCACAAGGAAACAGGCTATCCCTAGTATAGTGGAGGGGAGGACTGACTCCAAAAGGAGATTGTGGCGCACAGAGCCGGTGCAGATCCGACAGCCACAAACAATGCTTTCGCTATAACGTCTCAGCGCAAAGTAGCGCTGAGCGCATAAACCAGAACTGAGGAGATCAGGACAGGTAGACAGAATAAACGCTTGCTAGCTAGCCGCTACTCAGTGACAGCAAGCGTCCACAACAAGACAGACTGGAATGAGGCAGCCAATGCGTAGCGGCGATGGCGTGCCTCACAAAGACAGGACAGGATAGTCAGGAAATAGCAGGATCAAGATAGATGAACGTAACACAGATAGATATACAATAAGTGTGATTTCCTAGCGTATTACAATTACAGCTATCAATGAAACTATTTGTAACGTCTGACTAACATATGTATATATCGGCAATGAACCGATATATGACATAAGCAGGAACACTGACTTAGGACTGGAACGATACAGGGAACAGGACTCAGAAGGATTCGCTATCTCTTCGCAGAGATGAACGCAATCCACAAACGGTAACAGGACAGGATTCAGAAGGATTCGTTATCTCCTCGCAGAGATGAACGCAATCCACAAACAGGACCAGGAACAGGATAACTAGCTCAGCACGGGTGATCAACGTGCTAGAACTGACTAGCTGAACACAGGATATAAACAGTTCGTGTACGTATATATCAGCGTCACTGATGTATCAACGTAACACGAATACAAGGAAAATAATAAACGTGCTGGTATGCATATATATGGGCAATCAACCAATATATGATGCAAAACCAGCAAAGTATCTTTAGAACAAGAAACACGATCAGGGGCTGAAGTGACAGCAAGACAGGCTTAAACTGAAGCTATGAAAACCCGAGGAGTCCTGCAGGAAGAAGATCTTTATACTGAGGTCATCCAATGGGAGCAGACATGCAGATTCCCACACAGGTGAATGATAATCAGTCACAAGCTGACAGCAGGGAAAGGCAGACAAAGCTATGCAGCTTGCATGGAAAGAGATCAGAACTGCCTGAGCTGCAGCACTACTACTTCCAGCAATACCTGCTGCAGCAGCGATCATGACAAAAACCTCTTGGAGTCTGCAAAAGACTTGAGACTGGGGCGGAGGTTCACCTTCCAGCAGGACAACGACCCTAAACATAAAGGCAGGGCAACAATGGAAAGGTTGAAAACAAAACATATCCATGTGTTAGAATGGCCCGTCAAAGTCCAGATCTAAATCCAATCGAAAATCTGTGGCAAGATCTGAAAACTGCTGTTCACAAACGCTGTCCATCTAATCTGACGGAGCTGGAGCTGTTTTGCAAAGAAGAATGGGCAAGGATTTCAGTCTCTAGATGTGCAAAGCTGGTAGAGACATACCCTAAAAGACTGGCAGCTGTAACTGCAGGCAAAAGGTGGTTCTACAACGTATTGAATCAGGGGGCTGAATAATTATGCACACCCTGTTATCATTTAAGTACTTAACAGTTATTTATTTGTAAAAATGTTTGGAATCATGTATGATTTTCGTTCCACTTCTGTTGTGTACACCACTTTGTATTGGTCTTTCACGTGGAATTCCAATAAAATTGATTCATGTTTGTGTCAGTAATATGACAAAATGTGGAAAACTTCAAGGGGGCCGAATACTTTTGCAAGCCACTGTATACTAAACCTGGTGCATCCATGGTGAAGGGGCATCTTGTGGATTATGCTCCCTTTGTACCTCATGCCTCCTTGTATCTCTTGTGTATCTCTGTGTCCACCTCAGTCCTCCTTGTGTCCTCCTCTATGCCCCTTTTTTGTCCCCCTGTGTCCTCGGTTTGTCCCCCTGTGTCACAGTACAGGGAGTCCCCAACATTGCAGCGGGTTGGAGGTTCGTATTGGCAGGCGTTCACAAGTCAGGAACTCCCTGCATTTGGACTATAAGACAGTATATGCAGCTTGAACTTGGACCAATGAAAATTGACAGGAAGTTATACTGAGTGGTCCAATTTCAAGCTGCATATAATTTACAATACATTTGAATGTTAGGAGAAATGATTTGCATCTCACTTATCATCCCTAGTTGTTTCAACTCATCAGAGGTTTTCTCTTATAAGATTAATATTCAAAAGCCAATACTGTACAGCACATGAGATGTGTGTATAGTATGCATGCCTTGCTTCTTGTACTGTCAGCGTGGTGAATTCTCTGAATTAGGGCTGGTGCACACCAAGAGCGGTTCTGAGTGTTTTTTAAACGCTTTCGGGGGGGGAAATCGTTTGGCTAATTATAGTCAATGGGCTGGTGCACACCAGAGCGGCTCGTTTCTCCCAAACGCAAACTCGGGTCCTGCAGCATTTTTGAGATTTCTGAGGCATTTCTGCCTCAATGTATAATATAGGAAAGTGGAAAACTGCTCCGAAAAACGCTAGATCAGAGCAATTTTCCAAGCGTTTTTGTTACAGAAGCTGTTCAGTAAGGCCCCATTCACACTAGAGCGCTTTTCAGGCGATTTCAGCATTGCTGGAAATCGCTAGCATTTTGAAAAACTTGTGTACAATGAAAGTATATTGAAGTGTTCTCATCTAAGCGATTTGCTGAAACGCAAACTCGTAACCTGCAGCATTTTCTGAGCGATTCTGGAGCGATTCTGCAGACTTATATTGAACTAGAAATCGCAAAACGCTAATTGCTGAAAAAACATTGGAAAAACGCTCTCTGTACAGTGAAAAATCGCTTGCAAAAAACTACCAGAAAATCGCTCAGTGTTTGCATTAGCGTTTAGCGATTTGTAGTGTGAATGGGGCCAGCTTTACTGTAACAACATATAAAATCTGCTACACAAAAACGCTAAAAAAACGCTAGGCATGTTTAGAAAATCTCTGTAAACATGCCCCATTCACACTTGCGTTTTCAAAACGCCGGCGATTTTTGCCGACGTTTTGCAGGAGTGATTTTTCTGCGATTTCACGCAGAAAAATCACTGAACACTGCGGCGATTTTGCCGCGATTGCGTTTAGCACTTCTATAGCACTGAAAAGCGATTGCCGGGAAATCGCCTGAAAATGGTGCAGGCAACGCATTTGCGTTTTTGGGCGATTTGCGGCTATTAGCGCAAATCGCCCAAGTAAGAACGGGCCCATAGGGTTTCATTACACTACACTAGCGCTTTTAAAAAGCGCTAGCGTTTGAGCGTTTTGCCTAAATCGCGGCAAAACGCTCTAGTGTGAATTGGCCCTGAAAAACAGCTTCAAAAACCGCTAGCGTTTGCGGATCTGCTAGCGGTTTTTGGTGTGCACCAGCCCTGACAAAAAAGCTAGTTAAGCTATTGGCTGCTTTATTTCTATCCTGTGAATATGAAAAGTGACTAAACCATAAAATAGGCCTCAGCACTAAGAAAGTGGAGACTACAACTGCACACCCCTATTTGAGTGCATCATTTATGAGGTAAAATCATTTTTCTAAGCTACTCCTTTAATACTCTTTCACACAGGAGGCTGAAATGTGTGCCTATTAGACAGTTTAGCCTCCAGTCTGGCAGCCACTGAGAGGCTTCCTGCTACAATATAATGCAGCTGAATGGTAGCGTTTGCAGTGCTGTTATTAGGCTGCAAAGAACCGCCTCTTGTCACATCTGAATATGGCTGCGGTTACCACAACATGTGAGTCCATACGACAGATGCCTCACCACAAATTGTTGGTGTAAGTTACTAGAAATATGATGCCTTTCTGGAACCGAGGAAGTATCTGCAGGTAAACATACTGTGTAGACCTATTCTTCACATGGACAGCAACAGAGGCAGTGTAACCCAGCCCTTAGTGTTCTTTCACACTGCATCAGTTATGTTGCATGTCAACTCACTCCCCACACAATTCTTCGGGCCTGTTCACATCTCTGTGTTGTAACGGATAACGTTGTTCCAACTCGCTGCATGCTGTCCCCTTTTACACCTGTTACTCGCTGTTGCGTTGTGATTCGTTTTCAATAGCAGTACAATGGTCCCAAAAGGTTGTACCACACAGTGCAGCCATACAGTGAGGCATACAGTACCAGCCAATTATGCCTCACTTCCAGTGGAAACATGCATGTTGTACTGTAATTGTCCTTTCACACTTGCACCATTGTTTTGCACCAAATCGGCGCATAACGGCGCATGGGCCTATCACATTGCTTGCAGTGCAATGTGATGTCTTCCGTCGGGGCAACACAAGGGATACTCTTGCCATACATGACAATGTGCTGGCAGCGAGGCTTACTCTTATGATAATGTAGGCCTCACTTTACAGTTGTGCTGCACCATTAAGGTGCAATGCCAGTTTTCGTAGCCATTGCATTGCGATTGAAGAACAATCGCAATGGAAATTAAGCAGTGTGATCGGGGCTTTAACACACTGCATGTTGTGGTGCGCATACATGGTACAATTTCTTCATTTTTTTTCCATTAGATAATTTCATTTGATTATTCCATTAGGTTGATTATAAAGATTTTTCCAACCTGCCCAATTTTTATCAATAAAACAGGGTAATTGTTCAGTTTTTTATTAAAAAAAATCAATTGTTTTTGTTGTAACGTGTATGGGCACCATTACTGCACTGGTACCCGCTGTGCTGTACCACGATCAATATGATAGCTCCGTAGGGCTATCTTTGCTTCTGTGCCAAGATGCACTGATTTTTTGTGACATGACACACCGGTGGAAGTGTGAAAAGGGGCCTCAGGTTTTGAGTTGATGTCTAAAGTCTCCACTGCAGTTCACACACATTACAATGCGTGCGTTATGCAATGTGCACAATGTGAATCCATCTTCTGTTTAAAATAACTTTTCAGCAGCCTGCAACTGAAAAAGTACAAAAAAGTATTGTCAAAATTTCCTGAACATTTTCTTGCTTGCTGATGTCTCTGCCCTGAATGTGCTAGTATGATATACAGTAATTTATACTGTATCACATTTGCTGTACACATCCACAGTATTGATAAAGTTTATTTATCCTTTAGGAAACCCACCACGGATGAGATCATCTGAGGCTCCTTCTCCACCCTTCTTCTGTTCTTCCCCCTTTGATGATGCTAGAAACTCAGCCTTTTGCTCTCCTCTGAATAGACAAGAGCAGCATAATGCACCTTCATCCAGAGGATTCAAAATTATGAGGATGTAAAATTCCAAAAAGATAAAGTAAAAAACCCTTTACAAATAAAAATCTGGATGGTCACATTTCCTCAGCCACGGTTATGTTGAATTTTAATTGTTTTTAATACTGTTATTTAAGTAAATAAAATACCAGGTTTACTGAATATTTAGCTTCTGTGTCTTGTTCATTTATTTGCTCCAAATGTATGATTTTAACCACTTCACCACTGAGGGGTTTTACCCCCTGACCACCAGAGCAATTTTCACCTTTCAGCGCTCCTTCCATTCATTCGTCTATAACTTTATCATTACTTATCCCAATGAAATGAACTATATCTTGTTTTTTTTGCCACCAATTAGGCTTTCTTTAGGTGGGACATTATGCCAAGAATTATTTTATTCTAAATGTGTTTTAATGGGGAAATAGGAAAAAATGTGGGAAAAAATTATTATTTTTCAGTTTTCGGCCATTATAGTTTTTAAATAAAGCAAGCTACTGTAATTAAAACCCATGAAATGTATTAACCCATTTGTCCCGGTTATAAAACCATTTAAATTATGTCCCTATCACAATGTTTGGCGACAATATTTTATTTGGAAATAAAGGTGCATTCTTTTCAGTTTTGCATCCATCCCTAATTACAAGCCCGCAGTTTATAAAGTAACAGTGTTATACCCTCTTGACATAAATATTTAAAAAGTTCAGTCCCTAAGGTAACTATTTATGTTTTTTTTTTTATTGTATTTTTTTTTTTTTTAATTACAAAAAAAAAATAAAAATTGGGGAGTGTGGGAGGTAATGAGTTAATTTATTGTGTAAATGTAATGTTTGTATATGTAAAATGCTTTTAGGGTGTAGTTTACTATTTGGCCACAAGATGGCCACAGAGTGTTTGTTTACATGCCACCTGTAAGCGTCCGGAAGGACGCTTACAGGAAGCAGTAGGAGGCTGGGAGACGCACAATGATCTCGCTGTTTCTGAAAGAAGCAGCAGATCATTGCGGGGGCTAGATCAATGAATGGGAATGGATTTTCCCGTTCATTGATCTCCGGGCGAGCGGGCGGCGGCGTGCACGAGCGGCGGGTGCGCGCGCACGAGCGGCGGGAGCGCGGACAGCGGCGGTAGCGCGGAAGGTACCGATTTCTCCGTCCCTGGTTTTTTAGGAGGGTAAAAAGGGGCGGAGAAATTCGTACCGCTGGGGGTAAAGTGGTTAAAGGACTTACGAGGCCAGATTTGTAAAAAATACATAAAAAAAGTTAGATACCTGTGTGTGTTTGCAAGGCACGGAGGACGCCCTCCGCGCCCTCCGTGCCGTTCCGCCTGGTCCCCGCTGCTTAATATGCCCCCGAACAGTCCCCGACCGCGCGGCCCGGGTCGTGCTCCCCAGCCTGTACCAAGATGGCCGCCGGAGCTGGCCACGGCTGCGCAGTCCGCATAGCCGCGAGTGTGGCTGCGCAGCTCTAAGGCCAACCCCCCGATCCACGTAACAGTAGCGTCGATCGGGGAGTTGGCCTTAGAGCTGCGCAGCCGCACTCGCGGCTATGCGGACTGCGCAGCCGCGGCCAGCTTTTTGAAGGCTGGAGAGCCCGACCCGGGCCGTGCGGTCGGGGGTCGTTCGGGGGCATATTAAGCAGCGGGGACCAGGTGGAACGGCACGGAGGGCGCGGACGGCGTCCTCCGTGCCTTGCAAACACACACAGGTATCTAACTTTTTTTATGTATTTTTTACAAATCTGGCCTCGTAAGTCCTTTAACCACTTCCCAACCACAGGTTTTTTTCCTCCCGTTGTATCGCCAATAACTTTATTGTTACTTATTACATTGAAATGATCTGTATCTTGTTTTATTCACCAGAAAATCAAGCTTTCTTTGGATGGTACTTTTTGCTAAGAATTATTTCATTTTATATACATTTTAAAGGGAATTATTATTATTATTTATTAGATTTATATAGCGCCAACATATTACGCAGCGCTGTACAATAAATAGGATTACAGACAATGATAACAGGGTTGACAGAACAATACAGGTAACAGACCATAGATACAACAATACAGGTAATAGCAATAAGATACACAACACAATGCAGATAATAGTACAATGCCAGATCATAAACTGGAATGGTAGTGGTAAAAGATTACCAGTTCCAAATTCTGGGTAAAGTGCACACAGTCAAGTATGATACACAAGGGGAGAGGGCCCTGCCAAAGGCTTACAATCTAGAGGGAGGGGCTGGTGACACAAAAGGAGGCGGTGCATCAAGAAGTTATTGGCAGAAAGGATTAGGGTAGTGTTGAGTTGATGTAGGCCTCCTTGAAGAAGTGAGTTTTGAGTGCTTTTCTGAAGGTGTTGAAGGTGGGAGCGAGCCTGATGGGCAGTGGGAGAGAGTTCCACAGGATAGGGGCAGCTCTAGTGAAGTCCTGCAGTCTGGCATGGGAGTGCGAGATGCGTGGGGTGGTTAAGAGGAGGTCGTTGGAGGAGCGAAGTGGGCGGCCAGGTGTATATCTGCTGACCAGGTCAGAGATGTAGGTTGGGCAGGACTTGTGTAAGGATTTGTATGCCAAACATAGGATCTTGAAGCTGATTCTGAAGTGAATTGGAAGCCAATGAAGGGATTTGCGTAGGGGAGTTGTGGAGACAGAGCGGTGGGAGGAGTAGATGAGTCTGGCTGCTGCGTTCATGATGAATTTTAGGGGGGCGATGCGGTTTTGAGGAAGGCCTGACAAGAGGGAGTTGCAGTAGTCCAGGTGGGAGATGATGAGGGTATGGACAAGGAGTTTGGTAGTGTCTGGGGTCAGGAAAGGCCGGATCTTGGAGATGTTGCGTAAGTGGAAATAGCAGGCTCTAGCTACGGTTTGGATGTGGGAGGTGAAGGAGAGGGCCGAGTCTAGGGTGACACCCAGGCAGCGGGCTTGTGTGGTTGGATGAATGATTGTGCCATTGACAGTGACATAGAGGTCAGTGGGGGGTGAAGCAGCACGGGGCGGGAAGATTAGGAGTTCAGTCTTATCCAGGTTTAATTTTAGGAACCTGGCAGACATTCACGATGAAATAGCTGAGAGACCAGAGGACACCTTCTCCATGGTGGTGGTGGAGAGGTCAGTGGTATGGAGGTAAATCTGGGTGTCATCTGCATATAGGTGATAGTTGAAACCCAGAGAGGAGATGAGTTTTCCGATGGAGGCGGTGTAAATGGAGAACAGCACGGGACCAAGAACAGAGCCTTGGGGGACCCCAACTGAAAGTGGGAAGGAGGTTGAGGAGGAACCATTGAAGGAGGTCTTGAAGGAGCGATTTGAGAGGTAGGAGGAAAACCATGCTAGGGCACGGTCTTGGATACCCACAGATTGCAGGGACTGGAGTAGCAGGGAGTGATCAACAGTGTTGAATGCTGATGAGAGGTCTAGGAGGAGAAGGATAGTGTATTTTCCTTCGGCCTTGGCAAGCGTGAGGTCATTGACGACCTTGGTGAGGGCAGTCTCGGTGGAGTGGCCTGGCCGAAATATAAGAAAAAAAGGGAAAAAATTATTATTTCTCAGATTTCAGCCATTATAGCATTAAAATAAATTGTGCTTTGATACATAAAACCCACACATTTCATTTGCCCATTTGTCCCGGTTATTACAACATGATTTTTAATATTATAACAATAATTACGAGCAGGACCGGATTTATATCACAGGAGGCTACAGGCACAGATGTCCTGGGTCCTGGCACCATAGACTTCACCCTCTACAAACCCCCACTGAACCGCACCACAAGTGTGCTGGCTGTCACTTCTTCAGTATTTCCCTTGCCTGTCATAGGTAGCTACAGGTATCCCTTAACCACTTGCCGACCGCGCACTCATAACGCGCGTCGGCAAAGTGGCAGCTGCAGGACCAGCGACACACATCTGCGTCACCGGCTGCAGGCTAATTAATCGGGAAACAGCCACTCGCGCGAGCAGCTACTTCCTGTCAATTCATGGCGGGGGGCTCCGTGAATAGCCTGCGGGCCGCCGATCGCGGCTCGCAGGCTAAATGTAAACACAAGTGGAAATAATCCACTTTGTTTACATTTATACAACGCTGCTAACAGTAGCAGCGTTGTACTAGATCAGCGATCCCCGGCCAATCAGCGGCCGGGGATCGCTGTCACATGACAGGCAGGAGCCTGTTAGAGGCTGCACAGGACAGATCCATTCCTGTGCAGCCTCCGATCTCCGGGGAAGGGAGGGAGGAGAGGGGGAATCCTGCGGTGGAGGGGGCTTTGAGGTGCCCCCCCCCCCGCCAGCCACACGCAGGCAGGAGCGATCAGACCCCCCCAGCACATCATCCCCCTAGTGGGGAAAAAGGGGGGGGCATCTGGTCGCTCTGCCTGGTGTTTGATCTTTGCTGTGGGCTGTAGAGCCCACCCAGCACAGATCAGCAAAATCAACGCTGGTCCTTAAGGGGGGGTAAAGGCTGGGTCATCAAGTGGTTAATATAGTAGCTAGAGGTGCCCCCAAGTATTAAGTAGCTAGTGGTGTGGCCAACTGAAGGGAGAGCTCATTTACACTCTGCTCGGGATTTTGTATAGGGAAGGAGGGAGGGAGGCACTGGAGGAGGGGAGTGAGCCGCCTTTTTATTGTCAGGCGCCTGTAGGCACGTGCATACAGTGCCCTATGGTAAATCCAGCCCTGAATACGCGCCTTTATATGATAAATTAAAGGGGCACTATGGTGAAAATTAGTCTAGTCGGATAACCCTGTTATATTAGAAGCATCAAATACTTAATATTTTTAAATGTCTACTTGAGAGGTTTTAGACAGCATATGTAGTGATCCTGCCTGTTGTCCCCCTCCGCTGACTCTGCTGCATTGTAATAGCTGATTTTGTGTCTCTCAGCTGAGGATAGCAAGAGAAATGACTTGGTTCCTTCTGTGTCCAGAGCTATGATGTTCCCCAGCACTCCCTGATCAGTCTACATATCCCGTACAGTTTGAGCACGGAGTAATGATCTGTAAATCAGTTGTAACAGCGCGCGGTGGTGGGGGGTTTGTGGGAGGGGATACGTTGCATAGCTAGAGAAAATGTCGGGCTGTATCTCTACAGATGCTGTCAAAAAACCTTTCAAGACCACATTTTTTTTTAAAAAAAGGCTAAATAATTTAAGCGCCTAATATTAGCTACATTTTACAAAGTTACCCTAATAGCCTAATTTTCACAATAGCGCTAAAGGGGCACTATAGTGAATTAGCTTATTTTTTATGAAATAATGAAATAACATTGAAACAGGTATGTTGTAGAAGTTTAAAAAAATATATACAAAAAATTATAAGCAGAGGCGTCACAATACTCACCTATTTAGTGGCTCTTAATAGTTAGCAACTCAATACTAACTGGTTAGCAACTGGTTGAACTCGATGTACGTATGTCTTTTTTCATCCCAAATAACTATGAGATGCCGATCAGCTCATTCAATTGTAGGGAACAAAAAATAAACTGACATTTTTTTAACCACCCTGGCGTTCTGATAAGATCGCCAGGGAGGCTGCGGGAGGGTTTTTTTTAAATTAAAAAAAAACTATTTCATGCAGCCAACTGAAAGTTGGCTGCATGAAAGCCCACTAGAGGGCGCTCCGGAGGCGTTCTTCCGATCGCCTCCGGCGCCCAGAATAAACAAGGAAGGCCGCAATGAGCGGCCTTCCTTGTTTTGCTTACACCGTCGCCATAGCGACGAGCGGAGTGACGTCATGGACGTCAGCCGACGTCCTGACGTCAGACGCCTCCGATCCAGCCCTTAGCGCTGGCCGGAACTTTTTGTTCCGGCTGCGCAGGGCTCAGGCGGCTGGGGGGACCCTCTTTCGCCGCTGCTCGCGGCGAATCGCCGCAGAGCGGCGGCGATCGGGCAGCACACGCGGCTGGCAAAGTGCCGGCTGCGTGTGCTGCACTTTATTTGGGGCAAATCGGCCCAGCAGGGCCTGAGCGGCAGGCTCCGGCGGTACTGGACGAGCTGAGCTCGTCCATACCGCCCAGCTGGTTAATGAATATTTCCCCTTTCAAAGATGTGGTAGGAACAGAGGTAAGTTCCTACCTTCTAGCGGTACTTTGCACCACTGCTGAAGCTACTTTACCTAGCTATTCTGCACTTACTAGCAAGTAGTGTAGCTTCTGAGGCCCCAGCACTCAAGCAGGCTCTTTTGTGGACACCTCTCTGTTTCTGTCTACCACCCAAATGTATGGCGCATGTCCATTATTCTTTCATGTAAAAGCAAGAAGTTTTGAATCAGGATGATACCATTTATTGGCTAACTTAAAAGAATAAGAGTAAGCAAGCTTTCGGCTATATAACCTTCATCAGGCTTCAATCCTGTTAGATCCAATAGGTCAATCCAACAGGACTGAAGCCCGATGAAGGCTATACAGCCGAAAGCTTGCTTACTCTTATTCTTTTAAGTTAGCCAATAAATGGTATCGTCCTGATTCTAATATCATCCCGATTCTAAACTTCTTGCTTTTACCGATGGCTAACATGGTACATTACCCTTTTGCTCTTTCGTGTAAAGTACACTTGATAGAATCACTTTGGCAGTAGTGTGGGGGACCTCTAGTCCAGGAGGGAAGGAACGTTGGTACCTTCCTACCTTCTAGAGATCCCCCACACTACTGCCAAAGTGATTCTACACCTTTGAAGGGAGGAAAATGTATTTAAAATTGACAGTTATAATTGTTGCCCCCCCCTGAGCTTTTTTTTCTACTAGTGACTTTTCATGATCCGATTCCAAACGCAAAACGCTTCGTGCTACACTAATGGAAATCACGTGGGATCATTTCCATTTGTGCTGTGTGATGTATCCTTCTGCATTTTGCGTACATTTGCAATTGAGTTTGCAACAATTGCAACGTGACACCTGTCAGGTCTCGATGCAATTGCTATTCCTAGTGGAAAACAGCCCTAGTCTCACAACTTGCCTGAACCAATTTCTCTGCCCATAGGCTATGTTCACAGTGGGGTGTTGCAGTATGTAGCACCAGACAATATGTGGGGAGGTGTGTAGTCCAGAGGAGTCCCAAGATTTCCTATGGATACAGGAAAAATACAGAGAGAAACCAGGAGCCCCTTATCGTGTTGTTAGTATATTAATGTCAGGTTCTGGATAAATACAAAGTGATGAGTTAATCACAAAGGTGGGTTGCAAGACCAGCAAGCAGAGTATAAAAGCAAGTGAGGAAATTCTGTCCCCACTCGGGTTGTCTTCAAATGTATGGATCGTACTCCAGAAAAAACAATTGTTTGGGTACACAAAACAAACAATAGACAGCAATCTCTTAGGGCTCTTTCACATTAGGGCAGATTTTCTGCGTTTCAACGCAAAGGGTAAAGTTTGCGTTACCCAAAGTGAAATGAAAGTCCATAGACTTTCATTTTAGCTTTCACATATAACGCAGCCTTTTTGTGCGTTGCGTTACACTGCACCCAGGCGCAGTTTTTCAGCCAACGCTAGCTTATGCGTTACAATGTTAGTCAATGTAAAACGCACACTATGCGCGTTTTCAATCCGTTAACGCAGGCAATCAGTCCCAGAATGCAACAGAGGAACAATGTAGAAAGTTGAAAACTAAAAGAAAAAAAATTACCTGCGTTTTTCTATGTGCAGTAACGGATTGAAAACGGATTAAAAACGCACACTCACTGCAGTGCAACGCATATCAAAACGCATTAAAAGGCATACAACAAAACGCATGCTTTGAGCGTTCTCCAACGCAAGCTCTGATGTGAAAGAGCCCTTAGCTAGGGGGCTGTAAACAATATCACTGGGAAGGAGAAGGAACCCAAAAAATAGCCTTGGTTGTAATAAATATAAAATGTCTTACCTCTAAGAAGAAGGGGCAACGCCAATATTAGAAAGAAATTTTAATAATCAGACACAAAAATGATAACGCGTGTCACGTAGCTCAGTCCGCTTCCTCAGATCAAATAAAGCAGTGTCTGGGTAGCCAAGGTACAGAGCTTGGAGCTCCCTCCCAGTAATATAATCCCATTGCTAGAGCGATGTAATTATATTGTAACGGTACGTTCACAACAGCGCTAGTAGTGTGGTGTGACCGTCAGTCATAATACAATGCATGCATAATGGGAAGCGTTAATAGTGGCAGTGAAGCATACCATCTATGTACTGTATGCTTCACTATATGCGTCGCACCTCAGAAATAATGTTCCATGCGACTCTTTCCTTTTTAATGAAACCGCAATGCAGCTTCCCAGTGTGGACGTAGCCTTAATCTGCTCTGCATGTGATAATTCCTTAGCATTCAGTTGGGGCGATAAGAGAGAACACTTCCATACAAATGGTTTTGAACATTAAATTGTGCAATTTGTGATTTGGGGGAACCAAAAATAAAAATTGAATTTTTTTGTTACATTAGATATAGTTTTAGCAGCAATGCGCAGGGCATAGACAGCTCTGCCGTGTGGAACTGTTATCATCCTTGATATTGGGGGTTACTGACAATTTCTATTAGAGCCTGTGTGTACAGGCAACTAGTCTAATGTGAGTATGAAGCGGTACAGCCCCATTCACATATACAGTATCTCACAAGTGAGTGCACCTCTCTTCTTGTATATATTTTATTATATCTTTTCAGAGGACCTTGTAGCACTAATGAGTGATATGACCCCAGGGAGGAAAAATGTATAACTGGACAGAATTCTGACATTCTTCAGTTGGGGGTGTACTTACGTTTCTTGCCAGCAGTTTAGACATTTAATAGCTGTGTGTTGAGTTTTTGTTGATGGGACAGCAAATGTACATTGTTATGCCAGCTGTACACTTAAAGTGTACCAGAGATGACGTGACATGGTAAGACAGACATGTGTATATACAGTGCCACGTATACAGACACTTGTGCTGTGCTCCTTTTGTTTTTTCCCTGCCTGAAAGAGTCTATAATCAGCTATGGAACTGACAGTTTTTCTCCAGTCAGGACTCAGTCAGCTCACTGATAACAAAATACAGCTATAAAAAACACTTTCCCCATACACTGGTCGATTTCAGCCTTTGATCAATTGATTGATTCGATTGAATCGGTCGATCGGAAATCGATTGCCGATCCATTGGTCGATCAATCAATTTGCAGACGATTTCTATCGATTTGATCTATCTGACAGGATGAAAAATCTAGGTTGATCTGCTGCTGGCAGCAGATCGATGGCATATAGAGTTGCATTGGATCTAATGGTCCAATAAATGCATTTAGATCGGTTTTCAATAGATTCCCATAAATTTCATTCTGAAATCTGGGAAATCTGTTCCTAGTGTGTGGCACACATCAGATACATTCCTGTCAGATTTGACTTGACAGGCATCTGACAGAAAGCTATCTGATGGTCAAATCTGCTGCACATCTATAAGTGTATGTTTGTTTACTTCACTGTTCCCGATCGCTGCGTCGTAGACAGGGCCGGTACTAGACTTTTTGCTGCCTGAGGCAATTGGAACGATCGCACAGCACCCAAAAATTGTACCCCTCATTATAGGTAGGTAGGCAGGTATAGGTGCCCCCTGTATAGGGTAGCCAGGTCTAGTTACCCCATTATAGGTAGCTAGTATAGTTGCCCCCAGTATAGTTGCTTCCAGTATAGTTGCCTCAGTATCCTATCTAATAATATCCGTGTCCCTGCGTCATCCTGTCTGTGTCCGTGTGTTGCACTACTGCATATATGCAGGACAGACAGCCGTTGGGACAGGAGGACGGGGTCAGGGAGCCGGTATCGCGGCAGGCGGGTGCGCGCGCAAGCGCACTGACTGGCAGTGGCGTGAAAAAATCTAGAGTCCGTCTTTAAACGGGCTTAGGTCAACTAGTAGGTAGTATAATTGCCCCCGTATAGGTAGTATAATTGCCCCCTCTATAGGTGGCTAGTATAGTTGCCCCAGTACAGGTAGTATAGTTGCCCCCGTATAGGTAGTATAATTGCCTCAGTATAGGTAGCTTGGAGGGGGTAGCAGCTAGTAGAGGGGGGGGGGGGGCAGTGGGAACAGCAATGGGAGGGTGGGGTCAGACCTCCCCTCCCTTACCTGGATCCGCCCTCCAGCTATGAGCGCTGCACATGTGTCACCAGGGGGCCGGGAAGTAATTACTCGCCTCTTCCTTCCGCGTTCCAAGTGCTGCGTACCACAGCTTGTCTCCTCCTCAATGCCGCCAACTGTACTTGTGCAAGTATGACACAGTATACTGTTATGTATAAGTCTTGAATAAATTGGAATTTTATGCACATGTAGCGACTCCAGTTTTTGGCTAGGTTACATGTAAGTAGGTTACTGGAGTCGCACCTCATATTTGGGTAGTGCAATAAATAACTGGTTGGCCACCCACAGTACATTAGTTGGTGACTAGTAGAATATACAGGTGATTGATCGCCATTTGGTTGCTGTTGTATGATGCAGCTGAATGGCAGTGTACATAACCACAACTGTTTCAGCAGGTGACACATAGTGCAGTTAGAGTCTTTTTACACTATATCAATTGCTGTCAGTTGTAACTGAAAGGACAACTGATGAGCAGTCCAATGGCTTCTTTATATGCTGCAAGGCCTCTTGCACACTGTATGCGATTTTGATTTTTTTATACGCTCCGATTTTTTATTCCGATTAAAAAGCAAAACAGCATGCAGTACTTTTTTAAATCGGAATCAAAAATTGGATCGTATAAAAAAATTGGAATCGCATGTAGTGTGCAAGAGGCCAAAAACTGTTTTTTTTTTTACACAGTGCACTGCTATAGAAAAAAAAACGCATTCAAAACGCAATGCAGCGCATCACATTAAGCGTAATAGGGGCCTTAGGGTGCTGCCATGTGCTCACATGTATATTCGTGGATCGCCTAGTTAGGAGTCCTGTTGCAGTGGGACTGACCAGAAATTCCCTTTGTGCTGCAAGAGTAATTCACACAGGACAAGAGGTTTTTACTACTCATTTTTAATACTTTAATCCATTCACAGGAAGAAAACATATTTGCCAGTTTCTGTCTTCTACAATGGCTATTTTACATGCACACAGACAAAGCTCTGTTACCAGGGGCAAATCCAGGATTTTCAAGGGGGGATTCCTGAAATGCCCAGTATAGATTAGATAGATATATGCCTCCAGTATAGATTAGATAGGTATATGCCTCCAGTATAGATTAGCTAGGTATATGCCCCCATTATAAATTAGATAGGTATATGTCCAGTATAGATTAGATAGGCATATGTCCCCCAGTATAAGTTAGATAGGTATATGTCCCCCAGTATAAGTTAGATAGGTATATGTCCCTCAGTATAGATTAGATAGGTATATGCCCCCATTATAAATTAGATAGGTATATGTCCCCCAGTATAGGTTAGATAGGTATATGCCTAGTATAGATTAGATAGGCATATGTCCCCCAGTATAAATTAGATAGGTATATGTCCCTCAGTATAAATTAGATAGGTATATGTCCCCCAGTATAGATTAGATAGGTATATGTCCCCCAGTATAGGTTAGATAGGTATATGCCCAGTATAGATTTAGATAGGTATATGTCCCCCAGTATAGGTTAGATAGGTATATGCCCAGTATAGGTTAGATAGGTATATGCCCAGTATAGATTAGATAGGCATATGTCCCCCAGTATAAGTTAGATAGGTATATGTCCCCCAGTATAGATTAGAAAGGTATATGCCCCCAGTATAGATTAGCTAGGTATATGTCCCCCAGTATAGGTTAGATAGGTATATGCCCAGTATAGATTAGATAGGTATATGTCCCCCAGTATAGGTTAGATAGGTATATGCCCAGTATAGATTTAGATAGGTATATGTCCCCCAGTATAGGTTAGATAAGTATATGCCCAGTATAGGTTAGATAGGTATATGCTCAGTATAGATTAGAAAGGCATATGTCCCCCAGTATAAGTTAGATAGGTATATGTCCCCTAGTATAGATTAGATAGTTATATGCCCCCAGTATAGATTTAGATAGGTATATGTCCCCCAGTATAGGTTAGATAGGTATATGCCCAGTATAGGTTAGATAGATATATGCCTACTATAGGTTAGATAGGTATATGCCCAGTATAGGTTAGATAGGTATATGCCCAGTATAGATTAGATAGGCATATGTCCCCCAGTATAAGTTAGATAGGTATATGTCCCCCAGTATAAGTTAGATAGGTATATGTCCCCCAGTATAGATTAGATAGGTATATGCCCCCAGTATAGATTAGATAGGTATATGTCCCCCAGTAGAGATTAGATAGGTATATGCCCCCAGTATAGATTAGATAGGTATATGTCCCCCAGTATAGGTTAGATAGGTATATGCCCAGTATAGATTAGATAGGCATATGTCCCCCAGTATAGATTAGATAGGCAAATGTCCCTCAGTATAAGTTAGATAGGTATATGTCCCCCAGTATAAGTTAGATAGGTATATGTCCCCCAGTATAGATTAGATAGGAATATGTCCCCCAGTATAAGTTAGATAGGTATATGTCCCTCAGTATAAATTAGATAGGTATATGTCCCTCAGTATAAGTTAGATAGGTATATGTCCCCCAGTATAGGTTAGATAGGTATATGCCCCCAGTATAGATTAGATAGGTATATGCCCCCAGTTTAGATTAGATAGGTATATGCCCCCAGTATAGATTAGATAGGTATATGTCCCCCAGTATAGGTTAGATAGGTATATGCCCAGTATAGGTTAGATAGGTATATGCCCAGTATAGATTAGATAGGCAATAGGCATATGTCCCCCAGGATAAGTTAGATAGGTATATGTCCCCCAGTATAGATTAGATAGGTATATGCCCCAGTATAAGTTAGTTAGGCAGGGGGGAGCGGGGAGAGCTGCGTGTAGAAAGGAATTTCCACTTACCTGCCTTCATCCTGCACGTAGCTTCTATCTTCAGCCTCTCCCGGCACACATCGCATCGGCAAGAGCTCCCCCTTTGATGACATGTGGTTACGTCATCCCTGGGGGCGCTACTACCACAGCGACAGACGCCGGCCGGGACAGGAAGTACATAGAAGCTGCGCAGGATCCAGGCACCATAAGTGAAAAGTCTTCTCTCTCCCCGCAGCTCTCGTCGTCACCCGCCAGCAGCAAGCGAGGCACACCGCAGCATAAGGCCTGCTCATACTGCTCAGTCAGACCCTCGCCGCACACACCCCACTTCCGGTCTCGGTGCGGGGGTGGGGGTGGGGGGTGGTGTTCCAGACACCCGGAACACCCCCTTCCGTGCGCCAGTGGTTACTGAAATAAACTCCCATTGACCCTTGCAGCATTACTGAGTTAAAGGACACCTTAAGTGAGAGGGGTATGGAGGCTACCATATTTATTTCCTTTTAAACAATACCAGTTGCCTGGCTGTCCTGCTGATCCTCTGCTTCTAATAATTTTAGCCATAGACCCTGAACAAGCATGCAGCAGATGAGGTATGTCTGACATTATTGTCATATCTAACAAGATTAGCTGCATGCTTGTTTCTTTTATTATTCAGATACTACTGCAGCCAAATAGTTCAGCAGGGCTGCCAGACAACTGGTATTGTTTAAAGGAGATCTGTAGTGAGATATGGAGGCTGCCATATTTATTTCCATTTAAGCAATACCAGTTGCCTGTAGTGTTGTCCGGATCATGAACGATTCGGATCTTTGATCCGAATCTCTTTTGTGAGTCGAATCATCCGAATCATCAAAATGAGTGATTCGGATCGCAAAGGGGGCGGGGCCAGGAGCGACACGCCCCCCTCTCAGCGGACAGCCAGCGGGGTCCTGGAAGCAGAGCAGAGATGGATCGCTCTGTTGGAGGTGAGCCAGGGACAGGAAGATGAGAGTGAGGGGACATGGGTGCCACTGCTGCCAGATATGTGTAGAGCACACATACTGGCTGCAATGTGCTGCTCATTATAGGCTGTCTGTTCCAGTTGTGCACAGTGAACAAATTGGAAGCTTTTGGCTCAGAAGCACAGCTCAGTAACTTTGCAGGCACTGTGATTGCTGTGCAATATGATCCTCCTGCACTGCACTCTAAACAGCTTCACTTCACTTCTGGGAATGCTTTGGGGAATGCTTTCTTTCACTGTGCGACGTTTGCATGCAGAGTATACAGATGAACATATAGGTGAAATATATGTAAAGCATATGATTGCAGCATGTGGGTATTGTGTGCAAACAAACATTTCTGCTCTCTGCTCTTCCCTCCTCCCTTCTCTGTCCACTCCCTGCCCTCTGTCCATCTTCTCCCCTTCTCTGTGTGTCCACCCCCCTCCCCTTCTCCTGTCCTGCTAGTCATTTCACCCCCGAATGCTTCCCTTGTAAAATGATCCGAGATTCGGATCAAAGATCCGGATCTTTTCAATGATTGGATTCGAATCATCCGGATCATTAAAAAGATCCGAACTTCGCATCTCTAGTTGCCTGGCAGCCCTGCTGATCCTCTACCTCTAATACTTTCAGCCATAGGCCCTGAACAAGCATGCAGCAGATCAGGTGTTTATGACAAATTTGACAGATCTGACAAGATTAGCTGCATGCTTGTTCCTGGTGTGATTCAGACACTTCTTAAGCCAAATAGACCAGCAGGGCTGCCAGGCAACTGGTATTGCTTAAAAGGAAATACATATGGCAGCCTCCATATACCTCTCACTACAGTTTTTCTTTAAAACGAAATAAATATGGCAGCCTCCATATTCTCACCTGAGTTCTCCTTGGTGTTCTGTTCTCTAGTGTAATTTCCCACTGAGCAGCCTGTAGTAGTGGCAGCCAGCCAGCAGGAGGCGGTGCCACTGCTACAGCGGGATTGTTTCTCCGCCTGGCGGCTAGGAGGCGCTGTAAGCAAGCTCCCGCCTTCCTGTTGCAAACAATGTTTTAACAGACTGCGGAGGGGAGGCGGAGTGGTGCTGAAACTATGGCTGAAGAAGGAGCGGAAACAGAGGCTGAAGTCAGGAATAAGCTGCAGGTAGAGGCTTGGCGGGGCAGGGATGTCAGTGTGCTGGTGAGGCCGATAGAGAGCTGTGTTCCTGGCAGAGTGCATGCTGCCCGGGTCACGCCTTCCTGCACAGCGCTCTCTGCACCTGGCTGCAGTGCGAGGAGCTGCTGAGAGTCTGCCACTCACGTGCTGCTGCTGGAGGGTAATCTGCCCGCTCTGTGCTGTGTCCCCGCAGCCTGCGCGCGCTCCCTCCCTCCCTGCTGCACCGGCCGGGACAAAGTTTCCAGCACTCTCGCCTGTCACTTACAGCTCGTGTGTGTTGTCATAGCAACAGCTGCAGGTCGCTGCCCTGTAACCTGTGTGCTGGAGCATTGATGTGCGCGCTGTCCACGGTGGCATAATGTCATCCACACCCACGTGGTAGTGGTACTCCACGCAACTGTGTGCTTTCATTTATCTGCAACATAACAATAAGCAAGACCTACAGTAGTTATTCCGCATGTCTCACACCTATACCAAAACAGCCAATCCTGAAATTTGTATACACCCCGTTATGTTGCATAATTAACATTTATCTGAATTTCCACAGTAGTTCTTGTATACTAAATAGCTTAAAAATACTTTTATGTTAAGTATTTGCATGACAGAACTGCAGTTTAGCCCACACTGAACTAGAACATTGCACAGGAATTCAGAAAACAACAAGTGCATACACATCCAATCTTGATTGACTACCTTTGTCACCAATTTCACCACCTCCATGTAGTATGAGGGCCAACAGATTTTGAATACATTGCTTTTGCAATTGATCCCTCCCCGATCGAGGACTGGCCAGGTTTTAGTGATCCATTATATTGCCCTGGCAACTTGATCTGCATTAGATTTTGACAGAAATCTGATTTTAGAATTGATTTAATATCTGGTGTTGTACTGCTGCCTACCTTGTAGAACTGTGTGAGGCTGGGGACCCATTACAGCTGCTTTGCATAATCACAAAGCACCTGTGCTTTTCTAAATCGCGGCATTCACAGAGGGATCAAGATTTGGCTACTGTAGCCACTGATGTGATTGCTCTGGGATTGCTACCAAACTCCTGCAAGCAGCATTGTGGCTGCTTGTGGCACCACTCCCATCAGGATCACACTAAAGTGCAGCTAGTGGGCCCCGGCCCCTACTTTTGATCCCCTGATGCTCCTTCCTTCACCTGCTTGATGGAGATTTTTCAACATGCTTGATTGCCCATTCGATAAAAAGTCCAAAAATATATGAAAGTTGAGCAGTTGAGACTGTTAAGAGCAATAGATCACCAACAGATCAAAGTGATCAACCTGGCCTGAGAAATCAGTACATGTATGTCCAGCCTTATGTCATGCTAGTGTAGTTCAGAAATATACAATTCATGTTCTGGATTGCCTGAGCCTGATTACCTTCTTGGTATTCTCTGAATTAAACAAGTCAGATGAATGCCATCTAGATCACATCTAAAGGTCAGTACTACTGCTAACTGCCCACCCGAAAATCTAGCATTAAGGCCCATACACACGTGGGATTTTTGCGAACGACCCGTCGTTTGAACATTCCGTCGTTCGCACGTCAAATCCGGCGTGTGTACAGACTATCGTTCGGGTGATAAGACTGGTTTTCAGCGATCCGCCCGGCGGATAGCTGAAAACCAGTCTTATTACCCGAACGATAGTCTGTACACACGCCGGATTTGACGTGTGAACGACGGAACGTTCAAACGACGGGTCATTCGCAAAAATTCGACGTGTGTATGGGCCTTTAGTACGTTCCCTGAAGTCGCATAATGATACAGCATGCTGGATATTTAAAGGGAACCTGAAGCGAGAGGAATATGAGGCCTAATGGATTTATTTAACTTTAACCAGTTCACCCCCAAGGGTTTTTATCCTAACGGACCAGAGCATTTTTCAGTTGTCAGCGCTCCTCCCTTTTATTCCCTAATAACTTTATTACTACTTATCACAAGAAAATGATCTATACCTCGTTTTTTTCGCCACCAATTAGGCTTTCTGTGGATAGTACATTTTGCTAAGAATTTTTTTATTCTAAATGCATTTTAATGAGAAAACCAGAAAAAAAAGAAAAAAAATCATTATTTCTCAGTGTTCAGTCTTTATAGTTTTAAAATTAAACATTCTCCTGTGGATAAAACAAACACGTTTTATTTGCCCAGTGGTCCCGATAATTAAACCGTTTAGATTATGTCCCTACCACAATGTATGGCGACAGTATATTATTTTGAAATATAAGTGGTTATTTTTCTGTTTGTTCTGGCCATAATTACAAGCCCCTATGTAATAAATTAAAATTAATTTTCCCCCATAAAATATAGAATAAAAAAAGCTGAGTCCCTAAGGCAACTATTTTTTTTTTTTTTTTTAAGCTGATTTTTTTTTTGTTACAAGTGTTTTTTTTTTTTGGGGGGGGGGGGGGGGGGGTTGGAAGTGTAATTTTATTAATGATGTGTATATACTTGAAAATGCATGTATTTTGTAGGTGTAATATACTTTTTGGCCACAAGATGGCGCTAGTGAACACTCATAGGACGTGTTCACTTTTTTTTTTTTTTTTTTTTTACACTTTATTAAACTGTTACATTTCCTGTTTATGTGAATGGACGTAGCCGCTGTTCGCGGTCACGTCCATTCACTCCAGGCACTGCGATTGGGTAGAGGACTGTTCGGTCCTCTTCCCCAATCGCCCAGCACGGGATCCCGACGGTAATGGCGGCGGCAGCGGCGGACACACTGCGGTAGCAGCGGCGGGAATGCGCGACGTATTAAAACGTCATGTTGCTGTTTATAGCGGTAAGCATGACGTTTTAATACGTTAGGATGGCGGTAAATGGTTAAATGTTACCAGTTGCCTGGCAGTCCTGCTGATACTTTGCCTCTAATACTTTTAGCCATAGACCCCGAAGGTGCATCCAGATCAGGTGTACAGTATCCGACATTGCATGCTTGTTTCAGGTGTGTGATTTAGACACTACTGATGCCAGAAGGTACCACAGGACAGCCAGGCAAGTGGTATCGGTTAAAAGAAAATTAAATATGGCAGCTTCCATATGCTTCTCGCTTCAGGTTCTCTTTAAATGATAATCGTCAGCTGAGTCCATGATATACCTGCTTACCCTGCCTGGAGAAGCTGCTCGATTGTGCCCTGTGCTGCCAGGCATATGAATCTGTTTTTGGTGGTGCGATGCGAGGAGATTGAAGCATCGCACCACATTGCTCTGGCCAGGTGTAAAAACGGCCTTAAAGGTTTAGTCACTGAAAGAAACTATACCAATCCTGTAGGAGATCACATGGCAACCAATGTGTGGTGAGACTGTGCATCACTACCACTTGAGCTGTGCCAGCTGCTGTCGTCACTAATCTGGTTTTTGGTTCCCAGTGATTCCAGGTAGTTGCCTCCACTTCCCGGTTCAGAAGTCCTACCATGCCTCCTCTGGCAGTGTCTTGCTTGAGATATATGTATGTATGTGTCTTGCTTGCTATATATGGTACATAAACATTTGGGCCAGTTAATATAGAGGGCTGGGGTGTGGAAACTGTTGAGCATTTGCGGGTGTCTGTAATGTTCATGACTGGCAGTGGGATTTGTACATTTGACTGCCTGTGAGAAACCACACGCAGCATCCATCTACCGGTTGCCAACTGCACCGCCTGTTCTCTGATTTTCTGATTTCTTTTTCAGGAACTTGTAGATAAGCTTTATCATTTTCGGGACCATTATTTTGAGGCTCACAGTGTGGAAGATGCGGTTCGCAAACAGTTTGATGTGACTCAAGAAATGGAACAGACCACCACCCTGATAGAGGAAACAGATGGTAATCCCAATCCTTTTATTAGGCTTGGAACACATTAGAGCGTTTTTTTGAATGCTAAGGGAGTGCTTTGTCGCAGGATATGCAGCATTTTGGGAGCATTTCCATTCTAATGAATGGTATGGAGCAGGGAAATTGCTCCCAAAATCGCTTGCAATACAATAGTGCATTGCACTTTCTAGTGGGTCCCAGGCCTTATGCTTCCTGTAAGATGGAAAAACTTGCTTTTGTTTCAGTTTGGAAAATCATTGCTCTTTTTCACTGTGTGATGTGTGTCCTTTCCTGTAATTCAGATGTGTGGAAGAACAAGGCTTTCTTCTTGATGCTGAAGGGAAAGGCTCTGAATGTTACACCTAATCATTGTCCAGAGGCAGAAGAGCTTCTGTCTAAGGCTGTCAAACTGGACCCAGGACTGGTGGAGGCTTGGAATCAGCTTGGAGAGGTTTACTGGAAGAAAATGGATGTAGCATCTGCCAAGACGTGTTTCTTGGGGGCACTGAACCATGTAAGAATCAACTCCCGGGTTTTGTTTGTTTGTTTGGTTTTTTTTGTTTGTTTTTTGTTTTTTTTCAATGGTTCATTTTTGTGTATCTTAGTGCAAACGGTGATGTGCTTGGTAAGGAAGAAGAAATCCATGTTGTTAGATGACCTAATCAAAGCCACAAGTGCATCAATTGACCATACCATATAATCCTATAAAATAAATCCCTACCTGTCCCTGTGTCCCGTGTGTTTTGGCTACTGTGCATGTGTAGCCGTTGGGGCTGGGGGGGGGGGGGGGGGCGGACGGGTGTGCGGCATTCAGGTGCGCGCGGGTGCTGCCATGTAGTGGCGGTGAGATAGACCCAGAGCCCGTTTTTTTTAAATGGGCTTAGGTCTACTAGTGTAAGAAATAAAGATAAATCCATAAACTTTATGAAACTCTAATTTAAAAAAATACATTTAGTTTTTAGTAGGTAAACAGTTGGTAGTAAGTAGTCTAAGGCTACTTTCCCACCAAGATGTTGCGTTTTAGGGGACGTTAAGGTCGCATAACGTGCCCCTAACGCAACGTATGGTGGTGTTGAAGTTGGACGTCAGATTGAGCTGCGTTATGCAGCTCTCAAAGCAGCCGCTCCAGGTTAGTAATAGGAAGTCCGGATCTTTTTAAGGATTCGGATCATTTGAATCGGATCATTGAAAAGATCTGGATCTTTGAACCAAATCATTTGAATCATTTTACTAGGGAAGCAGACTGGGGGTGAAATGACTAGCAGGACAGGACTTTCCCTGCACTGTACATTCTGTATGTTCCTGTTTCTTCCAGACAGACATCCACTGTGAACCGAATCTTTCATTGTGATAATCCGGATGATTCGACTCACAAAAAAGATCCGGATCAAATGAATGATTCGTTCATGATCCGGACAACACTACATTCCTACCACGAGTCTCTGCAGTGCAGTGAATATTAATTAGCCATGTGGCTGGTGCGAAGGAGGAGGGGAGACCTCCTCCTCCAACATTACAGAGCATGTACAAGCAGTCTAATGCTGCTTAGCCCAGTATGACGTACAGCATGCAGCACTTTCTTTAAACGTGCTGCGTTACAATGTAATGCAACGTGGGCACTGTGAACAGCACAATTGATTTTACAGTGCTTTGAGTTAGGCTGCGTTACTGGCTGCTGTAACGTGGGACTTTAACGTCCCACTGTGAAACCAGCCAAAAGGCTCATACACACATCAGACTATAGTCTTTGGAAAATGAAAGATCACAGACCTATCTTACCCCCTTCCATGTAGTATGAGAGCCATACTTACACAGTCTATTCTATGGAGCTGAACTCCCCATCAGAAAAAAAAATCTTTGCAAGATGCTGCACACAAACATGCTGTACAGACACAAAAGATCAGTATCTTCAAAAGATTTGTTCCTGCCAAAGATCCGTTCCTGCAAATTGCATTCATAGTCTTGCAGAAACGGATCTTTTGCAGGAACAGATCTTTTGCAGATACTGATCTTTTGAATGTCTACAGCATCTTTGTGTGCAGCATCTTGCAAAGATTTCTATCTGATGGGGAGTCCAGCTCCATAGAATAGACTGTGTAGAGTATGGCTCTCATACTACATGGAAGGGGGTAAAATTGGTCTGTGATCTTTCATTTTCCAAAGACTAATGGTCTGATGTGTGTATGAGCCTTTAGGCTAGGTGCACACTTAGAAGAAATGCAATTGTTTTGTGATGTATTTCCGCTTCCTATTTTCCTAGTGATTTGCATAAATCAAAATATAAAAACTATGCGAACTGCAAACGCATAAAAAAACACATGCACAATGCTAGAAAACGCATATGCGGAAAAAAACAAACGCACTAAAAATGCGCACACACAAAAAACCGCACATGACAGAAAATGCGAACCTTCACGCTCTATGTGTGCACCCAGCCTTAACCACTTGCCGACCGCACGCTTATACCGTGCGTCGGCAAAGTGGCAGCTGCAGGACCAGCGACGCAGTACTGCGTCGCCAGCTGCAGGCTGATTAATCAGGAAGCAGCCGCTCGTGCGAGCGGCTGCTTCCTGTCAATTCACGGCGGGGGGCTCCGTGAATAGCCTGCGGGCCGCCGATGGCGGCTCGCAGGCTAAATGTAAACACAAGCGGAAATAATCCGCTTTGTTTACATTTGTGCGGCGCTGCGCCGTAAGGCAGATCGGCGATCCCCGGCCAATCAGCGGCCGGGGATCGCCGCCATGTGACAGGGGACGTCCTGTCACTGGCTGCACAGGACGGATAGCGTCCTGTGCAGCCCAGATCTCCCGGGGGAGCAGGTAGGAGAGGGAGGGGGGAGAATGTCGCCGCGGAGAGGGGCTTTGAGGTGCCCCCCCCGCAACATGCCTGCAGGTAGGAGCGATCAGACCCCCCTTGCACATCATCCCCATAGGGGGAAAAAAAGGGGGGCGATCTGATCGCTCTGTGTGGCCGCGGATCTGTGCTGGGGGCTGCAGAGCCCACCCAGCACAGATCCAAACAAACAGCGCTGGTCCTTAAGGGGGGGTAAAGGGTGGGTCCTCAAGTGGTTAAAGAGACACTGAAGCGAAAAAAATGATATTATGATTTGTATGTGTAGTACAGCTAAGAAATAAATAAAACATTAAGATCAGATATATCAGTCTAATTTTTTTCCAGCACAGGAAGAGTTAAGAAACTCTAGTTATCTCTATGCAAAAAAGCCATTAACCCTCCTGGCGGTATGAAAAATTCCGCCAGGAGGCAGCGCGGCAGTTTTTTTTTTTTTTTTTTTTTAAATCATGTAGCGAGCCCAGGACTCGCTACATCCCTCCGCCCTCTTCGATCGCCTTCGGCGATCTCCGATCAGGAAATCCCGTCCAAAGAACGGGATTTCCTGGAGGGCTTGGGCGGGATGACGTCGTGACGTCATTGGGAGTCCCGATCCACCCCTCGGCGCTGCCTGGCACTGATTGGCCAGGCAGCGCACGGGGTCTGGGGAGGGGGGGCCGCGCGCCGCAACGTATAGCGGCGATCGGGCGCGGGGCGGCGGCGATCAGTGTGCTGGCGCAGCTAGCAAAGTGCTACCTGCGTCCAGCAAAAAAAAAAATTAAGAAAATCGCCCAAGCAGGGCTGGAGAAAACCTCCTGCGCGGCTTACCCCGAGCTACATTCGGGGTTACCGCCAGCAAGGTTAATCTCTACGACTTTCAAAGTTGTGGAGAGGGCTGTTATCTGACTTTTATTATCTCAACTGTAAGTGAACTAATTACTTTTTCTCTGCCAGAGGAGAGGTCATTAGTTCACAGACTGCTCTGAAAGAATCATTTTGAATGCTGAGTGTTGTGTAATCTGCACATATTAGAGAATGATGCAATGTTAGAAAAAACACTGTATACCTGAAAATAAAAATGAGGATATTTTCTTTGCTGCTAATCTTCTAGTAATTATTCATAGTACACAACCAATTCACTATATCATATATTTTTTTTTCGCTTCAGTGTCTCTTTAAAGGGTAACTAAAATGGCACATAACATGATATAAACCTGTATGCACACACCCAATCCTGCATACAACTATCCTGTGTCTCTCTTTTTTTTTTTTTTTTTTTTTATCTCATGTGACCAAAAGGGTTAAGAAGCCAGGGCTCTATGTGGCTTTTTCTCTGCAGTCTGACTACAGTTGGAGGTTTGTAACACTCTCTTAGTAGTGTTGACACATTCCACATATTCAAATGTGTAAGCTTGTTCCGAATTCTGCTGATCAGAACCTGAATCTTTGTACATGCGCACCGCGGTAGGGGGTGTTAACTCACCGTTGTCACCGCCTGCGGCCACTGCCCTCCATGTCACATTCCAGCTCAATGTCAAAGTATGTGAGAGCTGGAATGCGGCATGGAAAGCGGCTCAGAAGCGGTGACAAGGGTGGGTTGACCTCCCATGCGGCAGTGTGCGTGTGCACAATTTCAGGTTCTGACTAGCGGAGTTTGGAATAAGGTTCTGATTAGAATATGCCAAACTCTTCAACACTACTTGATAAGTAATTGCAGGTCATGGTCATAAGTCATGTGTGTCTGAGGAAACCGTGCTTGTGAGAGCAGAGAACAGATACTAAAGTTCAATATTTGTATGGCACTGAATAACCATTTGCTCTGTCCATTTCCAACCTCCTGCATTTAAGTAGTCCATTGCCAAGTTAGAAAAATGTGCATAAAATTTGGATCAGTTCTGAACTATTGGCAGCTTCCTGACCACCTCTAGCGTATTTCTCTTACGATACATACCACACTTGTAGCCCATCTCTAAGCACTAATGTTTTCCTGTATCTGTGCAGCTACTCCACTGAAAATGTTTTTCCTGTGCAGAAACTCCCTGATTTAGCTGACGCTAAAGTAATCACTTAGGCCTCTTTTCCACAGACTGTTGATAGGCAATGAAGTGCCTCTCAAACTCTTGCAACTGCTCGCTGCTAACTGGTAACTGCTCACTGCTGCCTGGTAACCGCTTGCCGAACACACAGTTCAACTCTCCATGGAAAAGAGGCCTAATTCTAGGTACATGCTATGAGATTTTATGGCAGATTTACTGTCAGATCGATTTCCAACATGTCCGATCTGATTTCTAATCTATTTCCAATCATTTTTCCAATCAATTTCTGACCATTTTTCTGTTCACTGCAATAGGTAATTGATCGGAAAATGCTTGGAAATCGATCGGAAATTAGATCGGACATGTTGGAAATAATCGATCTGACAGAAAATCTCAGTGTGTACCTAGCATTAAGCTAGCTGGCCAGGAGTAGGGATGGTCAATGAAATGCAAATCATTTTGAGTTGATACAGGTGTATGCAAATTTATGCAGCTTAAAGATGGACCCATCAAATTTTACCTCAGCAGGATTTGATTGGTTAATGTTAAAGCTGCATACATTTGCATAATGCTGCATCAACTCAAAATGATTTGCATCTCATTGACCATTCCTAGTCAGGAGCCCAGCCACTTCCTGTACCACAGACAGTTATTGCTATAGTCTGCATCCTTTCAGAGAGAATCAGTCTGTGCCTCGTCGCTTGTTTCTGAACAGTGGCATGATGCAGACTCGGCAGCAGTAGCTTCTGGACATGTGCCCAGTATTTTTGGATAGGAGTTTTAGCTGCAGTAACCTCAAAAAAGAAATACACGGTTTACACAGCTATAAAATGTTTATTAGATCTAAGCAGCCTAAAGATGGTTGCTTCAGATCTCCAATTTTGAATGTGTTTGACTTTTTTTTTTTTTTTTTTTATTTGTACCTTGCAGTGTAAAAACAAGGTGTCCTTGCGTAACTTGTCAATGGTGATGAGACAGCAGAGATCACAAGATGCAGATGAGAACTCTAGGAACATCATGGACAGTGTGAAGCAAGCCAAGCAAGCTGTGCAGATGGATGCAAGAGATGGCACCTCCTGGTGTAAGTGGGAAGTGGAGGTTATGTATATGGCCTGGCCTGCAGTGCATGTTCCGTGGATGGGTTTAGGTTCTCCTTTATATTTTGTGCTTTGCAGAAGGTCACATACAGTAATCTGTACTGAAAGTTCTAATAGCTTAGTGTTGATACAACGGTCTATCCCTGACAGTGTGACCAGCATTTCCTCACTTGTTTGAAGATGCTCCTGTAATCGATGTATAGATCATAGAGCAATTTGCTTTTTCTTCCTCAGATATCCTTGGCAATGCATATCTATCCCTTTTCTTCTGTACTGGGCAGAACCCGAAAATTTCCCAGCAGGCCCTGAATGCATATGTGCAAGCGGTGAGTCTGACTTGTTTTCATTCTTAAAGGACACCTGAAGTGAGAGGGATATGGAGGCTGGCATATTTATTTCCTTTGAAACCATGAACGTTGCCCGGCTTTCCTGCTAATCCTCTGCCTCTAACACTTTTAGTCTTAGACCCTGAACAAGCATGCAACAGATCAGATGTTTATGTTTGAATGATCTGCAGGATGCCAGGCAACTGTTATTGTTTAAAATGAAATGAATATGCCAAAGTTCCCTTTC
Organism: Hyperolius riggenbachi; assembly: GCF_040937935.1. Classification (NCBI taxonomy): domain Eukaryota; kingdom Metazoa; phylum Chordata; class Amphibia; order Anura; family Hyperoliidae; genus Hyperolius; species Hyperolius riggenbachi. Next base: position 480,615,720 of record NC_090646.1, read on the forward strand.
CCTCTTGCTTCAAATTCCTTTTAGCACATTGGGGATGATTGTCACGGAAACTGCAAAGAAAATTTGGGGCAGATTTACTGGGCAGCCAGTCCAAAATGTTAATTCCTTTTTACAGCTGAAATCTGGTTGCAATCTGTGGTCACTGCATAGAATACGTGGAATAAAGCCCTTACTTATATTAGTTACATCGTGCAGTGCAGTTTTGTTGCCAGTGTGTGATATATAACGTTATTCTTTTGTGTGCGTCCCACTTGTATAACTTATGCATGTTTCCTCTTTGTCCCCAGGAAAGAGTAGATAAGACTGCATCGAGTAATCCAGATCTGTACCTCAACCGAGCAACTGTAAGATACATAATGATTAACGTGTGAACATGTTTATACATGAACCTATATTAGTTTTCTGCATAGTAGGCAATTACCTGTTTCTTTACTCATACTGTGCAAGTATTCTTGTTCGCTTTAATTGCTCTAGCTAGATATTTTTTTTTGTTTGGTATGTCGCAATGTAGAAAATGCCAATTGCTATAGGATTTACCAAAGTATGTTGCTTAAATATAAAAGTATTTATGAATTAGTTTTGTATAGTTTTGAATAAAAAGTTTGTGACAGTAGATTGATTGCCTAAAGAGTTGCACTGCATTGAACAGTGCAATTCTGCGATTTATCAATCTGATGGTGTGTGTGTGTGTTTTAGGCATCGATTAATTTCAGCTAGAAATGACAGTGTGATGCGAAAGTTTGGGCAACCTTGTTAATCATCATGATTTTCCTGTATAAATCGTTGGTTGTCACGATAAACAATGTCAGTTAAATATATCATATAGGAGACACACACACTGATATTTGAGAAGTGAATTGAAGTTCATTGGGTTTACAAAAGGTGTGCAATAATAGTTTAAAAAATATTAGGCAGGTGCATAAATTTGGACACCACAAAAAAGAAATGAAATCAATGTTTCAAAGTAGATCCTCCCTTTACAGAAATTCCAGCCAGAATTGCTTTCTGTAGGTTCCAATGAGTCTGGATTCTGCTTGAAGGTATTTTGGACCGTTCCTCTTTACAAAACATCTCTAGTTTATTCAAGTTTGATGGCTTCCGAGCATGGACAGCTCTCTTTAACTCGCACCAAAGATTTTCAATTATATTTAGGTCTGGGGACTGAGATGGCAATTCCAGAACGTTGTACTTGTTCCTCTGCATGAATGCCTTAGTGGATTTTCAGCAGTGTTTAGGGTCATTGTCTTGTTGAAAGATCCAGCCTCTTCGCAGCTCCAGCTTTTTCACTGATTCCTGGACATTGGTCTCCAGAGTCTGCTGATACTGAGTGGAATCCATGCATCCCTCAACCTTGACAAGATTCCCAGTCCCTGCACTGGCCACACAGCCCCACAGCATGATGGAACCACCACCATTTTTTACTGTAGGTAGCAGGTGTTTTTTTCTTGGATTGCTGTGTTCTTTTTTACTCCTTGTATCATGCCCCTTGTTATGCCCAAATAACTCAATTTTAGTTTCATCAGTCCACAGCACCTTATTCCAAAATGAAGCTGGCTTGTCCAAATGTGGTCTAGCATACTTCAAGCGACTGTTTGTGCTGTGGGTGGAGAAAAGGCTTCCTCTGCATCACTCTCGCATGCAGCATCTCCTTGTGTAAAGTATCTGACTGGTTGAAAGATGGTAAGTGACTCCATCTGCTGCAAGATGATATTGTAGGTTTTTGGTGCTGGTCTGTGGGTTGACTCTGACTGTTCTCACCATTTGACACTTCCTTTTATCCGAGATTTTTCTTGGTCTGCCACGTCGAGCCTTAACTTGAACTGAGCCTGTGGTCTTCCATTTCCTCAATATGTTCCTAACTGTGGAAACAGACAGCTGAAATCTCTGAGACAGCTTTCTGTATACTTCCCCTAAACCATGATGGTGAACAATCTTTGTCTTCAGGTCATTTGAGAGTTGTTTTTGAAACCCCCATGTTGCTACTCTTCAGAGAAAATTAAGAGGAGGGAAACTTAAAATTGTCCCCCTTAAATAATCTTTCTCATAACTGGATTCACCTGTGTATGTAGGTCAGGGGTCACTGAGCTTACCAAGCCAATTTAAGTTCCAATAATTAGTTCTAAAGGTTTTGGAATCAATGAAATGACAACAGTGCCCACATTTATGCACCTGACTAATTTTATTTAAACAATTATTGCTCACTTCCAATCCAATCAACTTCATTTCACTTCTCAAATATCACTGTGCATGTCTCCTATATGATATATTTAACTGACATTTTTTATCGTAACAACCAACAATTTATACAGGAATATCATGACGATTAACAAGGTTGCCCAAACTTTCGCATCCCACTGTATGACTAAGGACAGACTGTGGGCCCAATACATGTCAGTTGTTGCTGCAGATGTCTGTTCCTATGTACACCTGCTTACCAATAAAAGATGCTTGAACTACTTACGGACCTTGATGATTGAAATCTACGCAGTTTTGATGGCTACCTGGCTGCCAGGGTGTAGTTTTCAATACACAGACGATGCGCGTTCTCGCCACTTTCGTCGCTCATGACGATCTCACCTCGGTCTCCTCGCCGCAGCTCACTCGCTCTGCTGTGTTTACAAGAGCCGTAAGAGCGGGTTCAGGAGCCGATTTCATTGGCTCTTGACCCTTTCCCTGTCTATCAATGTAAGCTTTCATTGGCTTACATTGATAGGCAAGAGTCAGGAGCCAATGGAAGCGGGTCCTGACCGGCTCACAGGAACTCTGCCGTCATAGAGACGGCATAGTGGGTGGCCCAGGTTCCCGATGTGCGGCGGTGACAGCGATTGCGGTGGGTATGTGCAGGTTTCTTTCAAATGATATCCTGCGCCTGAATCATGTGAACTAATAATGTCTACCCTTAGGAAGGGGAGCCAGTAGTGCCAAAATGACCACAGCAACGAACTTCAATGTACTACTGTCTGCTTGACATGTAAACTTTATTAAATACTGTACACACAATATACCCAACCCATTAAAAGAGCAGTACTGCGGTGTTTGCCTAAGCTAGTCACAGCCGGCTGTGTCACATACACAGATCTCGAGCACATACAGCCACACATGCACACTCACTGATATTTATACTCCCGGGAGTTTTATATGGAAAAGTTTGCATGCAGCAAGCTAAGATCAAACAACTCCAGGAAAGTCAGTGGTTAGTCATGCAGGGGCTGTAGCCAGATTGTTAGTGCAACAGTTCCACATTAATTGCTGACATATGCCTCATCAGTGTTTTCATGCCGCATTAGTGGTGCTGGACAAAAACTTGCATAAAGCATTATATGGGTTGCCACTGAGGGCTCTCACCACCTCCTACGCAATGTCCCATTTTGCTGCAACTGCTCAGCAGTCTTCCGTGGTGCGCTCTGTGTCCTGCTTGATCCACTCCGCTTTCATGGACATACAGCTGCCGGCATACTCGCGCTATGGGGATCGCTTCCTGCTGCTCACGGTCTCTCTGTACGAGACCCGGATGTGACGTCACCGCTCTGCCCTCAGCATCACTAGTATCGGCCGCCCACCGGCCTTCGTCAGATGATAGTGGGCCGTTGTTCAACGTTCCATTTTAACATCCCAGCAGTGCTTGCTACTTTGCATACTCCTCCCTACCAGTGTGCGTTGCATTTTTTCATGGTCCTATTGTCGCTTCCTTAACATGATTGTTCCAATGTTGCAACATTGCAACATAACAACATTTCAACCTTTTGACACTATTGTCCTCCGCAGCAAGACATGGTCTAGATAGTGAGTATATGAAGAATGACTGTTGCTTGCATGAAAGATGGGCATATAGAATTATCTTCATATCAGACTATAACTGAAGTTTCTTGCATCCTACAATTGTCTGTGTACAGCAAATGAGAGGATTCTGGTGAGGAGGTGAAGAGTTCCCCTTTGATCCCGATCATCTGTCTTGCTGCGGAGGACAATAGTGTCAAAAGGTTGAAATGTTGTTATGTTGCAATGTTGCAACATTGGAACAATCATGTTAAGGAAGCGACAATAGGACCATGAAAAAATGCACTTTAAGAAAGACGCACACTGGTAGGGAGGAGTATGCAAAGTAGCAAGCACTGCTGGGATGTTAAAATGGAACGTTGAACAACCGCCCACTATCATCTGACGAAGGCCGGTGGGCGGCCGATACTAGTGATGCTGAGAGCAGAGCGGTGACGTCACATCCGGGTCTCGTACAGAGAGACCGTGAGCAGCAGGAAGCGATCCCCATAGCGCGAGTATGCCGGCAGCTGTATGTCCATGAAAGCGGAGTGGATCAAGCAGGACACAGAGCGCACCACGGAAGACTGCTGAGCAGTTGCAGCAAAATGGGACATTGCGTAGGAGGTGGTGAGAGCCCTCAGTGGCAACCCATATAATGCTTTATGCGCTTGATGCAAGTTTTTGTCCAGCACCACTAACGCGGCATGAAAACACTGATGAGGCATATGTCAGCAATTAATGTGGAACTGTTGCACTAACAATCTGGCTACAGCTAGTGTTGGGCGAACATCTAGATGTTCGGGTTCGGGCCGAACAGGCCGAACATGGCCGCGATGTTCGGGTGTTCGACCCGAACTCCGAACATAATGGAAGTCAATGGGGACCCGAACTTTTGTGGTTTGTAAAGCCTCCTTACATGCTACATACCCCAAATTTACAGGGTATGTGCACCTTGGGAGTGGGTACAAGAGGAAAAAAAAATTTAGCAAAAAGAGCTTATAGTTTTTGAGAAAATCGATTTTAAAGTTTCAAAGGGAAAACTGTCTTTTAAATGCGGGAAATGTCTGTTTTCTTTGCACAGGTAACATGCTTTTTGTCGGCATGCAGTCATAAATGTAATACATATAAGAGGTTCCAGGAAAAGGGACCGGTAATGCTAACCCAGCAGCAGCACACGTGATGGAACAGGAGGAGGGTGGCGCAGGAGGAGAAGGCCACGCTTTGAGACACAACAACCCAGGCCTTGCATGAGGACAAGAAGCGTGCGGATAGCATGCTTTGTACCACCATAAAGTCATAAATGTAATAAAGATAAGTGGTTCAATAAACAGGGACCACGCGGCAACGCTAACCCAGCAGCAGCACACGTGATGGAACAGGAGGAGGCGCAGGAGGAGAAGGCCACGCTTTGTGAGACACAACAACCCAGGCCTTGCATGAGGACAAAAAGCGTGCGGATAGCATGCTTTGTACCGCCATGTAGTCATAAATGTAATAAAGATAAGAGGTTCAATAAACAGGGACCACGCGGCAACGCTAACCCAGCAGCAGCAGCAGCAGCAGCACACGTGATGGAACAGGAGGAGGCGCAGGAGGAGAAGGCCACGCTCTGTGAGACACAACAACCCAGGCCTTGCATGAGGACAAAAAGCGTGCGGATAGCATGCTTTGTACCGCCATGTAGTCATAAATGTAATAAAGATAAGAGGTTCCATAAACAGGGACCGGCAACGGTAACCCAGCAGCAGCAGCAGCAGCACACGTGATGGAACAGGAGGAGGCGCAGGAGGAGAAGGCCACGCTTTGTGAGACACAACAACCCAGGCCTTGCATGAGGACAAAAAGCGTGCGGATAGCATGCTTTGTACCGCCATGTAGTCATAAATGTAATAAAGATAAGAGGTTCCATAAACAGGGACCGGCAACGGTAACCCAGCAGCAGCAGCAGCAGCACACGTGATGGAACAGGAGGAGGCGCAGGAGGAGAAGGCCACGCTTTGTGAGACACAACAACCCAGGCCTTGCATGAGGACAAAAAGCGTGCGGATATAGCAGCAATGCTTTTTGCCGCCATGCAGTCATAAATGTAATACAGATGAGAGGTTCAATAAACAGGGACCGGAAACGCTAAACCATCCCAGATGTTCATCGGTCATGTTACTTGGTTGGGGTCCAGGAGTGTTGCGTAGTCGTTTCCAATCCAGGATTGATTCATTTTAATTTGAGTCAGACGGTCTGCATTTTCTGTGGAGAGGCGGATACGCCGATATGTGATGATGCCTCCGGCAGCACTGAAACAGCGTTCCGACATAACGCTGGCTGCCGGGCAAGCCAGCACCTCTATTGCGTACATTGCCAGTTCGTGCCAGGTGTCTAGCTTCATGCCCGGTTTCAGGTCCAGCGGTGCCAGCCACAAATCCGTCTGTTCCTTTATTCCCCTCCAAATTTCCTCCCCTGTGTGCTGCTTATCCCCAAGGCAGATCAGCTTCAGCAACGCTTGCTGACGCATGCCAACAGCTGTGCTGCACTGCTTCCACGATCCTACTGCTGCTGGTGCTGGGTTAGCATTTCCGGATGAGGTACAGCTTTGAGATGCGTTGGAGGAGAAGGAGTCAGAGAGGTAGGTGCTGCTGTTGTTATCCAGCTGTTTGCGGCGTGGGCAACACCCGCGCCGTAGCAGGTGAGGAATCGCTGCCAGGCTCCACAAGGTTCACCCAGTGCGCGGTAAGGGAGATGTATCGACCCTGGCCGAACGCACTCGTCCAGGTGTCAGTGGTGAGGTGAACCTTGCAGGCAACGGCATTCTTCAAGCTTCGGGTTATTTAGCTGACCACGTGCTCATGCAACTCAGGCACTGCAGAGCGCGCAAAGTGGTAGCGGCTGGGAACCACGTAACGTGGGATGGCCACTGACATCATGCCCTTGAAGCTGTTTGTCTCCACCACTCGATATGGCAGCATTTCGCAGGCCAGAAGCTTGGCTATGCTGGCTGGCTGTTACTGCCACGGCCCGGGGGTCATTTGCTGGCAATTTCCTCTTGTGCTCAAACATCTCAGAGACAGACAACTCAACCGTAGCGCTGCACACCGAAGGGCTGTTGGTTGTTGTGTTTGATGAACACTGGGAGACCTCAAGAGCACTAGTCCGGAAAGTGACAGTGTCAGCATCGTCTGATGTTTGTGAATGTTGTGAACCACGCAATGGCTGGGCTACTGCTGCTGCTGAGGCGGGTCTGGTGGTGAGTCTGGTGAACCCAAGGGAGGCAGTGTTGCTGGTGGTACCCTGTCCTGCCGCGTTTGCCCACAGAGTGGGATGTTTGGATAGAATGTGGCGGCTCATGCTGGTGGTGGAGAGGTTGTTAATACTTTTCCCCCTGCTCAGGCGGGTCTTGCACACCTTGCAAATCGCCATGGTAACATCCTCAGTGCAGTCTTCAAAGAAAGCCCAGACTTTAACTGGCTGAGGACTCGGACCTCGTGCGTGATGTGCTGGTGCTGCTTAACCCACTGCTGGACGCTTGAGAGGTCATCCAAGTAATTATCTGGTCCTGTTCTTTTGGATCTGTGAGGGTTGTTGTCCTGGACAACATGGGCAGTATTGAGTGGGTTTTCTTGGGTGCTCCCCTGTGGCCTGTACGTGAACCGTCAGGGGAAACACCTCTTCCCTTGCCCCTCCCTCTTTCACCGGATTTCTTCCTCATTTCACTTATCCTTAAAGTACACGCTGACTGGCAGCAGTACAGTGGCAGTACAGAAATGCTATACAGTGGTGGGTGAGCGGTGTACCACTATTGTCAGCAGTGACACAGAGCACAATGCTATACAGTGGCGGGTGAGCGGTGTACTACTGTTCCCAGCAGACACAGAGTGGAAGTAAACACAATGCTATATAGTGTGGCTGAGCCGTGTACACAGAGTGGCATTAAACACAATGCTATATAGTCTGCTATATAGTCACCCCGAACAGGGTGATGTTCTGCAGAACCCGAACAGTGGCAAACACTGTTCGCCCAACACTACTGGGAGGGAACGCAGATTTTAGTACCTAAACACACGATACAACATGTTTTCCGGGGTCGGACTCTGAGGCACATACAGATGGTCCCGATCATCATCCTCATCATACAACTCTTCTCCTGAGTCTGACCCACCCACCACCTCTGCCACCCCAACATCCCCAGACACAGACCCCTCATCGTCCTCAACATTAACTTGGGATGCTGGCCTGAGCCAGACCTCCTCCTCCACATCAGGCCCCATCATCTCCTCAATGGCAGCCCTCATTAATCGCTCTGGCGACGGACTGATGGACACAACGTTCTCCTCCGGGGAGGGCTGCTGCTGACCACTGGCTGCTGGGGTGGATGTTATAGCTTGCGTGGGGCGTTGGCTGTTGCTGTTGTTGGGAGTGCTGCTCACAGCGGAGGTCTCTGGGGAACTCATGTTGAGCTCATATAGTGGTTGACGGTGAGTGGAGTATTACTGATCCCAGCAATATACACACTGACTGGCAGAGTACGCAATGCTATATAGTGTGGCTGAGCGGTGTACACAGAGTGGCAGTAAACACAATGCTATATAGTCTGGCTGAGCGAGCGGTGTACTACTGTTCCCAGCAGAATCAGAGTGGCAGTAAACAATGGTATATAGTCTGGCTGAGCGGTGTACACAGAGTGTCAGTAAACAATGGTATATAGTCTGGCTGAGCGGTGTACACAGAGTGGCAGTAAACACAATGCTATATACTCTGGCTGAGCGAGCGGTGTACTACTGTTCCCAGCAGACACAGAACAGTAAACAGAATGCTATATAGTGTGGCTGAGCGAGCGGTGTACCACTATTCCCAGCAGACACAGAACAGTAAACAGAATGCTATATAGTGTGGCTGAGCGAGCGGTGTACCACTATTCCCAGCAGACACAGAACAGTAAACAGAATGCTATATAGTGTGGCTGAGCGAGCGGTGTACCACTATTCCCAGCAGACACAGAACAGTGAACAGAATGCTATATAGTGTGGCTGAGCGAGCGGTGTACCACTATTCCCAGCAGACACAGAACAGTGAACAGAATGCTATATAGTGTGGCTGAGCGAGCGGTGTACCACTATTCCCAGCAGACACAGAACAGTGAACAGAATGCTATATAGTGTGGATGAGCGAGCGGTGTACCACTATTCCCAGCAGACACAGAACAGTAAACAGAATGCTATATAGTGTGGCTGAGCGAGCGGTGTACCACTATTCCCAGCAGACACAGAACAGTAAACAGAATGCTATATAGTGTGGCTGAGCGAGCGGTGTACCACTATTCCAAGCAGACACAGAACAGTGAACAGAATGCTATATAGTGTGGCTGAGCGAGCGGTGTACCACTATTCCCAGCAGACACAGAACAGTGAACAGAATGCTATATAGTGTGGATGAGCGAGCGGTGTACCACTATTCCCAGCAGACACAGAACAGTAAACAGAATGCTATATAGTGTGGCTGAGCGAGCGGTGTACCACTATTCCCAGCAGACACAGAACAGTAAACAGAATGCTATATAGTGTGGCTGAGCGAGCGGTGTACCACTATTCCAAGCAGACACAGAACAGTGAACAGAATGCTATATAGTGTGGCTGAGCGAGCGGTGTACCACTATTCCCAGCAGACACAGAGTGGCAGTAAACAGAATGCTATATAGTGTGGCTGAGCGAGGTACACAGAGTGGCAGTAAACAGAATGCTATATAGTGTGGCTGAGCAAGCGGTGTACTACTATTCCCAGCAGACACAGAGTGGCAGTAAACAGAATGCTATATAGTGTGGCTGAGCGAGGTACACAGAGTGGCAGTAAACAGAATGCTATATAGTGTGGCTGAGCAAGCGGTGTACTACTGTTCCCAGCAGTGACACAATGACAGGGGGGACCCTGGCTAGCGTGGCTGGAGCGCGAACTACCCTGCCTGCCTACCCAAAGCTAAACCCACAGACAAATGGCGGAGATATGACGTGGTTCGGGTATTTATTTACCCGAACCACGTGACCGTTCGGCCAATCAGAGCGCGTTCGGGTCCGAACCACGTGACCCGTTCGGCCAATCACAGCGCTAGCCGAACGTTCGGGGAACGTTCGGCCATGCGCTCTTAGTTCGGCCATATGGCCGAACGGTTTGGCCGAGCACCGTCAGGTGTTCGGCCGAACTCGAACATCACCCGAACAGGGTGATGTTCTGCAGAACCCGAACAGTGGCGAACACTGTTCGCCCAACACTAGCTACAGCCCCTGCATGACTAACCACTGACTTTCCTGGAGTTGTTTGATCTTAGCTTGCTGCATGCAAACTTTTCCATATAAAACTCCCGGGAGTATAAATATCAGTGAGTGTGCATGTGTGGCTGTATGTGCTCGAGATCTGTGTATGTGACACAGCCGGCTGTGACTAGCTTAGGCAAACACCGCAGTACTGCTCTTTTAATGGGTTGGGTATATTGTGTGTACAGTATTTAATAAAGTTTACATGTCAGACAGTAGTACATTGAAGTTCGTTGCTATGTGCAGGTTTCTTGTACCAGCGGTTTCTGGCCCTTAAGGGGGCAGAGACCGCTGGTACTTAAGTGGTTAAAGCAATTCCGAGCCAAAGCTTTGGATCAAAATCAGATACTCCCCTTAAAGGACACATCCAAGATTGCTTAAAAAATCTACTTACCCAGGGCTTCCTCCAGCCCCTTGCTGCTGTCCTGTGCCCTCGCTGCAGCTCCGCTGGAGCGCAGGAAGATGCTGACCTGGTGAGGTCGTCATCTGCATCGGAGGGGACCGGGAGCCACCGGAGCTGCAGCAAACGCACAGGACGGCTGCCAGGGACTGGCGGAAGCCCCAGGTAAGTGATTATTTTTTTTTTTTTTTAATCTCCCTGGGCCTTCCCTATAAGAGGGAAGCTTCAGGATTTTAGTAAGGCTTCCCTCTCTACTCAGATGTCCCCCGTCACTGAGCGTGGCTTCCCTACAGATTGGGGCTGCGCTCCTTCTTCTCTTGCTGTGTAGCTGCACAGTAGACATCCGGGCACAGCTGTGCATGTGGAGTAACACAGAGCCCTCTGCTCCGGCTTACTGCACGTGTGGGTGGACTCGCGCGGCCACGATACAGGGAGAAGAGCTGCGCGGCCCGGTGCCACAATGACAAGAGGCTTCTCTCTTTAGGTAAGTATCTAATTTTGTACCCAAGCTTTTGGCTCAGGTACACTTTAATTATGTTTTCCCTTTAATTCTATAATTAAAGGGACTTCAGTAAACAATAGGGGTGTTCCTAACTGACTTTGCAAAGTCGTGTGCTGTAGAAATTACTTATGAATTCTTGAGGCGCTGTCCTTTTCACTTCTTGCAGCTCCCTGCTGCTTTGAGGCGTCCTCGTACAGCTCCCTGGCGTGTCACGTGACCTGCATCTGGTCACGTGATGTATTAATTACCGGGTATAAAGGATGCTGCAAAACAGCTGAGAGTGGCAAGAAGTGAAAAAGGTCAGTGCCTGGAAGATTCATAAGTGATTTCTGCTGCACACCGCCTTACAGTTAATTCATTTGGGGGAGGATAGTGTTATGTTTAAAGCCGGTAGCTTAACTTCTCAATTAACCAGCAAGCACACACATCCAGCGTCAGGCAATCCCCGCCTGTGCTATACTGTATGTGTATAACAGCAGGCACATGGAGACCCTCTCCCTGTGTTGTACTCCAAGTATTACACCTGATGCAAGATGGCTGGATAGTTCTTAGGTCCTATACCTACCCATAACTTTCATACATACTGTATGGTTTTAATGTGCAGGTCCATTCTAATAGATTTCCTAAAGTGATTGCAGTCTAATTATACAGTGACAGAAATGCGCACTTCCTATCTGCCACCAGAGCTGCCTCCAGGAAGCAGAAATCTTGTAAACCACAGAAGGCTGCAATTCTAGCAGAGCCACTACAAGCACTGCTGAAAGATGCCAATACACCATTTCATGAAGCTCAAATGTCTGTTATTGGCATGAACTGCACAGTGTCATTGTTTACAGCATTAGGTGGTCTCCGGGGGCCTGAAGTTAACATTTAAACTTTTAAGGGCTTATTCACACTAGTAAGTGCATCAAAATGCATGAATTGGTCAGCGAGTTGCTTTGTATTTCCAAGCATTTCTATGAGTTTTAAAGAGTCTGAAGGCGAAAATAAAACTCGCTTTTTCCCTTATATTCAGCAGGGGCATGTTTGCTAAAACACCGCTATCCCGCGGCAGAACGGGGGTCCTTTACCCCCCAAATCCCCTCCGTGCTGTGCGGGGAGAGCTTCCTGCTTGAGGCAGGGCTAATGGCCGCAGCGCTGATCGCCGCCTCTCCCCCGACCCTCTGTCTTCCTTCACTGAGAGGGGCGGGGGAGAGGCGGAGATCCGCCGCTGATACACGCATGGGGCAGAGCTACAGCTCATAGCTCTGCCTCCATGAGCAGCAAAATCTATGACCAAATTGGTTGTGGATTTTGTAGGGAGGGATTTGGGGGGTAAAGGACCCCCATTCTGCCGCGGGATAGCAGCGTTATAGCAGGGGCAAACATGCCCCTGCTGAATATAAGGGAAAACGAGTTTTATTCTCGCTTCAGAGTTTCTTTAACTCCTGATGAGTTGAAATGCAATGCACAGCAACCCACTGTTGTAGTGTGAATAATAAAATGCAAGTCTATGGACTATCATGTTCCCATGTTTAGCACACACTATCTGCAGTGCATCAACTCTCTGCAACTCTCATAGGGCTCGATTCACAAAAGCGTGATAACTGCTATCACAGCAGCTATCACATGCTTTGCGTGTGCAAAGCATTACTCCGCGTGATAAACGACCTTTTGCGCGCGATCACGCGGATGATTGGGTGCAAATGCTTGTTTATCACGCAGAGTAATGCCTGCGCGCGGCAGATCGCGTGACAACTGCTGTGATAGCAGTTATCACGCTTTTGTGAATCAACCCCATAGTGTGAATGAGCCCTTAAAGAATGAAAGTTTGGTAACCAGTGCAACAGATTTTGCACTTTTTGTTGATTGACTAGGAAAATGCCTTCATTTCTTTCTGCTCTTTAAATGTACAGTAGATTTAAAGTCACCAGACTCTATTGTGTAGATTTCTGTGCACTTGGCAGTACAGAAAGATGACGATCTTTCTGTTCTGCATTTTATAGATAGGGACTGCAGAGTTGTACATTTGTGAAAGCCTATGACCACCATGGAGATGCTTCTGTAGTTTAGCTGTCATTCACACCCCATGTACACCTTTACTGCTCTTGCAAGACACCTAATGAAACCTCTATTGAAAAGCGGGTTCATTTATGACATTTTCTTACATATGTCTGTGCTGTAATAAGTAGTGGATTGTTTTGTTTGCATTGTTCTCTGCCAGTTATGCAAGTATGAGGAGAACTACCAGGGGGCATTGGACGGTTTCTCTCGAGCTGCTGCTCTGGAGCCTTCGTGGACAGAACCTCTAATGAGGGAAGAACAACTCCTTGATTACCTGGGCAGACTGTGTGGCCTGTTGAGCAATAAGGTACCGCCTCTCCCTGTCTGTTCTCTTTATTAGCGTTGCTCTTGATTATGTGACAGTGCTGAGGCAAGGTGGCCATTCTAAGTACCTGGTAGAAACAAAAATTACCTTTTATCTTTAGGGTTGGCTGTTTCTCTCACTTTCCTTTAAATATTTCCTCAGGGGAAGATACGAGGAAAACGACTCCAGAACATGCTGAGCAGTTTAAGTTCAGTTCTATTGGGTCATTATGGAACTCTACAGCTGAAACCACTAAGTGTTCTGCAACCAGGAAGAAATGCTGGCTGTGTAGTTCTTGGGAGGGTTGTGTTCAGCCTCATGCCTGAAGAACGAGTGCCATTGTGAGTGAATTTTCAATGTACATGCTATTTGTTTTGTGCTAAATTGAAGGTTTTTAAATTGTAACTGCAGTCACAGAAATGAGGTGGTATTGATTGATTGAGTGAAAAAATTGGTAATGTTAGCTGCATACAGAGGTTATTACTGCCCTTTATCCCCTTGCTAACATTCTGCCACTAACTGTAAATTTCCAGAGGAGGACAGTATAGAGTTCAGTGGCCAGGCTGATATCCAATAACCATTTTTATTTACCATATGTATTTTTTATTTTGAGCTTTCAGTTGCTGTCCACAAAGAGCTATACAGATATTATGTGCGTGGCTGTCTGACCATGTTGCTATATGCTTTGTGACTACTGCTATAAGGATGCGTACACATCCAATTTTGATTGGTCACAGATTTTGAATACTATTAACAGAATGTATGAGTGAGCTCTCATACTACATGGAGGTGGTAAAATTGGATGTGTGTATTTTACCTTTTTTTTTTTTTTTACCCGAGCTCTCATCTGAGTTTCACCTCCTCAGACCAACCCAGGGATGTTCTATAGGAGGATTTGCACTGCGACACTTAAGGATGGAGGAGGCAACTTTCATGCCACTACAGAAAGCTGCGTAGAGGATAAGGCTCCCTGTTATCACTTTCACAGGCCACCCTGTTGTAGTCCTGTTGTAGTCCCGCCATTAAGTTGTCTTCTAGCTCCCTCTCTTTCACTTCAGTACTGATGGTGTGGCCACCATCTATTTCTGGCAGCTCACACAGCCTGTTGGGTGATGCATGCTTGTTTCATAGTTTGTCTATGGGAGCTAGGACCACTGGAAATCAGTGGTCTAATGGACCTAGCTTTCAGAGATTAACATGAAGTGCTGCACTGGGAAAAGAGTGTGGCCCTAGCAGGGTACAGAAGCTGGTGGCTGGGAGAGGAAGAAAACTCTACACGATGTAGAATAGGAACAGGGAAAATTGCAGGGCAATGCTGACAGTCATTAGTCGGCACTAGCCCTGCTTCTTTTTGTTCATGGTTTTTAGCAGACTTTTTAAAATTTGAGCTTAATATTCATTTGTACTAATGCTGCTTTGTTTTTTATTCTTAGTACATTTGGACTTGTAGATACGGAAGGGACATGCTATGCCGTAATGGTTTATAACATGGTGGAGAGCTGGGGAGTCTTGATTGCAGATTCTGTGACCATCCCTGAACCACACTTGAAACAGCACAATGTACAGCACAAAGGCCAGGTGAGAATTTTGACTTATTGAGACTATTTATTCAATATTGCAGTTGTTATACAACCTATAAAGCTTAAAGGAAACCGGAGACGACACATACTGTTTTATACATACCTGGGGCTTCCTCTAGCCCCATGCACACAACTCTCTCCCACACCACCGTCCTCCGCTGCCTGCAGCTCCGGTACCGGGTCCCGTTAGTTCTGCCAGTCGCAGCCAGTCTGCGCAAGAGGGAGTGCGCGCTTTACGTATCTCTCCAGAGGCTGCTGGGGCTTCCTCCAGCCCCATGCGCACGGATCACTCCCACGCCACCGTTCTCCGCTGCCTGAAGCTCCACTATCAGGTCCCGTTAGTTCGGCCAGTTTGCGCACGAGACTTTATGTATCTCTCCAGCGGCCAGTAAGTATGCGTTGTTTCTGGTACACTTTAAATAGTACAATGTCTAGGTCATATGGAGCTTTTGCATTAATAATCCATACCCAGCAACTAATTTAAACATTTTTGATAACTCATATTTGAGGATGCAAATAAAGCGCCCATTGTGAAATGCAATCCCAAAGGGTCCAAGTTCACAGACAGTCGTTATAGTCAATTTTAAGATGAAGGTAAAACCTTTATAAACAAAACTGAAGACATATGGAAGTGTTTAGAAACCTTGCACAGTTATCGAGTACACCAGGAGCATTTTAGATGGTACCCATTAAAGATCTTATTAGAAAAAATGTATGCCCCAGGGGACACTGAGGGTGCTTATAAAATGTAAGTTTATATAGCCATAAAAAGGGGAAAACCTGCTGCTTATCCACTGCCCCTTCAAGTAAGCAAAATATGCCCCACTGTTCCCTCCCTGCTATTTCTGCTCTGTGACCAGGGTCATTTGAAAGCTAGACAGTCAGTATTTGGGTGAATCTGTGATTCTGCTGCACTGAAAGAACACACATAGACAAAAAACATGTTGCTGAGATATGCTAATACTACATAACAGCAATTTTGGCTGACAAACTTATTTGGAATGTGTTCTTCCTGATATATGCTGTTTTTTCTTTTTTTGAGTGGAGAGGGGATGGAAAAAAATTTGTGAAACTTTGCAAACCTTTTTTACTTTTTTTTTGTCCTGTGGCAGACATTTGTTTTCCAGAGCATACGAGTGGATTCTCCAGTTCAGTTGCTAGTGAATGGCAAGCCCCAGGGACCAAGCACTCAAGCCAGCGCAACAGTGGCTTACAGACCCCAGAGCGAGTAATCCTGGACTGTGGGGTTTCTGTTGTAAGCTGTGAATGTGGGGTGTAGCAGCAGCAGAGGAATCAGGAGTGGCTGCCGCCCGTTTGGTTTTGTGCTTAAGTGCTAAAGCAGATGATCTGCAGTCGCTTGGTACAATGGCTCACTCTCATGCCTTGCTAAAGGCCTTTCCTCACACTAAGCTATGTCCACTCCCCCTGCTCTCCTTGTCTACATTCCCAATTGCTTCATGTATGTGCCGTGTGCTGCCTTTCTTCAGCCACAACTCTTTGTTTTACAAGCTGTAGGGGTATTTATAAAGCAGATTCATATTGTGATTATTTATTTTTGCCAACGCCTCTCCATGCCCTCATGTTTAGAGGAGGATTAATATTATTATTTTCTGTCTTTTTGTAAAAAAAAATAAACCCAACAAAATAAAATTGTCTTTATTTAAATAATTGTCACCATTTTTTTTAAATGTGCAGGAAAGTCCTTTTGTCATGTTTTTTTGTTATGTTTCTATCCAAATACTGATGATTATAGTTTCCAAGGTACGGTATAGATCTGTTCTGCCCTCTGTTGTGAAGCTTTGCTCCAACTAAAGATACAATCTTGCCACTATCCATGCTCTATGAAGACTACCTAAGGGCTGGTACACGCCATGCAATTTTAACTAGAAATTTGCAGTCGTTCGATAACTTCCAGTATGTCTGATCTGCTTCTGATTGAGAAGGGGATTGATTTTGTACAGTAATGATGTCAAAATCGATTCCTTTCTCCATCAGAAGCAGGTCGGACATCCTAGAAATGATCGAACAATGCGAAATTTCCCATCGCTCTCAGGGAAAAATTGCAAGGGAGTATCCATTCCAAGTATTCAGTTTAACGTTTTACTACATATATTTGGTATTTCGTTAAGGTGCCCATTGATTACACAATCTTACCAAGGTGAAAATAAACTGATGAGATAAATACAATTGTTAATCTCCCTTCTCCTAAAATTATTTTAAAGATATTCTCCAGTTTTATTTTATTTTTTTTAAAGATTATTTATTTCAATAAAGAGAAGACATAATGACAGAAAATGTCCTTATAGTTCCTAGTGATAAATTTGACAATATAAGACAAGACAAATAACATTTATATTGCGCTTTTCTCCTTGCGGACTCAAAGCGCCAGAGCAGAGCAGCAGCCACTAGGGCGCGCTCTATTGGCAGTAGCAGTGTAAGGGAGACTTGCCAAAGGTCTCCTACTGAATTAGTGCTGGCTTACTGAACAGGCAGAGCCGAGATTCGAACCCTGGTCTCCTGTGTCAGAGGCAGAGCCCTTAACCATTACTCCATCAGCCAACTGCAATAATCTGGACAGCTAATCAGTGCAGTCTATCCAGCAGCTTACACACATAGCTGCCAATAGGACCAAATATATTTAACAGTAAACTAAGTCACAGTGAAATCAAAATAGCATGTTTGCATACAGCCATATTATGCTTATATAAGAGTCATCTAAACTTGAATAGGCTTATAGAACTGGGCAGCCCGGCGCCCCTCAGGGATCAGACAACCAGCTATAATGATCAATTGACTCCTCAACCCCCTAGTTTTATTTTATATTGAAATCTACTTTTTAAGTTTTTTTTTGTTTTTTTTCCTTTTTTATTGTCTCTGCTTAAAGAGTAACTGTCAGGCTGCAGAAGCTAATTTAAACCTCTATTCTCCTGTGTTAAACAGTTTAGACAGAAGCCAAAAAGACATTACTAAAGATAAAGATCTCTCTTACATTTAATGTGTGCTTATCAGCACAGTTAAGCTCCTAAGGAGGACGCAAGCCGCATTCCATACTGCAAAGCATTCTGGGGCCCTCCCCTCGGCTGCTAAGGAGAAGACGGGATCAAGTTTCAGCAGCTTCTAACGCAGTCCAGCCACAGCACAGATAAATCTCCTGGGCAGATTACACTGCAGGAGTCCGCTATTGTTCCTAGCCACATGGCTCATTAATATTCACTGCACACTGTGTTATTCTGTACTAGCTCCTCTGTGATCAGAAGCAGGCAGGACATGACGACACATTTGGCTTCACAAACATGGAACCTGCCATGGGCTGTCAGGAGCATCATTCTCTGCATATACTATATAAAAATTCTGTGAAATCCAAACGTGGACAGTGAAATGCATATGTAATGTAAGTACAGCCAATCTTTAGCTACTGATATATGTGTTTATTTTCTCTGAGACCTTATACCTAACAGCTCCTCTTTAATGACCCATTTATTGAAATATGCCAGAGCTAAAATCTGTAAACTATTGACTCTTTTATCTATCACCTGCTCTCAGAAGCCATTACTGCCAGGAAAGTGGTTTATGGCTGTAGTTCCTTATCAGTAAGGGTTACGCTATAGTCCAACCTAGTCCCAGCAAGGACAGAAATGTTCCCTTGCGTTGCATACCTGATGTTTAATTCTTTCAGACAAAGGAAAAAAAGGAAACCCAGCATAGTCATTTGTGTGCTTGGCACTGTACATACACATGTCCATCTCATCATGTCACCTCATGTATCCTTTATGGTGACCACTGGCACTTCCAAGGGTTAGAGTTCATCTTCAAAATGTCAAACTTTTAGCTTACTCATCTTGTGTACACCAAGCTCATCTTGTGTATGAAACAAACAGCAGTTACTTTTGATCATATTTAGGCCTCTTGCACACTACATGCGATTGAGATTTTTAATCGGTACTGCATGCTGCGTTTTTTTCTGCATTTTTTGGGGGGGATAGCATCTGGGGGGAATCTGAATCGCAAATCTGATTTGCAGGGGGCCTTAAGGTGCACTGGACATAAGAATTGTACTATATTTTAATGCAGCCCTCTTGTCTCTGATGCTGGGTCTGTTGCAGTATCTCGTTAAAGGACACCCGTGGTGAAAATAAACTAATTGTATCTATCCTCCTCCTTCTAAAAAAATGACTTTTTAAGATATTATCGTCTTATATTTAATTCTACTTTTTAGTTTTTACTGTTTTATTGTTTTTGTTCAATGACACGTTCATTGAAGTATGCCAGAGCAAAAATGTATGAACTATTGACCTTTTTATCTCTTTACTGCTCTCAGAGGCCATTTTCTGCAAGGAAATTGTTTTATAGTTGTAATTTCTTATTATTGAGGGTCTCACTGTAGTTTGACCCAGTCCTGACGGGAACTGCCACTTGCATACCTGATGTTTAACTCTTTCAGGCAGAGAAAGAAAAAAGGAGCACAGCATTATTTGTGTGCTAGGCCCTGTACATACACGTCTATCATCATGTCACATCAGGTATCCTTTAAATCAGGGGTCTCAAACTCGCGGCCCTCGATACAATATTTTGTGGCCCTCGCCGGCAAAAGCTTCCTTATAGTTCGCTTCAGTGCTCCCAAGTAATCCGCCGCATCCCCGCCGCTAAACGAGGGCTGCAGAGCCCCCAAATCGCCCGGGGGGCAATCTGCCGGCATTTCCTGGAAGGGGCAGAGCTTTCAGCTTCAGCTCTGCCCCTCCTGACGTCATTTGCCGCACGGATCGCCGCCTCTCCCCGCCCCTCTTTGTGAAGGAAGAGTGAGAGGGGCGGGCAGAGGCGACGATGCGCCGTGAATGACGTCAGGAGGGGCAGAGCTGAAGCTGAAAGCTCTGCCCCTTCCAGGAAATGCCGGTGGATTGCCCCCGGGGGATTTGGGGGCTCTGCAGCCCTCGTTTTGCGGCGGGGACACGGCGGATTACTTGTAATGGGAGCACTGAAGTGAACTATAAGGTAAAATAGGCAAAATAGTTCTCTGCAGCTTGAATTTGATTTTGAAATAAAAATCAATGCAGGGGGGGGGGTTTGGGTGCTGCTGATTGTGAAATCCCTTATGCAGCCCAGCCTCATCCTGACTTTGCCTCCTGCGGCCCCCAGGTAAGTTGGGTTTGAGACCCCCGCTTTAAATGAATGGCAGCATAATCCGCTGTCTAATAAAATGCACACAGCAGAAATTTACCTCTGACAAAAAGTAGAGGAAGTATTGTATACTGGCTCACAGAAAATCATCAGTCTTTTATTTTTTCTTGACTAGCAATTGATATTAGGTTGCCCACATATACTGTAAGGTCCTTATTTGATTTCCAAACAGTAGAGATCTATGGATACTTCATTTAAATTTTTTTTTTTTAAAGTGGGATTAACTCCCCATATTAAAATTTTAGTACCTTTTTCTGAGGTACATAAAAATAAATTTAAACTGTCCCCCACTTTTAATAATGCTTAATTGTTTATCATTCCCGGTTATGTGCCCAGTATTTGGGAACTTTTAAAAGCGGGGCAGTTTGGTCCAGTGTTGATGCACCAGCTGTTGCCAGGGTGATGTGTCAGAGGAGGTGTGGAGCATAGTGAGGAGGCCAGGCAGAGAGGCAAAGCACCTCTCCTGCCTGACAATGATTTGTATTGCCTGCTGCAAAAGCAGTTTACAGTTGTGCTGCTCTTAGGCTACAAATTAAACCGTATTAAAAGTGGGCAATCGTTTATAATAATCTTTTATATACCTAAGAATAGCTACTGAAATTTATATGTGTGGAGCCTCTATTTAGCTCAAAGGTTGTCCTGTGTCATCCAGGAGTCACTCCTTTACAGGTAATAAGAGCAGAAAATGAAGACATTACAGTGCCATCTAGTGGTTGCTTTGTAGAATCCTCTCTAGTGAGTCATGGCCCATACTCACGAGGGACTTTTGTCGCCTCAACACGCGGCGCGCGCATGTTGCGGCGACAGGTCGCCCGTGAGTATGGGCGCCGCGCATCCCGAACTGTCGCCCGGAACGGGCGCGCACCACGAATTGTCGCCCGTCGCTTAAGTCGCCAGGCGATTGAAAAGTTCAATTGCCTGGCGACAGTCGCCGCCGCAACTCCGCCGCAGCTGTCGCTAGTCCGCGTGAGTACGCGGACTAGCGACAGCAAACTCCATTGAGGTGCACAGAGCTTCCGGCGGGGGGAGGAGGAACGTCGGCGACAGCTTCCGTCTCGCCGCTGGTCCCTCTTCCGCGTGTGTACGCGGAGGGACCTGGCGAGGAGCTGTCGCCGGCCTGTCGCCCACACGCTCACGTGTGCTGGCGACAGGCCACATTTATCGCCCGTGAGTATGGGCCATCAAACAAACCATGCAGTTTTAGAGCTGGTGACTTCGATTTTTTTTTTTTTTAAGTGCTTGTGAGTGTTCTCACATGAGTGGTGAGATTTCTTTCCGTGCACAAATATGGGTCCTGCACCATTTCCTGAGCATTTGCACTTAATGCAGAGTAAAGGGAAATCGCAAAGTGCTTTGAAAATATATTTGGTGAGCGCTTAAAAAAAAAAATTGTAAATATTCAGTTCCAGGTCAAAGAGTTCACTTCCCAATTGTCGTCTACAAAGAAAAAAACGCCAAACAAAAGCACTCAAGAAAAGCATTTAACAAAGCGCAAACCGTTATGAGAGCGCTTACAAAAGCGCTCAGCGTTAGCGATTTATAATGTGAACAAGGCCTCAGTGTAAACACTCCATGCGCTAAATGGATGTTTTTTTTTTGTTTTTTTTTAAAGTGAATAGAAATTGGGAAAAAAAACAACGGCCAAATACTTGCCAAAGGAGAGGGAAGGCTCTGGGTCCTATAGAGCAGAGTTCCTCAACCCTGTCCTCAAGGCCCACCAACCGTACATGTTTTGCAGAAAACCACAAACATGCACAGGTGAGGTAATTAGTGTCTCAGCAGAGCTGATTAACTACTTCTGTGGATTGCCACAAAACATGCACTGTTGGGCCCTGAGGACAGGGTTGGGGAAGAGCCTTCCCATCCCTCTCACGGATACCTCTTTCCAGCGCTGGCTCCCCTGGCAGCAGTATTCAACCAAATTGGGCAAATACAGATTTCCGCCACTGGAGAAGGCTTCGGGAGCTCGAATGCTCCCGAAGATGGGCAGCTCCATACTGCACCTGTGCGAGCATTCTCTCGCGCGCTGACGCAGTACAGAGCCACCCGTCTTCGGGAGCACTTGGCCTCCCAAAGTCCTCCGCAGCGGGGGATTCAAATGGGGGAGTCAGCACTTAAACGAGGTGACTGGGAAAGGAGCAGAAAGGACCCAGAGCCCTCCCCCCTCTCCTTAAGTATCTGGCTGTTTTTTTTTGTTTTTTTTTTTAAAGTTTTTATCCGCCTTTATGACAAATTGTAAACAAAATAACAGAATGGATTTTTTTAAAAAACCATATTCATTTATAATTTAGTCAGTGTTTTACCAATATAAAATCTTTTCTCACACTGACTTACACTCTGAAATTTATCATAGGCAGCAACGTCTAGTACTGGTAAGTGATCTCTGCAGAATGTTTGGT
This sequence comes from Hyperolius riggenbachi, assembly GCF_040937935.1. Classification (NCBI taxonomy): domain Eukaryota; kingdom Metazoa; phylum Chordata; class Amphibia; order Anura; family Hyperoliidae; genus Hyperolius; species Hyperolius riggenbachi. Next base: position 480,638,178 of record NC_090646.1, read on the forward strand.
TACTGAGCATTCCGAGGCCAGTACAAAAACATAGCTGGTCTCCTAGAATATTCGGGGGGGGGGGGGGGGGATGTGTAACAATTTACAGCAATATATAGCAATAGGAAGTGTCTCTGCTGAAACTAGGATATTTAGCATAAAAGTGGGTACCCTGGATAATTTACTGCATTCTACCATATGTCGTTACAAAATGTGATAAACAAACAAACAAACAAACATTGGACTGAACCAAAACCTATGCAATATTAGAGCCCTCTTGGCATTTATTTGTGATGAAAACATATGGTAGATTTAATGTGTACCTCCCTTCTGTGTCTACTACAGAGCATAGTGGTGTTGGGGTTGAGCATTAGGATATAGCTACTGCATAGCTTTGTAATACCTTATATCAAAGCTAGCGGTAATGGCATTCTGTGCCATATTTCTTCAGGTTGCTGCAGCTGTAATCTCATTAAATATCTAGTGGTGCAAAATGGCAAATCCAGGTCAATAATGTCAGCATGGCTCACATCTGTTCTATAATGAAGAGACAGCACCCGGTTCTTCCAAATGTATCTGTTCAGTGTTCTCCCCCAATTTTTTTTTTTTCTGGGCGCCATGAAAAAAATAGCCAGGTGGGGTATGACAGGATAATGCAGGGCCATTGCAACTCTGCTTACAGCATAGGACAGTGATGGCTAACCTTGGTGCTCCAACTGTGACAAAACTACAAATCCCATCATGCCTCTGCCTCCCTGAGTTATGCTTAGAGCTGTCGGAGTATTGCAAAGCTTCATGGGACTTGTAGTTCCACCACAGCTGGAGTGCCAAGGTTAGCCATCACTGGCATAGGAGAAGGATGAGAAGGCAAGCTGATGATAACCGGGTGCTCACCAAAATTAGCCAGGCAGAGCGCCTGGCTAAAAGAGCCTGAGGAGAACACTGCTCTTTCAGGTCCAAAGTTAAGATTTACCACAAATAATTTTTTTATTGTAGTTTAATAGATCTATTATAGTAGGCTAATTGTAATGCTCACCCTCTGAATTATGACTAGGGGTGATCAATGAGATGCAACTATTTCCAAGTTCATGCAGGATTATGTAAATTGGTATGCAAATATATGCATCTTGAAAATAGACCAATCAAGTCCCACCAAGGTTTAAATTGACTGCTTTATTTTCAAGCTGCATATATTTTTATAAAAAAGGTACATAATCCTGCATGAATTCTGAAATATTTGCATCTCATTCATCATCCCTACTTATGACAATGTTTTCCATATGCTATAAAGGATACATAGTCACAAAAGTACTGTACATATTGGTGTGTTTGAAAATTGTAAATGAAACATTTAGGCTCTACATTGTGGTTGGGTCAACCCAGGCAGTGCTGGGCATAATGGAAAAAGCTACGCTTATGGATCATTACGCGTAATTTTACGCTATTACGCATTACGGAATTACGATAACGGCGTAGACATTCAATTTCGGTACATGTCTAATTACGCATAGCCCTTACGCAATTACGCGTAAGAATACCGTAATTCGGGTTGTTACGTTATTGGCTTACGCATAAATTCCTACTAGCAATTAATGCGTAAGGTCATGCTGCCAAGCGGAAAAGTTGACGCATGGATCAATGTTAGGTAGCCGCCGACTTTAAGGGTTAATAGCAAAGCCCCCTTAAGTGCTAAGAGCCTCAAATTTGGAGAATATATTAAGGAGATCAGGAGGAATAAGAGGAAAATTTTTTTTTTCAAAAAGACCTTATAGTTTTTGAGAAAATCGATGTTAAAGTTTCAAAGGAAAAATATATACATTTAAAAACCCGCCGACTTTAACGGTTAATAGCAAAGCCTGCTTAAAATTTAGGAACACCAAATTCACAGGGTATATTAAGGGGATCAGTGGGAATAAGAGGAAACTTTTTTTTCAAAAAGACCTTATACTTTTTGAGAAAATCGATTTTTAAGTTTCAAGGGCAAAAATGTCTTTTAAATGCGGAAAATGTCAGGTTTTTTTGCACAGGTAACAATCGTGTTTTATTTTCATAGATTCTCCCAAGTGGGAAAAGTTTTACTTACTTCGTTCTGAGTGTGGGAAATATTAAAAAAAAAAACGACGTGGGGTCCCCCCCTCCCAGACCTCTTTAACCCCTTGTCCCCCATGCAGACTGGGATAGCCAGAATGCGGAGCACCGGCCGCGTGGGGCTCCGCACCCTGACTATACCAGCCCGCATGGTCCATGGATTGGGGGGTCTCGGAAGGGGAGGGGCAGCCAAGCTTTCCCCTCCCCCTCCGAGCCCTTGTCCAATCCAAGGACAAGGGGCTCTTCTCCACCTCCGATGGGCGGTGGAGGTGGAGGCCGCGATTTCCTGGGGGGGGGGGGGATTCATGGTGGCATCTGGGAGTCCCCTTTAAAAAGGGTTCCCCTAGATGCCCACCCCCCCTCCCAGGAGAAATGAGTATAGAGGTACTTTTACCCCTTACCCATTTCCTTTAAGAGTTAAAAGTAAATAAACACACAAACACATAGAAAAAGTATTTTAATTGAACAAAAAACATAACCACGAAAAAAGTCCTTTAATATTCTTAATTAACCATTAATACATACCTGTCCCTTTTAAAAGCCAGTTCCCACGCAATATCCTCGGAAATATACTAATCAGTTACAATGTAACAAAGTTGTTACAATGTAACAACTTTGTTACTTTGTAACTCCACCGCACCCGACGTCACTCGCCGCTCACCCGCCGGCCGCCGCATACACTCTAAGTCCCCGCCGGCTCCCGCCGTCCACACCTGTCACCCATATACATGCTGGCACCCATGGGTGCCAGCATGTATATAGGTGACATGTGGGAGAGGCGGGGAGGGCAGCGGAGCCGGCGGGGACTTAGCGTCCTGAACCCGACAGAGCTCTCTAAAGCATCTTTGTATTTGGGCTCCAAGGAGCCCCATTGATCCTTAGCAGACCAATGGGGTTCCTTCTGATTTGAAGGAACCCCATTGGTCTGCTAAGGACCAATGGGGCTCCTTGGAGCCCAAATTCAAAGATGCTTAGAGAGCTCTGAGCTATATAGCTCAGAGCACTGTCGGGTCTGTGCAGCGCAGACGCGTATGCGGCGGCTGAGCGGCGAGTGACGTCGGGCGGCGTAGTTACAATGTAACAAAGTTGTTACATTGTAATAACTTTGTTACATTGTAACTGATAGAACATTTCTGAGGCTATTTCGAGGGATCATTTATTTAAAGGGACAGGTAAGTATTAATGGTTAATTAAGAATATTAACCACTTGAGGACCTAGGGCTTTCTACCCCTTAAGGACCGGCCACTTTTTTTCCATTCAGACCACTGCAGCTTTCACGGTTTATTGCTCGCTCATACAACCTACCACGTAAATGAATTTTGGCTCCTTTTCTTGTCACTAATAAAGCTTTCTTTTGATGCTATTTGATTGCTCCTGCGATTTTTACTTTTTATTATATTCATCAAAAAAGACATGAATTTTGGCAAAAAAATGATTTTTTTAACTTTCTGTGCTGACATTTTTCAAATAAAGTAAAATTTCTGTATACATGCAGCGCGAAAAATGTGGACAAACATGTTTTTGATAAAAAAAAACCCATTCAGTGTATATTTATTGGTTTGGGTAAAAGTTATAGCGTTTACAAACTATGGTGCAAAAAGTGAATTTTCCCATTTTCAAGCATCTCTGACTTTTCTGACCCCCTGTCATGTTTCATGAGGGGCTAGAATTCCAGGATAGTATAAATACCCCCCAAATGACCCCATTTTGGAAAGAAGACATCCCAAAGTATTCACTGAGAGGCATAGTGAGTTCATAGAAGATATTATTTTTTGTCACAAGTAAGCGGAAAATGACACTTTGTGAGAAAAAAAAAAAAAAAAAAAAGTTTCCATTTCTTCTAACTTGCGACAAAAAAAAATGAAATCTGCCACGGACTCACAATGCCCCTCTCTGAATACCTTGAAGGGTCTACTTTCCAAAATGGGTCATTTGTGGGGTGTGTTTACTGTCCTGACATTTTGGGGGGTGCTAAATTGTAAGCACCCCTGTAAAGCCTAAAGGTGCTCATTGGACTTTGGACCCCTTAGCGCAGTTAGGCTGCAAAAAAGTGCCACACATGTGGTATTGCCGTACTCAGGAGAAGTAGTATAATGTGTTTTGGGGTGTATTTTTACACATACCCATGCTGGGTGGGAGAAATATCTCTGTAAATGACAATTTGTTAATTTTTTTTACACACAATTGTCCATTTACAGAGATCTTTCTCCCACTCAGCATGGGTATGTGTAAAAATACACCACAAAACACATTATACTACTTCTCCTGAGTACGGCGATACCACATGTGTGGCACTTTTTTGCACCCTAACTGCACTAAAGGGTCCAAAGTTCAATGAGTACCTTTAGGATTTCACAGGTCATTTTGAGAAATTTCGTTTCAAGACTACTCCTCACGGTTTAGGGCCCCTAAAATGCCAGGGCAGTATAGGAACCCCACAAATGACCCTATTTTAGAAAGAAGACACCCCAAGGTATTCCGTTAGGAGTATGGTGAGTTCATAGAAGATTTTATTTTTTGTCAAAAGTTAGCGGAAAATGACACTTTGTGAAAAAACACAATTAAAATCAATTTCCGCTAACTTGTGACAAAAAATAAAATCTTCTATGAACTCGCCATACTACTAACGGAATACCTTGGGGTGTCTTCTTTCTAAAATGGGGTCATTTGTGGGGTTCCTATACTGCTCTGGCATTTTAGGGGCCCTAAACCGTGAGGAGTAGTCTTGAAACGAAATTTCTCAAAATGACCTGTAAAATCCTAAAGGTACTCATTGGACTTTGGGCCCTTTAGCGCAGTTAGGGTGCAAAAAAGTGCCACACATGTGGTATCGCCATACTCGGGAGAAGTAGTACAATGTGTTTTGGGGTGTATTTTTACACATACCCATGCTGGGTGGGAGAAATACCTCTGTAAATGGACAATTGTGTGTAAAAAAATCAAAAGATTGTCATTTACAGAGGTATTTCTCCCACCCAGCATGGGTATGTGTAAAAATACACCCCAAAACACATTATACTACTTCTCCCGAGTACGGCGATACCACATGTGTGGCACTTTTTTGCACCCTAACTGCACTAAGGGGCCCAAAGTCCAATGAGTACCTTTAGGATTTCACAGGTCATTTTTGTTTCAAGACTACTCCTCGCGGTTTAGGGCCCCTAAAATGCCAGGGCAGTATAGGAACCCCACTAATGACCCCATTTTAGAAAGAAGACACCCCAAGGTATTCCGTTAGGAGTATGGTGAGTTCATAGAAGTTTTTATTTTTTTGTCACAAGTTAGCGGAAATTGATTTTAATAGTTTTTTTTCACAAAGTGTCTTTTTCCGCTAACTTGTGACAAAAAATAAAATCTTCTATGAACTCACCATACTCCGTACGGAATACCTTGGGGTGTCTTCTTTCTAGAATGGGGTCATTTGTGGGGTTCCTATACTGCCCTGGCATTTTAGGGGCCCTAAACCGTGAGGAGTAGTCTTGAAACCAAATGTCGCAAAATGACCTGTGAAATCCTAAAGGTACTCATTGGACTTTGGGCCCCTTAGCGTACTTAGGGTGTAAAAAAGTGCCACACATGTGGTACCGCCGTACTCAGGAGAAGTAGTATAATGCGTTTTGGGGTGTATTTTTACACATACCCATGCTAAGTGGGAGAAATATCTCTGTAAATGACAATTGTTTGATTTTTTTACACACAATTGTCCATTTACATAGAAATTTCTCCCACCCAGCATGGGTATGTGTAAAAATACACCCCAAAACACATTATACTACTTTTCCTGAGTACGGCGGTACCACATGTGTGACACTTTTTTGCAGCCTAGGTGCGCTAAGGGGCCCAACGTCCTATTCACAGGTCATTTTGAGGCATTTGTTTTCTAGACTACTCCTCGCGGTTTAGGGCCCCTAAAATGCCAGGGCAGTATAGGAACCCCACAAGTGACCCCATTTTAGAAAGAAGACACCCCAAGGTATTCTGTTAGGAGTATGGTGAGTTCATAGAAGATTTTATTTTTTGTCAAAAGTTAGCGGAAAGTGACACTTTGTGGAAAAAAAACAATAAAAATCAATTTCCGCTAACTTTTGACAAAAAATAAAATCTTCTATGAACTCGTCATACACCTAACAGAATACCTTGGGGTGTCTTTTTTTCTAAAATGGGGTCACTTGTGGGGTTCCTATACCGCCCTGGCATTTTACGGGCCCAAAACCGTGAGTAGTCTGGAAACCAAATGTCTCAAAATGACTGTTCAGGGGTATAAGCATCTGCAAATTTTGATGACAGGTGGTCTATGAGGGGGCGAATTTTGTGGAACCGGTCATAAGCAGGGTGGCCTTTTAGATGACAGGTTGTATTGGGCCTGATCTGATGGATAGGAGTGCTAGGGGGGTGACAGGAGGTGATTGATGGGTGTCTCAGGGGGTGGTTAGAGGGGAAAATAGATGCAATCAATGCACTGGGGAGGTGATCGGAAGGGGGTCTGAGGGGGATCTGAGGGTTTGGCCGAGTGATCAGGAGCCCACACGGGGCAAATTAGGGCCTGATCTGATGGGTAGGTGTGCTAGGGGGTGACAGGAGGTGATTGATGGGTGTCTCAAGGTGTGATTAGAGGGGGGAATAGATGCAAGCAATGCACTGGCGAGGTGATCAGGGCTGGGGTCTGAGGGCATTCTGAGGGTGTGGGCGGGTGATTGAGTGCCCTAGGGGCAGATAGGGGTCTAATCTGATAGGTAGCAGTGACAGGGGGTGATTGATGGGTAATTAGTGGGTGTTTAGGGTAGAGAACAGATGTAAACACTGCACTTGGGAGGTGATCGGACGTCGGATCTGCGAGCGATCTATTGGTGTGGGTGGGTGATCAGATTGCCCGCAAGGGGCAGGTTAGGGGCTGATTTATGGGTGGCAGTGACAGGGGGTGATTGATGGGTGGCAGTGACAGGGGGTGATTGATGGGTGGCAGTGACAGGGGGTGATTGATGGGTGATTGATAGGTGATTGATAGGTGATTGACAGGTAATCAGTGGGTTATTACAGGGGAGAACAGATGTAAATATTGCACTGGCGAATTGATAAGGGGGGGTCTGAGGGTAATCTGAGCGAGTAGGCGGGTGATTGGGTGCCCGCAAGGGGCAGATTAGGGTCTGATCTGATGGGTAACAGTGACAGGTGGTGATAGGGGGTGATTTATGGGTGATTGATGGGTAATTAGTGGGTGTTTAGAGGAGAGTAAACGCTGCGCTTGGGTGGTGATCTGATGTCGCATCTGCGGGCGATCGATTGGTGTGGGTGGGTAATCAGATTGCCCGCAAGGGGCAGGTTAGGGGCTGATTGTTGGGTGGCAGTGACAGGGGGTGACAGGGGGTGATTGATGGGTGATAGGTGATTGGCAGGTGATTGACAGGTGATCAGTGGGTTATTACAGGGAAGGATAGATGTAAATAATGCCCTGGCGAATTGATAAGGGGGGGTCTGAGGGTAATCTGAGCGTGTAGGCGGGTGATTGGGTGCCCGCAAGGGGCAGATTAGGGTCTGATCTGATAGGTAACAGTGATAGGGGGTGATTGATGGGTAATTAGTGGGTGTTTAGAGAAGATAACAGATGTAAACAATACATTTGGGAGGTAATCTGACGGCGGGTTTGCGGGCGATCTAATGGTGTGGGTGGGTGATCAGATTGCCCGCAAGGGGCAGGTTAGGGGCTGATTGATGGGTGGCAGTGACAGGGGGTGACAGGGGGTGATTGATGGGTGATAGGTGATTGGCAGGTGATTGACAGGTGATCAGTGGGTTATTACAGGGAAGAACAGATGTAATGAATGCACTGGTGAATTGATAAGGGGGGGTCTGAGGGCAATCTGAGCGTGTGGGCGGGTGATTGGGTGCCCGCAAGGGGCAGATTAGGGTCTGATCTGATAGGTAAAAGTGACAGGTGGTGATAGGGGGTGATTGATGGGTGATTGATGGGTAATTAGTGGGTGTTTAGAGGAGAGAATAGATGTAAACAATGGATTTGGGAGGTGATCTGATGTCGGATCTGCGGGCGATCTATTGGTGTGGGGGGGTGATCAGATTGCCCGCAAGGGGCAGGTTAGGGGCTGATTGATGGGTGGCAGTGACAGGGGGTGATTGATGGGTGATTGATGGGTGATTGATGGGTGATTGACGGGTGATTGACGGGTGATTGACGGGTGATTGACAGGTGATTGACAGGTGATCAGGGGGGATAGATGCATACAGTACATTGGGGGGGGGGGGTCTGGGGAGAATCTGGGGGGTTGGGGGGTGATCAGGAGGGAGCAGGGGGCAGGGGGGGGGGGGGTATTAAAAAAAAATAGCATTGACAGATAGTGACAGGGAGTGATTGATGGGTGATTAGGGGGGTGATTGGGTGCAAACAGGGGTCTGGGGGGTGGGCAGGGGGGGGGTCTGATGGGTGCTGTGGGCGATCTGGGGCGGGGGGGGGGAGAAAATCAGTGTGCTTGGTGCAGACTAGGGTGGCTGCAGCCTGCCCTGGTGGTCCCTCGGACACTGGGACCACCAGGGCAGGAGGCAGCCTGTATAATACACTTTGTAAACATTACAAAGTGTATTATACACTTTGTATGCGGCGATCGTCGGGTTAACATCCCGCCGGCGCTTCCGTATGGCCGGCGGGATGTTGCGGCGAGTGAGCGGCGACAGGCGGAGGCGGAGGATCGCGTCACGGATGACGCGATCGCTCCGCCCATGCCCAAACAAGGACCGCCGCATTTTGTCAATACGGCGGTCCTTGCGGCGTCTGCTTCCCGGCCGCCATTTGTCTATACGGCGGTCGGGAAGTAGTTAAAGGACTTTTTCGTGGTTATGGTTTTTGTTCAATTAAAATACTTTTTCTATGTGTTTGTGTGTTTATTTACTCTTAACTCTTAAAGGAAATGGGTAAGGGGTACAAGTACCTCTATACTCATTTCTCCTGGGAGGGGGGGGGGCATCTGGGGGACCCCTTTTTAAAGGGGATTTCCAGATGCCACTATGAACCCCCCCCCCCCCTCCCAGGAAATCGCGGCCTCCACCTCCACCACCCATCGGAGGTGGAGAAGAGCCCCTTGTCCTTGGATTGGACAAGGGCTCGGAGGGGGAGGGGAAAGCTTGGCTGCCCCTCCCCTTCCGAGACCCCCCAATCCATGGACCATGCGGGCTGGTATAGTAATGGTGCGGAGCCCCACGCGATCGGTGCTCCGCATTCTGGCTATCCCAGTCTGCATGGGGGACAAGGGGTTAAAGAGGTCTGGGAGGGGGGGACCCCACGTCGGTTTTTTTTTAATATTTCCCACACTCAGAACAAAGTAAGTAAAACTCTTCCCACTTGGGGGAATCTATGAAAATAAAAAACTATTGTTACCTGTTACATTTTCCGCATTTAAAATACATTTTTGCCCTTGAAACTTAAAAATCTATTTTCTCAAAAACTATAAGGTCTTTTTGAAAAAAAAATTTTTCCTCTTATTCCCACTGATCCCCTTAATATACCCTGTGAATTTGGTGTTCCTAAATTTTAAGCAGGCTTTGCTATTAACCGTTAAAGTCGGCGGGTTTTTAAATGTATATATTTTTCCTTTGAAACTTTAACATCGATTTTCTCAAAAACTATAAGGTCTTTTTGAAAAAAAAAATTTTCCTCTTATTCCTTCTGATCTCCTTAATATATTCTCCAAATTTGAGGCTCTTAGCACTTAAGGGGGCTTTGCTATTAACCCTTAAAGTCGGCGGCTTTTTTATATTATACGGGAGCGTAATATTACGCGATTACGGCAGACTGTGTAATTTCAATGGGAGTTTACTGTCTTACGCGTAATTTGTTACGCGTAATAACGTAACCTAAGGTCTACGCGTAATTAATTACGCGTAAGACAGTAACCTTACACGTAACGCTTACAGTGCATTTGTAGTGAATTACGATGCGTAATTACGCTAATGCGTAATTTCGGCCCAGCACTGAACCCAGGTAGTGTGTGGCACCGTTTGTCAGCCCAGAATAAACAGACTAATGACCTTAACTAGAGATAGTTAATGAGACACTTATAATGCAATTTTAATGTTAATTTTATGAAAATATGCATCTTGGAATTTGACCAAAAGCAGTAGCTGATGATTGATTTCTCCACTTTCAAGCTGGATAGGTTAGCATCAACTCAAAATTATTAGTATCTCATTAACCCTCTGTACTTATGACATGTGGTATAACTCCTGCTGTAAGACAGAATCATGACTATGTTCACAGTGACAAGTGGTGCCGGGACAAAATAATCAAATTGCCAACACATCTTTTCCTCTTCCCATTGCAGGATGTGTAACACTATGCCCCAATGTAGCCTTAAGGTGGGTACACACGTCAGATAAAAGTCTTTGGAAAATGAAAGATCACAGACCAATGTTACCCCCTTCCATGTAGTATGAGAGCCATACTCTACACAGTGTATTCTATTGAGCTAAACTCCCCATCAGATAAAATCTTTGCAAATGACATAAACCTCTGTAACATTGATGCTCCTGAATCCTCAGAAGTATATCGTATCTCTGTGCAGCATAGGTGTTTCTTCATCTCTTCGAGCCACCAGTATTTTCAATTCACAGATGGGAGAGGAATATGGAGGCTATTTTTGTGTCCTTTTAAGAAATGTAAGTTGCTTGGCTGCCATGTTAATCTTTTGGCATCACACACTTGGAAGAAACATGCGACCAGTAAAGCTGGGACACTTAATCTGTATCCTCATTCCTGCCCAGTAACCCAGGAGGCTATAGGCTCAGCACAAGTTTATAAAGGAAGTCTCTTCCAACCTCCATATTCTTCTCATTTTCTTTATACTTTGGCCTTGTGCATTGGACTTGTGTAGAAAGCATGGAAAATGGATATTGTATATACATTGTACAAATATGTTTTATCTTAGCCTAGTGAAGGATTAGCTTAATTACCTTACAACAGAGAACTTTTCTGGATATAGCTCTTTGGGGGTTGTATCCAGGGCTCTTTCATTTGGGCAGCTGAGGCAGTGAATTCACTGCCTGTCAGTGGCTGTCTTGCATTGGGCAGGTACTTGTTAGCACTCCATACCGTCAGGGAACATGTTGTACCTGTTTGGAGATAAAGTGAAGCTTGGAGCTCCTTCAATTTATCTCCAAACTATATCTCACTACTGAAATAAGTACAGGTAAAATATATATGTCACACTTTGCCAGATACAGGCTTGACCATAATGTACATGGAGAGTAAGAGGGACATTGATTGAGTCACTCTACTCTGGATCAGAGTTTTGACAATTAGACACACTCCGTGCACAGAGATTTGCATAAAATGAATGGTGCCTAAAATCTTTGTATACTCTTTAATAGAGGCAGACCAAATGCTGGATAGTAGTGTAAACAGAATGAATTAAAGGACGTGCAGGGGTCTTTGCTGATCCCCCCCACATCCGTAATAGTTCTAAGTGGGGTGTAGCTATCCTGCACGTACAGAATATAATTCAGATGCACTTCATATAGACCTAACCAGCAATTAGAAATGGTACAGAGAGCACACTGTTTCCTTAAGCAGAGGCTGGAACACCTGTATACATGTATCTCCAGTCTAACATGCTACCTCTAGTTGAGGAAACAACCCCATAGGGGTTAACATAAACCTTCATAGAAGGTAGCTGGGTATAGGGATCACCCTGGATGTCAGGAGTGACATGTGAAGCGTGGATTGTAAAGTGCAACTCAGCAATTGTTTCACCTCATTACAAGAGGCGTCGTCAGGAGTCTGTGATACACATACATATATACACTATATACACAAAAATTCCCCCCACCAACAGAGATTCCCCCAGCAACACCGCTCAAGTCAGAGCTGGCAGCTCTGACTTGAGCGGTGTTGCTGGGGGAATTCATTCTGTTTACACTACCATCCAGCATTTGGTCTGCCTCTATTAAAGAGTATACAGAGATTTTAGGCACCATTCATTTTATCTCCAAACTAGCAGGATATTGACTTGAGGTAGTGAGCAAAGACTCATGAAACGCATTGTCTTGTGAACAAATGAAGCTAAATTCCTGAAAAAAAAGTTTTATAAATCAATATCTAGTTAAGCTCACTCTTACCTTGTTTTATATTGCTCTTTAAATTAATTTGATCAGTTTTTGGACACCTTATACCAATAGTACAACTTCTGTGTTGCCCTTAAAGAGAGACTACCACACTGATAGACTCATGGTTGCCTATGTGCAGGTGCTGCATTTTCCCTACAAGTGCTGATGGTGGTTGCCTTGTTGGAACCTGGGTTTTTGAGTACCTTGTTTTACCTATTTCCACAATTCCAAAACTTACTACTCTATACTGGGCTCCTGTCTATCTTGTGTTTTCTTTTTTTCAAGGCATTCATCTGTAGCATAGCAGCAGTTACAGTGCATGCTGCTATACTAGCAGGCCCTCACAAGGTGTCACTTATTGTATCACGTGTATCAAGGCTCTTGAGATCAATCATGTGTTCAGTATTGTTGCACAAATCTGTGATTATTGTTGCTCATAGAAGCTCTGCATTTAACTGTGAATTAAATATGCAGCCTGGTGGTATGTTATAGTGTACCTGAGATGGGTACTTATATATAAAATGTACATACCTGGGGCTTCCTGCAGCCCCCTCCAGGCACATCACTCCCACGCCGTCCTCCCCTGCCTCCTTGTTTGCCTACAACTGGTCCCAGTAGGTCGTCCAGTTGGCACAGTCCAGCTGAGCACCCCCTTTATGTCTTGTTCCCAATGCCAGGAACATTCTGCACCTGCAGGATGGCAGAAAGGGAGCCCCAGGTATGTATATTTTTTTTATATAAGTCCCCATCACAGGGGACACTTTAAGGGTGCACATTAACAGTACAAATTTAAGTGAATAAGTATTTTTAATCCAATAATTTAGATCTGTGGTCAGGGGACCTATGGCTCTTCATGCCTGCATATGGCTCTCCGGCTCACTAAAGAACAGGTGACAGAGAGGCCAGGGAGAATGTGGTAAATTTGAAATTAGTGTGCCACCGCCCCCTCCTCCGTGCCTGACCTCCATCCTCACATGTCTGCCTCCTCCCTGCACTGCACCGCCTCCGTTCACATGGCCAGGCTGTGAGCCACCTCCTTCAACCGCCACAGCCAGTGTATTGTAGCTCTGCCCCCCATGGTGACAGAGTGCAGGGACTGGTAGCCTGAGTGTTACAGCCAGTGATGTCTCCCACCCTGCAACCTTACCTGCTGCTTCCATCCTGACCTGCCTTCCACCACCCACCACCCTTAGCCATCTACAAATGCACACTTTGTATTTAGTGTTAAACAAATATGGCTCTCACAGAGTTACATTTTAAAATGTCATGTTTATAGTTCTCAGCAAAAAAAAGTTCCCTACCCTTGATTTAGATTTTATTGTAGTAAAGATTTTTTTTTTTTATAGATGCAACCTTAACTGGTTTATGAACTCAATTTGGATTCTTTAATGTTGTGGACCTAATAACCACAATCTTTTGATTTAATCTGAATTGTTTTATTGTAAATATGATTATTCACTTAAAATTACAGCGTCACTGGGCAACTTAAAGGACTCCTAAAGTGAAAAAGTAAAGCAATTTTTAGTTACCTGGGGTTTCCTCCAGCCCCTAGAAGTCTGCTGAGTCCCTTGGTCCCCGCTATCCGGCCGGCCACAAAGCTCACCGACCCATCAGGTGCAGTACTTGCCCGGTGACGTGGTCTGCCTCTGTGCAGAAACGCCAACAGGTCAGCAAGCGTTGCGGGCGGCCAGCAGAGAGCCGGAGCTGCAGCGAGGGACCCAACAGACTTCTAGGGGCTGGAAAAAGCCCTAGGTAAATAAAGGTTGCATTACATTTTTACCTCAGGAGTCCTTTATAGGGAACCTGAAGTGAAAAGATATGGAGGCTGCCCTAATTATTTCCATTGAAAGAAACTGAGGTGAGAGGAATACTGCCATATAATAATTTCATTTTAGGCAACACTAGTTGCCTGGCTGTCCTGCTGATCCTCTGCCTCTAGTCTAATACTGTACTTTATGCCATAGGCACTGAACAAGCATGCAGATCAGAGGTCTATGGTAAATCTGACATGATTACCTGCATGCTTGTTTCAGGTGTGCGATTTAGACCCTACTGACCAGAAAGATCAGCAGGGCTGCCTGGCAACTGGTATTATTTAAAAGGAAATAAATATGGCAGTTTCCATAGGTCTCGCACCTTTTGAACAATACCAGTTGCCTGGTATCTTGCTGATCTCTTTAGTTGCAGTAGTGTCTCATCACACACCAGAAAAATAAATAAAAAGAAATCATGCAGCTAATTGGGTCAGAAAATTTAATCTGTATGCTTGTTTGGGCTCTATGGCTACAAGTATTCAAGGCAGAGGATCAGCAGGACACCAGGCAATTTGCATCGATTAAAAGGAAATAAACATGCTTATTGCTATATCCTTACCACTTCCAGATGCCCTTTAAGAAGCTGCATTTGAAGCTATCTGTGCCTAACAAGTTGATCACCACTGGTATAAAAAAAAAATCCGGATGCACGCGGATGCACAGCGGGATTTTTGTGGTTATACCATTGTAGATACATTCATTGTTTGTATAGGGGTTGATTCACAAAAAAAAAGTGCTAACTATTTGCACGTGAGGTGCTGTGTGTGCATTTTTACATGCCCAGTTTTTGCGCTAAAGTTTGCACGAGCTAACACAGACTTTTGCACGGCCATTCGCGTGCCAACAGTTAGCACTTTTTTGTGAATCATCAACCTCATAGTGTCCACCATTGGTGTAGAGTTACACGAGTGAGACTGACATTGCTTCTGGCACATCCCTCCTCTCCATGGATATGAGGAACTGAGAAATCTTTCATTCATGTTGGAGGTGTCATATACATCCACTGGCTTCATGCGCATTGAGCAGGGATTGCTGTAATTTACTGTGTTTGCCTGCCCAATCCTGTGACCTTCTCACATGAAGGTTTTTCAGCTTCAGTGCGGTGCTTTCAGGGAAGGAGATTAGAATAGATGCATTCAGCTACTAGTCTCATCATAGCTGTAAAATCATCCAACATGGTCAAAGGCAAATGGAAGCATCAATACAATTTACACCAAAAGATAAACCCATAAGGACAGGCACATACCCTCTGTTTGCTTGTCTGTGCTCTATATACTCCACCACAACATGCATTTGTCGTAACTGAATTTCTGCATGTTAGTTTTATGCATGTTAGTTTTCTGCATGTATTTAGTGTTAGCCATTCTGTACAGAAGTATGCAGCTGCAAAAATGGGAAAGCAACATACTGTAAATTACTGGAGTGCATATAGGAGGTACAACATTTACACAGTCTACTCACTGACTCAGAAACATTGTGTGACAATTGGCATTCTCTAAATTGGTCCTAGTGTGCAGATAATTACATAATAGGCTCCTTGTTGAGCAGAGACACCTATGCATGTTGCACTATGGAAATACATCAGTACTATACAAGTCTAAATAATAATGGCTGCCAAGTACAGCTTTGCTGTCAGTGTTCCAACCTCTCCAGATGCCAGGTGAGCGGTGAGGAAACAATGTAGTAAATAGTTTGTACCTGTCAGATAAAACCGTAACCTTGGCCATCTGTGTATGAGACTGCAAAGCTATGATTCCCCTACATAGTGCTGTCCAATGCAGCCCCGGGGAGCAGATTAACCATTACACTATCCAGCCACTTCTGGGGTTTAAGGCTCACATGTCACAGCAGACCTGGGTTTGAATCTCAGCTCTTCCTGTACAGTAACCCAGCATCTATTCAGTGAGGAGACCTTGGGCAAGACTCCCTAACATGGATAAGCCCCAGGTATATGTATACATCTTTTCATTTATACAAGAAAGCCATGTGCAGATGTCACTGCCTAAACATTATCAGTGGATTCAGCTTTGAATTGGACAATCACAGTCACTTTCTGATTATTTTAACTGCTCCAGTTCCAAGCTGCATACCAGTTGCATTAAAGGACTTACGAGCCCAAAACAGTAAAAAAAAATGTCTGTACCTGTATGAAGTTGGAAGTGCCTTCCATCCGCGCCCTCCGTGCAGCTCTGCCGGGTCCCCCCCTGCTTCTGCTCCCCCCAGCTGGACCCCGACCCCACAGCCCGAGTCGGGGTCTCCTGCCTCCTCAAATATGGCCGCCGGAGGAGGTCGTGGCTGCGCAGTCCGCACCGACGCGAGTGCGGCTGCGCAGTTCTAGGACCTCCCTCCCCAATCCACGCTATGTAAATAATGTTTTAGAGTAAATTTGAAATGCAGGGTTATATTCCGCTTTAACCACTTGAGGACCACAGTCTTTTCACCCCTTAAGGACCAGAGCCTTTTTCCCCATTCAGACCACTGCAGCTTTCACGGTTTATTGCTCGGTCATACAACCTACCACCTAAAGGAATTTTACCTCCTTTTCTTGTCACTAATAAAGCTTTCTTTTGGTGCTATTTGATTGCTGCTGCGAGTTTTACTTTTTATTATATTCATCAAAAAAGACATGAATTTTGTCAAAAAAATGACTTTTTTAACTTGCTGTGCTGACATTTTTCAAATAAAGTAAAATTTCCTATACA
Organism: Hyperolius riggenbachi; assembly: GCF_040937935.1. Taxonomy (NCBI): domain Eukaryota; kingdom Metazoa; phylum Chordata; class Amphibia; order Anura; family Hyperoliidae; genus Hyperolius; species Hyperolius riggenbachi. Next base: position 480,654,869 of record NC_090646.1, read on the forward strand.
TTTGAGCGCGAAAGTTATTCTGCTACATGTCTTTGATAAAAAAAAAAACATTCAGTGTATATTTAGTGGATTGGGTAAAAGTTATAGCGTTTACAATCTATGGTGCCAAAAGTGAATTTTCCCATTTTCAAGCATCTCTGACTTTTCTGCGCACCTGTCAGGTTTCATGAGGGGCTAGAATTCCAGGATAGTACAAATACCCCCCAAATGACCCCATTTTGGAAAGAAGACATCCCGAAGTATTCAGTGAGAGGCATGGTGAGTTCATAGAAGATTTTATTTTTTGTCACAAGTTAGCGGAAAATGACACTTTGTGACAAAAAAAAAAAAAAAAAGTTTCCATTTCTTCTAACATGCGACAAAAAAAAAAATGAAATCTGCCACGGACTCACTATGCTCCTCTCTGAATACCTTGAAGTGTCTACTTTCCAAAATGGGGTCATTTGTGGGGTGTGTTCACTGTCCTGGCAATTTGGGGGGTGCCTAATTGTAAGCACCCCTGTAAAGCCTAAAGATGCTCATTGTACTTTGGGCCCCTTAGCGCAGTTAGGCTGCAAAAAAGTGCCACACGTGGTATTGCCGTACTCAGGAGAAGTAGTATAATGTGTTTTGGGGTGTATTTTTACACATACCCATGCTGGGTGGGAGAAATATCTCCGTAAATGACAATTGTTTTATTTTTTTTTACACACAATTGTCTATTTATAGAGATATTTCTCCCACTCAGCATGGGTATGTGTAAAAATACACCCCAAAACACATTATACTACTTCTTCTGAGTACGGCGATACCACATGTGTGGCACTTTTTTGCATCCTAACTGCGCTAAGGGGCCCAAAGTCCAATGAGTACCTTTAGGATTTCACAGGTCATTTTGAGAAATTTCGTTTCAAGACTACTCCTCACGGTTTAGGGCCCCTAAAATCCCAGGACAGTATAGGAACCCCACAAATTACCCCATTTTAGAAAGAAGACACCCCAAGGTATTCCGTTAGGAGGATGGTGAGTTCATAGAAGATTTTTCTTTTTTGTCACAAGTTAGCGGAAATTGATTTTAATTGTTTTTTTTTTCACAAAGTGTCATTTTCCGCTAACTTGTGACAAAAAATAAAATCTTCTATGAACTCACCATACTCCTAACGGAATACCTTGGGGTGTCTTCTTTCTAAAATGGGGTCATTTGTGGGGTTCCTATACTGCCCTGGCATTTTAGGGGCCCTAAACCGTGAGGAGTAGTCTTGAAACCAAATGTCGCAAAATGACCTGTGAAATCCTAAAGGTACTCATTGGACTTTGGGCCCCTTAGCGCACTTAGGGTGCAAAAAAGTGCCACACATGTGGTACCGCCGTACTCAGGAGAAGTAGTATAATGTGTTTTGGGGTGTATTTTTACACATACCCATGCTGGGTGGGAGAAATATCTCTGTAAATGACAATTGTTTGATTTTTTTTTTACACACAATTGTCCATTTACAGAGAGATTTCTCCCACCCAGCATGGGTATGTGTAAAAATACACCACAAAACACATTATACTACTTCTCCTGAGTATGGCGATACCACGTGTGACACTTTTTTGCAGCCTAGGTGCGCTAAGGGGCCCAACGTCCTATTCACAGGTCATTTTGAGGCATTTGTTTTCTAGACTACTCCTCACGGTTTAGGGCCCCTAAAATGCCAGGGCAGTATAGGAACCCCACAAGTGACCCCATTTTAGAAAGAAGACACCCCAAGGTATTCCGTTAGGAGTATGGTGAGTTCATAGAAGATTTTATTTTTTGTCGCAAGTTAGCGGAAAATGACACTTTGTGAAAAAAAAAACAATTAAAATCAATTTCCGCTAACTTTTGACAAAAAATAAAATCTTCTATGAACTCATCATACACCTAACAGAATACCTTGGGGTGTCTTCTTTCTAAAATGGGGTCACTTGTGGGGTTCCTATACTGCCCTGGCATTTTACGGGCCCAAAACTGTGAGTAGTCTGGAAACCAAATTTCTCAAAATGACTGTTCAGGGGTATAAGCATCTGCAAATTTTGATGACAGGTGGTCTATGAGGGGGCAAATTTTGTGGAACCGGTCATAAGCAGGGTGGCCTCTTAGATGACAGGATGTATTGGGCCTGATCTGATGGATAGGAGTGCTAGGGGGGGTGACAGGAGGTGATTGATGGGTGTCTCAGGGGGCGGTTAGAGGGAAAAATAGATGCATTCAATGCACTGGGGAGGTGATCGGAAGGGGGTCTGAGGGTTTGGCCGAGTGATCAGGAGCCCACACGGGGCAAATTAGGGCCTGATCTGATGGGTAGGTGTGCTAGGGGGTGACAGGAGGTGATTGATGGGTGTCTCAAGGTGTGATTAGAGGGGGGAAATAGATGCAAGCAATGCACTAGCGAGGTGATCAGGGCTGGGGTCTGAGGGCGTTCTGAGGTGTGGACGGGTGATTGGGTGCCCGCAAGGGGCAGATTAGGGTCTAATCTGATGGGTAACAGTGACAGGTGGTGATAGGGGGTGATTGATGGGTAATTAGTGGGTGTTTAGAGGAGAGAAGAGATGTAAACACTGCACTTGGGAGGTGATCTGATGTCGGATCTGCGGGCGATCTATTGGTGTGGGTGGGTGATCAGATTGCCCGCAAGGGGCAGGTTAGGGGCTGATTGATGGGTGGCAGTGACAGGGGGTGATTGACGGGTGAATGACAGGTGATCAGGGGGAATAGATGCATACAGTACACAGGGGGGGGGGGGGGTCTGGGGAGAATCTGAGGGGTGGGGGGGGGGGGTGATCAGGAGGGAGTAGGGGCAGATTAGGGACTAAAAAAAAAAAAATAGCGTTGACAGATAGTGACATGGAGTGATTGATGTGTGATTAGGGGGGTGACTGGGTGCAAACAGTGGTCTGGGGGGTGGGCAGGGGGGGGGTCTGAGGGGTGCTGTGGGCGATCAGGGGGCAGGGGGGGGGGGGAAATCAGTGTGCTTGGGTGCAGACTAGGGTGGCTGCAGCCTGCCCTGGTGGTCCCTCGGACACTGGGACCACCAGGGCAGGAGGCAGCCAGTATAATAGGCTTTGTATACATTACAAAGCCTATTATACCACGTTCATGCGGCGATCCGGGTGCTAGTAACCCGCCGGCGCTTCCGAACGGCCGGCGGGTTACAGCGAACCAGGGGGGGGCGGAGCCAGTCCCCGGCGGCTGATCGCGTCACGAATGATGCGATCGCCGCATAGCAACACCCGCAGCCACCCCCGCCGATGGGCGTATTGCGGTCGTTTGGGCCCGGACTTTGCCACCGCCCATCGGCTGGGGGCGGTCGGGAAGTGGTTAATGAACCAACAATATAAGTGTTTGTATTCATGTTATGCACAATGAGATGGATTTTAAAGGAGAACTATAGTGAGAGGTATATGGAGGCTGCCATATTTATTTCCTTTTAAGCCATACCAGTTGCCTGGCAGCCCTGCTGATCTATTTGGCTGAAGTAGTGGTTGAATCACACCAGAAACAAGCATGCAGCTAATCTTGTCATATCTGTCAAAATTGTCAGAAACACCTGATCTGCATGCTTGTTCAGGGCCTATGGCTGAAAGTATTAGAGGCAGAGGATCAGCAGGATAGCCAGGTAACTGGTATAGCTTAAATGGAAATAAATATGGCAGCCTCCATACACCTCTACAGTTCTCCTTTAAAGTGATATGGAGTACACTTAAGGTGGGCATACATTACCAATTTTGCAGCCCGATCAAAAGATTAGATTCAATAATGTTATAGAATCGGATGAAAAATGGTGCCACAACAAGCATGCCCAATCGACGATTAATGTAGCAATCGAGCATGCTGGGAAATCTTGGGCCGATCGGGTGCATGGCTGTAACTACCTGCCGCTATGCCCCCATATGCTAATGTGTCCCCCCCCCATGCATTAAATTCTCCCCTATTCCAGCTGCCGAGTGTCCAGCTGCTCCTGCTTCCCCATTTGCACCCCACGTGGCTGCCATATATAGCAAGTGGCACGTGAGTGACATTGAAGCGGGAGCAGGTAAGATGCAAATACATGGGCACGTTAACATTTGGGAGGGCAGCAGCCAAGCGGTGCAGGAGGTGTCATAAGGCTGATACCTGAGAGATTTCATGCTGGAATCAATCGGGAATCAGCCTGCTGTGTATGGGCAACCATCAGATCACTCTCTGATCAGATCGGTCTCTTGGTCTACCTGCCCATACATCACTACATGTATGGGCACCTTTAGGTTGTGTAATTATTTTTATGGATCAGATGCAACTACCATCTTCCTGGGGTGACATCATGCAGGATGCTGTGCAGGGTTGCTGCTGGAGCCAGAGCATGTGACCCTTGGTGGACACTTCACCTACTGTATATTAGAGATCCTAGCTTGGGTCTCACTCTCAACCTACCACAAGAAAAAAGTTTATGTACGCTCAACCCCCTTCAAACCATATCAGTCGGTGCAGGATCTGGTGAGCCAGGCCAAGCCACATATACAAACAAGGAAGGATCTGCAGGCCAGAACAAAAAGGTATGATCACACCCGGACCTAGTGCACTTCAAGCACACCTGAAGAGAGAAGAATATGGAGGCTGCCATCTTTCTTTCCTTGTAAACAATACCAGTTGCCTGGCATTCCTGCTGATCTCTTTTGCTGCAGCAGTATGTGGATCACACACCTGAAACAAGCATGCAGCTAATCTAGTCAGCCTTCAATCAGAGCATGGTCTATGGCCGAGGCATTGGTCACATTTGAGTCTGCTGCCAGGGAATCACACGCGGTGTGTGAAAAAAGAAAAAAAAAAAAAAAAAAAACCACTGCCAGTTTTTTTTCCCCCTGCAGTGGGAAAACGCTTATTACTCCCAATGCGATTCTGCATACGGAAGCATTATGTGCATTTAAAGAGAACCAGAGATGAAGCACCCTCTTGTATTTTACCTTATAAATCAGTGGGAACATGACAGTAAACACCTAATCTGCTCTTAGTTTCATTGTTCTCTGTTTAATCTGACTGTTATCACCTCTGATAAGAATCCCCGACTGAGCACTCAGCTATAATCTTTCCATAGCAAAGCTAGACTGAGTGTCTTCTCTGGTGTATTTTCAAGCCCAAGCCTGCCCCCTTGTGGCTCTGCTATAATGACTCAGCTATAATCATTCCCTGCAAAGCCAGACTGAATGCTCAGTCCTGGATTCTTATCACAGCTGATAAGACACTTTTAGCAGTGAGGATGAAACAGAGCATGGTAAATCTGGCCATACACTAGTCCGATTCCCCACCGATAGCAGATTCGATCCCAGTGATCGAATCCGATGTCTGTCACATCGTTCACGCTACACGCTAAATTTCGATCTATTTCGCCCCGAAATAGATCGATCCTGTCGATCGCTCCGTGCGGGAAATTACCGTCGATCGCCCGCAGGTAGGGAGTGCGTCGCTAGCGGCGTTTGAGTGCCCGACGACCGACGCAATAGAGTGGCAATACATTACCTGCTCCGCCGGCGCGACTCACCCCAGTCACCGCTGCTCCGTCTCCGCTCTGGTCTCTGGGTCCGGCATGCTTCACTTCTTCTAGCCCGGCAGGAAGTTTAAACAGTAGAGGGCGCTCTACTGTTTAAACTTCCTGCCGGGCAGGAAGAAGTGAAGCATGCCGGACCCGGAGACCAGACCAGAGCGGAGAAGACAGCGGAGACCTGGGGACTGGAGTCGCCCCGGCCGGAGCAGGTAATGTATGCGGGCGCGATTGTGAACGGTTTCAGGCTGAAATCGGTTCACAATCTGTTTGCAGTAAAGGCAGCCATACGATCCCTCTCTGATCAGATTCGATCAGAGAGGGATCTATCTGTTGGTCGAATCTGATGGCAAATCGACCAGTGTATGGCTACCTTTAGTGTTTTCTCTAATGTTCTTACTGATATATATGGTAAAATACACAAGGGTGCTTCGTCTCTGGTTCCCTTTAAGCCTTATGGGAAACCGCATGCAATTTTGTCAGGTCTGACCCCTACTTATTGGTAATAAAGGCAGATGATCAGCAGGAAATCCAGGCAATTTGCATTGTCTAAGAGGAAATAAATGTAATATTTCTCCCACCTCAGGTGTCTAGATCAGCGAGATGGCCTCTGCAGGCGTTGTGGCTGTATTCCAGCAGCCATGGTATTTGTAAACGTGGCACTTAGTTGTGCTTGTAAAATGTGCAAACACCACAAGACAGACTGTTTACTATGAAAAATAGTTATAATATCATTCAGAACCATAACAAGAGCATTAATATATATGGGGAGCAGTCAGAAATAAAACATCCAAATAATGGTAAAAATTTAAAATTCTCTGGGGGAAGGGAGGTTGTTTCCCTGAGACCTGAGATTAATGGGGTGTTAGACCCCAAATCTGCACCGACTTAACACATGGAGAGTATTGCTCCTTCAGCGTGTCTTTCTACCATGTATCCAACTCCTTACAGTCCACACTCTTCAAAACAATAGCATTTTGAAGATAACCAGCAATCTAACTGGTCTTCATTAAAATCAACAGAGTGGAGAATCCTGTGAAATGTCTCAAGCACCTTTGTCAGGTTTCCTTAAATGCACCAATTTCAGCTTAGATACTCCCTGCAAAGCAATGCCATTATATTGCCTCTTCACATGGATGGAACTGCCAAGCAGTCTCACTCCAGCCTAAATAAAGTCATAACATCTTATCCCGCATCACTAAAATTCCCCCCGCCCACCTCCCAACCCCCCCAATAAAACACCCCAGCTATAATAATAGGTCAGTCAGACTTGAGCTGGATCCCAGGAGGGTATTTCCCGGCACAGCTCCCGTTCTGCTGTATGCGTGATGGCTTCTTGCGTCCTGAGGCCGGTGGGCGCAGGTAGAACAGGAACAGATGGCGATAACAAGGATGACGGATAGCAAAGTGCAGAAAATCATCTGTAAAGAGAGGGCATGGTTGGGTTCAGGCTAAATATTAGGATACTTTAGAAGGTAAAATACATGCAACATGTATGGAATGGATTGACTCGCTTACGTACTTGCAGGGAGGGGGAACCACCCACAAATGTATGAATTAGGTTAGCAGCACACTAAGCTGACAAAGAGCCATTATTTGGTCAGTTGTGCTCTACTAGTTAAAGGGAATATGAAGTGAAAATAAACGTATGAGATAATAAATTGTATACTGTATGTAGCACAGCTAAGAAATAGAACATTAGTAGCACTGATAAGAGTCTCAGACCCAACTTAGGTCAGCTACAGTGCAGTTTTCTGAAGCGCTTATCAAAGGGTCATTAGCTCTGCTCTGTTTCATCGTTTAATATACAGAGTGTAGTTTTTAAACTGCAAATAATAGAGAATGATGCAATGTTATAGGAAAAAAGCTATATAACTGAACAAAAAAAAAAAAGATATTCTTTTCTTTGCTACTAATGTCCTATTTATTATCTGTACTACACATACCATTCATTATAGAAGTTTTTTGTTTCGCTTCAGTGTCACTTTAAATCAGTAGCAAGTGTGATTATTGGACTGAAATGTTGCCCATAGCAAGGTTTGAGTTGTTCTTGTGCCAGATTACAAGATAAACATAAGCCACTGACTGAATGCTACTGGCAACAGCGCCACATTTTCTTTCTTTCGGTATTTATACAGGCAGCTCTTTGTTCCTAATCCACATTACCTCGGTTAAGCCCTTGAGATTCACGAGGGCACAGCTCTGCATACACTTTGCCACTTTCTGCAGGAGGGGAACCCACCAGTGAGCGCAGGATGGAGGAAAAGCCTTCAGCGGAGAGCAGAAAGCCGTCAGCATCACGAGTAGAAAACAGCTGCAACACAGGAAGTCAAACATGACAGTGAAATATAAACTATTCTTCACGCTCATTGCTTAGAGGCATGTGTAGATAAACAATGCTATCCACAGCTGTTAGCTTGTCACACAGATGCCTCTGCTTGGAGATAACTCAAAGCAGAGAGAAACAGATTTTTATATTAAAGCGGACCTGAACTTAAAATCTTCGCTCTGCTCTAAAAGATAAGCAACATCATAACCACATTTAAAAGAAAACATTTTTTGTTAGAGTGGATACAAATCCTGCAATAAATCTGCAGTGTGTCTACTTCCTGCTTTCATGGAAGCAAACAGGGTTAACATCTTGCGTTTACAAATTAGCTGCTGTGCCGATGCAGCCACCACTCCTGATCCGCCAATCAAGATTTTCTGTCTGGTGTAAATCAACTGCTTTGATCGATTTTTGGGAGCAAAATCAAATTATCAATTGGCCCAGCACATTGGGGTATTGATATTGATGAGCGTGATTGAATCTGCTGGGAATAGATCAGAAAAATTGACGTGTATGGGCACTTTGAACCTGCTCTACCATGTGAGAAAACGTGAGAGGGCCACCATATACAAAAGCCTGGAGAGTATCACTTACGTCAAACGCCAGCTTTGCCAGCTCCTCGGCAGAACGTGTGGCATCTTGTGCGGCCAGAACTAATGACACCATTCGAAAGTCAATCATTCCACTGGCATCCTAGGAATAAACCGGCAGTTAGCCACATTATGTCCACAATGCACAATTTGCACATAGCGAGGTGGGAAGCCATGACAGGTTTGTTTTGCTGTCTGTTCACTACACTGTTGACGTAAAGCCTCTAACAGCACAAAAGCAAAGTCTACAGACTTGGCGACTACTAACTAGACTACTACTCTCTTACCAGTCCCTTCAAGAGGTGGAATGTTAAGCAAATCTCACTTTTTCCTTTGTATATTTAATATGCGCCTGATTAAAAGAATACAATGTAAATTAATAAAATAGTAGTACTAAATCTAATACGTAAAACAAAAATGCTCACCAAAGTGGCAAAATTCTAGAACTGCTGCTCTTGCCCTTGATCAGCCCTCCTGCAGGGCAGTTACTGTATTCTTTAGGGCCCATCGTGCTCCAATGGCAACGTTACAACCTCTGTTGAAATGCAAATGCTCTTTGCCTTTCTACATGTTTTGCAGAGTGGAGCAAGGAAGCAGACAGTTACCTGTTCCTGCCAGCGCAGTCTTCAGCCGATCTGCCTCTAGTGTCTGTCCCCAGTGCTTGTAATGCCACATTCAAGTGCTTGAGGATGATATGAGTGGTGCAATGGAGAGGACTAGCTCCAGCCATAACAGTGCTGCTTCTCTGCTCTACTCTGCATATGGCTGGCTTGGAAAGAGGAGTGCAATGCCATATGGACGGGAGTTGTAATGGGTTAAATGAACACTTCACCTGTATGAGAAAGACTAATGTAAAAGATGATCTTGGCTGCATTTGGGGAAGACATGATGGGGGCATGTATGTGGCATGGGGGGGGGGGGGGGGGTAATACCGGAAGCTGTACTTGGATTCAGGGAGTGGCAAAAGATGTTGGCTGCATTTGAGCAAACATAAAATGTGACAGTACAGAAAGGTTAAAAATAATGGCAGCATCCACTAATGTGTACAAGAGGAATCGGCGCCGGGAGACTTGGGCGCAGGATACAGCCGGTAAATGGCTGATCCTGTTGCTGCACAAGTCTCAGCCGTGTTAAATACTATTCCCCTCCAGGCCACCATATTCGGCTTCCAGCAATTGCTGGAAGCTGAATTATTGCGTTTTAAAAGTAACTTCAGCTCAGTCTTTTGACGGCGCCGAAGTTACTCCCTGTGCGCCCAAGTCTCCTGCGCTGGATTCACTGTGTTCGCCACTAATAGCTCAGTTCCCTTTTCTCCTTATTTCCCCTAGCCTAATGACTCCATTCCTATAGTGGCAGCTTAGCCACTTCTGTATCAGCAAGTGAGGGGGAGGAGAGGTTGGAATAGCAGAGCCACCAGCACCCTTCTCTCTATGTTTGCCCATCACTACTGGCCCTGCCTCTTATCCATGTGGCACTGTGCGTGTGACAGCAGGCAGGCATGGAGAGAAAGATGCAGGTGGTCTATTAGTGGTTCCCGAAACATTTCAGTTAAGGGGATAGCATTTATCAGGTAATAAAAAAAAAATGCAAGCTTTCACACACACTAGCTGTTTTCGTCAGGCATCGTATCAGTGGCGTAGCTACAAACCTCTGGGCCCCGATGCGGAATCTGGATGTGCCCCCCCCCGGCAACAACAGCCCCCCTCCCCCGGCAACACCCGACGCACACACATATCCAAATCCCTATAGCCAGCTGTAGGTCCCCCCAGTATAGGTAGCCAGGCATAGGTAAGCCAGTATAGTTGCCCCCGGTATAGGTTAGCCAGGTAGGTGCCTCCAGCATAAGTAGCCAGTATAGTTGCCCCCAGTATAGGTTAGATAGGCAGGCGCCGCCGGTATAGGTTAGATAGATAGGTGCCCCCAGTACAGGTTAGCTAGGTGGGTGCCTCTAATATAGGTAGCCAGAATAGTTGTCCCCAGCATAGGTTAGATAGGTAGGTGCCCCCAGTATAGGTTAGTTAGGTAGGTGCCTCCAATATAGGTAGCCAGTATAGTTGCCACCTGTATAGGCTAGCTAGGTGCCCCGAATACATGTTAGACAAGTAAGTGCCCCCAGGTTAGATAGGTAGGTGCCCCCTGGTATAGGTTAGATTAGGTAGCTGCCCCCCAGTATAGGTTAGATGAGGTAGGTGCCCCCCAGTATAGGTTAGGTAGCTGCCCCCAGGATAGATTAGGTAGCTTTCCCCCAGGATAGGTTAGATTAGGTAGCTGCCCCCAGGATAGGTTAGAGTAGGTAGCTGCCCCCCAGGATAGGTTAGAGTAGGTAGCTGCCCCCCAGGATAGGTTAGGTAGCTGCCCCCCAGGATAGGTTAGATTAGGTAGCTGCCCCCCAGGATAGGTTAGATTAGGTAGCTGCCCCCCCCAGATAGGTTAGGTAGGTAGCTGCCCCCCCAGGATAGGTTAGGTAGGTAGCTGCCCCCCCAAGGACAGGTTAGGTAGGTAGCTGCCCCCCCCAGGATAGGTTAGGTAGGTAGCTGCCCCCCAGGATAGATTAGGTAGCTGCCCCCCAGGATAGGTTAGATTAGGTAGCTGCCCCCCCAGGATAGGTAGGTAGCTGCCCCCCCAGGATAGGTAGGTAGCTGCCCCCCAGGATTAGGTAGGTAGGTAGGTCCCCCCCCCCATAATGAAGGGGGGAGCTGCAGCTGCGGGGTGAGCAGCCCGACCTCTCCCTCCCTTCCTCTCCCCGGGGCCCCCCCTTCAAATGCAGAGTGCGCGGCGCACGGAAGCGCTGTAGGCAGAACTCACCTCCGTCCCTGCGCCGCTGGTCTCCTCCCGCTCTGTATAGATGTTGTTACACACTGCTTCCTGTTTAGCCGGAAGCAGTGTGTAACAACATCTATACAGCGGAAGGAGATCAGCGGTGCTTGGAACGCAGGGACGGAGGTGAGTTTCAGCCTACAGCGCTTCCGTGCGCGTCACTCTGCATCTGAAGGGGGGGGGGGCCCGGGGAGAGGAAGGGAGGGAGAGGTCGGGCTGCCCTCCCCGCGGCTGCGGCTCCCCCTCTCCCAATAGCGCGCACGGCGCATGGGCCGCACTCAGTCCTGGCCGCACTACAAAAAGACATGGGCCCCCCCGGGCCCCTCCCCCGCCTCTTCAGGAGCCGGGCCCAGTCGCGCATGCGACCGCTGCGACCTCTATTGCTACGCCCCTGCATCGTATTAGTCTGGTTTTGAGATGCATAAATGTATACACCAGAAAAAAAAATACAAATGTTCTCTTCACACACACAAATGACATAAGCAGTTTAAAAATGTACAGAGCCAATATTCTACTACTAAAAAACAGTAAAAAGGGGATAGAGCTGTTTGACATATGACAGTCTTGGCCACAGTCACACAATACCTAACTAGGCTTCAGTATAATAGTGAATAAAGCAACGGATCGTGTCCGGGACTAAGGCTAGACATAAAGGGGAGCATTACAGCCTGACATGCCTTAATACTTACCTGTTTTGGCACCATTGCTCCGCTCCCCCCCCCCCCCCACCTCAGAAGATGTGGCCCTGGCATTCCCCACCGTGTCACCGCCGAGGCTCTGGCTACCCCCATCTGCATTGCTGCAGGCCAAACCTGGCTCAGCAGCTGCTGCCTAATTGTTTTTTGTTTTTTTTTTTACTGAGGTTAGATAGTCATCTTCCCTGGAGTATAGCTTGAACTGCAAGTGTGGTGTAACCTCTTCTTTGCTTGGAATTACAGGAAATACTGGTGTCGCTACTTGCTGTCACCACAGTCTACAGTCACCATGCAGATTCACAGAAGCAGGCTGTTCACCTTTGGGAAATAACTGAAAACACGGGAAATGACATCCATCTGGGAGAGTCCCAGCTTCTCTGCAAGCTCCTCCAAGCCCACTCGAGAGCATACCCCCTCCAGACATAGGTCAATTAGCCCCTGGACACTGTCAAAGGAGAACCTGTACAAGACAAGAAGAAAGATACATTGCTGAATCCAGGCTTCTAATCATCTGCAAGGTTTAGCACGCCCTCATTCATTCATATGTGAGGATAGCTCCATAGCTGCCATAGGGATTGATTCACTAAAGCGTGCTAACACTTAGCACGACAGTGATAAGCCGCATTGCACGCGATATCATGTGGTAAGTATCATTATCACAAGCTAAGTATCATTATCTTGTGAAGTCACTGCAGATGACGTGAACGGAACGTAGATCATGAATTATTACTGTATACAGTACATAAAGTGACACGTTAAACTTTGCTTGTACTGTAATTATAGTTAAAAAAAAACTTTGCTCGCGCCGTATTTGGCCTGTTGCACACTGCAAGAAATTCCGATTCAGATTCCGCTTTTTAATCTGTTTTTACATCCGATTCAGATTCCGATTTGCAGTGTGCAGGGAGAAAACTGCAAATCTGAATCTGAATCGGATGTAAAAACTGATTAAAAAGCGGAATCTGAATCGGAAATCGCTTTCAGTGTGCAAGAGGCCTTACATTAACTCACATGTTAATGTGAACACATGTATCCTCTATAATAAAAACCGTGTCCCTGCGTGTGCTGTCTGTGTAGCTGGGTTCGTGCTATTTGGGGCCAGGGAGGCGCGTGCGGCGATAAACACAGACCTAGAGCCCGTTTTTAAACGGGCTTAGGTCTGCTAGTACAGTAATAATGCATGATCTACATTCCATTTGCGTGATCTGCAGTGACTTCACGTGATAATGATACTTAGCTCGTGATAATGATACTTAGCTCGTGATAGTGATACTTAGCTCGTGATAATGATACTTAGCTCGTGATAATGATACTTAGCTCGTGATAATGATACTTAGCTCGTGATAATGATACTTAGCTCGTGATAATGATACTTAGCTCGTGATAATGATACTTAGCTCGTGATAATGATACGTTGTATGTGCAAAGCCTTTACAAGCGCATTTGCACGTGCAAAGCCTTTACACGCACGTTTGCACGTGCAAAGCCTTTACACGTGATAACTGAGTTCACGCTTTTGTGAATCAAGCCCATAGTCTGGACCAGGCTTTCTCAACCAGGGTTCCCTTGAACCCCAGGGTTCCTCGAGCACTCTTCCCCCATCGTGGGGGGTAGTATAATAGAAGTATAGTATATATAGTAGTATAATAGAGCACATTATAATAGGTGATACTTCAACAAGAAGCACTTAATTGGGGGGGGGGGGGGGTCAGGAGACAGTATAATGAGTGGTAGTGTAATAGAGGGTAGTGAAATAAACAGCCACACATACTTTTAAAGACCATGCCTCCTCCAAAATAAATGCAGGGGTTCCTCGAGATCAAAAAATGGTTTGTAGGGGTTCCCTGATATCCCAAAGTTATTTGCAGGGTTCCTCCAGGGAAGAAAGGTTGAGAAAGGCTGGTCTGGACAGTATGCTTATCTAACATATTTAAAACTGTTAGTTATCTGCAGACTCATCAAGTACACAAATGTAACCTGACATGAGAAGAATAGGCAAGCTGCCCCCCACCTAGAGGATGAAGGTCTCTTGTTAATGCTGATCCTCAGGTTAGGATTCTAAATCACACACTGGCAACATGCAGATCAGATGTTCCAGATGAGAGGCTCAAAGTATTAAAACCATAGGATCAGCATTGGAGCCAGGAATCCAGCATGTTCTCAAGAATGGGCTCCATTCACAAAAAAAGGCTTTATTAGACGTGAGGTATTTCTGCACCGGAGGCAATGTAAGTGCCAATTCCCTAATGTTTTCAGCCCATGTGATGATATAAAGCCAGCTTTGTTATTTCACACAGTATTTGGTTCACTATGGCTGTGCACAGGACCCAGAATCCAGCGGTGATAGAATTAGCACTTGTAACAGTGACGTGTGATGTGAAAAGCTTCAATTTCCCAGGAAAAACAAATCACCGTACATAGAAATATGCAATTATCTCAGATTGTTTTTTTTGGGGTTTTTTTTTTAAAGCACACAACATATGTGTATTAATATATATATACATATACATATACACATACATACATACATACATACATACATATATTATATATATATATATACACATATATATATATATATATATATATATATATATATATATATATATATATATATATATATATATATATATATATATATATACATACATACATACACACACACACACATACATATACACACACATACATATACACACACATACATATACACACACATACATATACATACATACACATACATATACATATACATACATACACACATACATATACATATATACACATACATACATATACACACACATACATATACATATACACATACATACATATACATCCATATACACACACACACACACACACACACACACACAGCTTTCCTCAAAAGCTTAGAATTTAACTCACAAGACTAATTTCCTGTGCATTACTAGCCTTAGGAAATTGTGATTTGATCAAAAATGTAATAAAAGTCTGCTTTAGAAATATTTTAATAATTTGCATTGGGAATGGCTGCTTTTATCAGCTTCCCCAATACCCAGTTTAATTAGTGGATTCAGAGGTACTGAGCAAACCTACTGTATGTAGGATACTAGCAAGTGCAGCATTTTGTGCACAGTCATCATATTAGAAACTGAACCTAGACTTACTGACAGTCTAACTAGCTTGGTGTATAGCCTAAGCTCACAGATGCTAAAAAACGTCAAGATTTACCACAGGTGAGCTGACATCCTGTAATTTGTAACACTGTAAAATGCCTGGTTCACTCTGACGTTCAGCAGGAGCAAGGGACAATTCACGTAAGGGGTGGTATTTGCCTCATTGTACATTGTAAAAATAAGTATCCCTTGTAGATTTCCATCACATCTATATAGCTTCTGTTCTATAATAGGAATCAGGAAGAATGTCTGCTAAAGCTTTTTAGGACAATTCACAGTGAAGTGCTGAAAAAAGCCAGCACTGACATAACATCCTTTTACAGGAACTGAATGGTGCTTTTAGCAACCATTGACTGACGCCTCGTGGTGATTTTATAGGCACTTACAGACGTTTTCTGTTGACGTCTATGGAGATCCAATCTCTAGCCACTGCCAGCAAAATGCTTGGGGAGAAGGGTTAAAAACACACACACCCCACACACACACTAGGATTGTAGTGTGACCTGACCTCATATACATCAGTGGAGATTACATTGTCCTAGTCTTGAGCTATAGCTGTAAAGTGCCACTAAACGTCAGGGATCCCTTGCAGTGTGAGCACTGGCGTAGCAATCGCCATAGCAACCATAGCCGTTGTTACGGGGCCCGCCCCAGCCCTACGTCACAGGGGGCCCGCAGCTGAGAGAGGACACTTTAAAAAAAATATCATTATAATAAAGCCGGGCCCCAGGCCCCCCTCCGATAATTATAACAAAGCGCCCCCCCCCCGGCCCTCCTCGCCCCCGCTAACCAGTATAGCTGCCAGTGAGGAGGGGGACTACTTCCGTGCGGCGGCGCATTAATTTACTCCCTGGCTGGACCCGACAATTACTTTATAGTTCCGGCCAGCCAGGGAGGAAGGAAGAGTGACAACACAGGAAGAGGACCGTGGCTCATACACGCAGAGAGTACTGCGTGACTAGCCAGAGAGGCGTGCCCTGGACTGGAGGAGTCTCTGCACTGGAGTCTGGACGGTGGACCCGAGGTGCGACCCGACCCGACGCCGCAGAGTGACAGCGGGAGCAGAGGCGAGCTGCCTGCAGGATCTGTATAAGTATGTGTGAGTGACTGTGAGACTGAGACAGACTGAGTGGACTTAGCGAGCGAGCGGGGGTAGGGGGCAGTGGCATCACCACATCTGGCGTCTACCTATATGCTGGGGGAGGGGGTGCGGGGCTGCCAATCTGATTGCATTTTGTGGGGATATCTGCCGCCAATCTGAATGCATTTTGTGGGGAAATCCGCCAATCTGATTGCATTTTGTGGGGGTATCTGCTGCCAATCTCATTGCATATTGTGGGGATATCTGCTGCCAATCTGATTGCATTTTGTCAGAAAATCTGCTGCCATTTGACTACTTGATGAATCATCATGAGGCATGTAACTACTTGATTATTTTATCTAAAATGTATCTGTTCAGACCTAATCTCTGAATAACAACACTACTTATTTATTTATTTTTTTAAGTCTGCCCATGACCCATGACCACGCCGATGTTCCAGTGCATGGTGACACACTTTTTTTTTTTTTGCTGCGGCGCGCTGCATGTGGACACATCCCTACTGGAGACTGTCGTCAGAAGTGCTCACAATCTATTCCCTACCATAAAATCATGCAAAATTTCTAGACTACATGTGTATGTGAGCCAAAAATGGGGGGGGGGGGGGGGGGGGGGATGAGAGGATCGGGGGCATAAAAAAATTTCTATGGGGCCCAGTCATTTCTAGCTACACCCCTGAGTGTGAGCCAGGCCATAAGCATCTGAAATATACCACTATGGCTAACATTATCCTGATTTTTGTTAAGTTGCAGCAAATATTTAGATAAAAACCTAAAAGCAGCATTTACACTTGTCTTTTTATGTACATTTACAGCACAGTAAAACATATTTAAACTGAGAACCAATATTAATAAATGGGCACCCGGCTGCTCACCTCCTCCTATGCTGGGGGCAGAGTTGCACACAGAAGCACCGACCCTTCATTATCTTATCTTGCCCCACCCGGCTACTTTTTCATGCCACCCGGCTGGAAATAATTTCTGAGAGATAACTGGGCTAGTTCAGATTTGAATGCATTTTCTGCATTCAGAAACCAAACTGATAACAATGCAGCATCATTCCACACACTGAATATTCTCCATCAATGACATTAGCAGCTGTGAAGAAAGCAGGCATATATTCTGCACACAATTGCAAATGATCCCTTATACAATTCACTTTTCCTCCTAAGTTTTCTTGTGGGAGATCCCTTACAAGCCATTTTATTGATAAAGTGTGAAAATATCACCTAGGCGAAAAAAGTGAATTGAATAAGGGCCATGGTATGTAGAAAACGCATGCAGAAATACACACACAAAAAAGGACAGACAGGTGTGAATGCTGCAAAAAAACACTTCTTAAAGTAAATCTGAAGGCAATAAAAACAAAACAAAAATATACATACTTCCCTAAGGAAAGTCAAAGCTCTGGTTCCTTATGAGCTTTCCCATTCTTCACAGGTTCCAGCGCTGGATCCCCAGTTCAAATCTCCCACCACAGGGAGCTTCGGTAGTCTTTGGGAGCTCGAGTGCCTTTGAAGAAGGATGGCTCTGTACTGTGCATGCGCGAGTGCACGAGACAGCATTCACAGTATGGAGTGGCCAGTCTTTGGGAGCACTCTGGCTGCCAAAGATTTCCAAAGCCTACCACAGAGGCAGAAAGCAGTCTTCAACCGATTGGACGGAGACTGCCAACAGGGGAGCCAGTGCCAGAGTGACAGGACCAGGAGAGGAATGGGAAGGCTCTATAGGACTCAATTCCCTCTCCTTAGGTGAGTATTTGTTTTTATTCTGGCTTCAGACTTCCTTTAAAAGGGAACCAGAGACGTTGGGGGAAAGCCTTTATACATACCTGGGGCTTCCTCCAGCCCCATACGCACGGATCGCTCCCATGCCGCTGTCTTCCGCTGCCTGTATCCGCCGGTACCGGGTCTCGTCATTACCGCCAGTCGGCAAGTCGGCCGGTCGACGCGGCCAAGTGTCCGCATCACAGGGGCTTCCTCCATATACTTACGCGTGCGGCTGCATACTGCCCCTGTGATGCGGACAATTGGCCGCGTCCGCCGGAAGTGACAGGACCCGGTACCGGCGATAGAGACATCGGTGGATGGCGGCGTGGGAGCGATCCAGGTTTATGGGGCTGGAGGAAGCCCCAGGTATGTATAAAACAGTTTCCTATTTTTTATTCAGCTTCCTCTCTGGTTCCCTTTAAAGAGAACCCGCCTCCGTAAGCCGATTTGAGGAAGCTTACAGAGGTGGGGAGGGAAGGGACACAGGCGGGGAGCCGCGGTATGGAGGAGGCGGGGGAGCGGCGGTGAGAGGCAGCCTGAAGTAAATAACAGGCTAGTGACAATCTGTGTGTCGCTAGCCTAGCGCTTTTATAATGGAGGACAGCAGGGCCCGAGGGAGGGCTAGAGGCACGCTGGAAGGACACAAAGGCAGGTGACTGTACACAGAACATGCCTCTGTGCCCTAATATGATTTCCCAAACCCACCTCGGGTCCTCTTTAAAGGACAACTGTAACCTAGCAAAAAAAATTAAAAAATAGTTAGATACTCACCTAAGAGGAGGGAAGCCTCTGAATCCCGTAGAGCTGTCCCATTCCTCTCGGAGTCCCCTTGTTCCACCACTGGGCCCCAGTTCCAGCTTCCAAATTTTAAATGGCCAAGAGACCTCTGGGTCTCCTTGGAAGTACACACTTCTCCAGGTACTTCCGAAGAAAAAACTCTGTACTGCACATGCGGATTCAGCTGGTCTTCAGAAGTACTCAAGCCAGTGAGATAATTGAACAGGGGCCCAGTGGTGGAACAAGGTGATGCAGAGCAAAACAGGAGGGTGCTAAGGTATCTAACTTTTTGTTTTACTAGGTTACAGCTATCATTTAAAATACCAAGAAAAATGATGGTCACTTTTTGGCTTTTGACAAACATCACTTACCCAGCCTTCTTAAGAATTTTTCCAAGTTCCCAAATTTTAGGGTCTAATGGCACTTTCAAGTGTCCAACAGGAGTAACAGGTGTATCTCCCATCAACTCATACTCTGTTGCTGGTTTCCCAAGAGCTCTAAAAAATAACATACAAATAAATTACTATGATCTGAAAAATAAAGAATGTAATACAGCTAAGCATTTATACCATGCATAGATATTGTCTACCTTAGCCTAACTACTATACATAATAGAACTAGACCACACCCACCCAAAACAAACAGCAGTGGTCTAAACCTTTGAAAGAGACATGAGCTCCCCCTCCTATACTCAGTAGGAGCCTAGCTGTTTGGAAACTGATCCCACCACATGCTTCCCTTCCACAAATTACAGTCGACAGAGGGTGATGGATAGAGATTATAAACAAAGATGATAATTTTCAGACTTGATGCAATTGTATATGCAGCTTCAAACTAGCCCCGCCAAATGCACTTGATGCAAATGTGTGCTGTTCGTAGTCTAAGGCTCCATACCCCTGTAATCACTGCTTGTAAAATTAGAATTTTTTAGTAAAACTTTACATTATTAGAGAGAAAGAGGCAGTCTTGCTGCCTGGTTACCTCCCATCACCATCCCCCATTCACTACCCTTAAAGGACATCCGAGGTGACGTGACAAAATGAGATAGACATGGGTATGTACAGTGCCTAGCACACAAATGACTATGCTGCGGTCCTTTTTTTATTTCTTAGCTTGAAAGAGTTAAACATCACATATGTCTCTGTCCGGTTCAGTACTGGATCAGACTATAGCTTTTGGGTTCATGAGGGTTCACTAATGAGGAATTACAGCCATAAAAAAAAAAAAATTCTGGCAGTAAATGGCTTTTGAGAGCAGGAAAGAGATAAAAGGGTCTATAGTTCATAGATTTTTTTAGCTCTGGCATACTTCAATGAATGTGTCATTGAGCAGAGACAATAAAACCGTAATAACATACAAAGAAGGTTTACATTTAAAATAAAACTCTGGGATGTCTTAAAAAGTCATTTTTTGGAGAAGGAGGATAGATACTATTGTTTATCTCATCAGTTTATCACCTCAGATCCCCTTTAGGGGATGGAGAAGATGGGTGATGGGAGGAAACATCCCTGAAAGCCTGACTCTTCCTGTCTGAAAATTCGATTTTAGCCAAAAGTAAACTTTTCAAGCAGCGATTACAGGAACCAGGGGGAATAAGAAGCGGAACGGACAATGCAAATAGTTATGTAAATCCTTCATGATCATACTTCCCTTAATGGCTTTGCTTTGGATCAGGTATCCTTTAATCAGATCAATGCAAAAATGTCAGTAGAAATAACAGTATTGACACTGCCCAGGTAGCAACGTACTGCTTAATGAAAATCAAAGATATGCAGCTGTCAAAGCCCCACTGCTCCCCCCAACTTCAGCTGGTTAAAAAAAAAAAAAAAAAAAGTATCACTGTGCACGATCATGCCTTCTCTCGGAATACAGTAGTATACCAAAGTTTTAGGCAGATGTAAAAACATTCTGTAAAGTTTATGTTCACAAATTAAAAGATTGTAATTGCTTTTTCTTTTCAATTTACTAAATGCAAAGTGAGCCAACAAAAGAAAAGTCTGAATCAAATCACTATTTAATGGGACTACCCTTTGATTTCAAAGCATCATGAGTTCTTCTAGGTACACTTGCACACAGTTTTTTTAAAGGAACTCTGCAGAAAAATGTTTCTCCAAATATTCTGTAGGACTAACCACGAAACTTCGATGGATCTTTCTGCCACTGCTCAGATTGTGAGATCAGGCTTGTCTGGGCCATACCATCACTTCCAGATCTCCATGCTCTTTAACGTGAAGATAGTTCTTAACGACATTGGCCTCAATTCACTAAGATCATGCTGGAGATAATAAGGCAAGAGAAAACTTACCTCCACACAGTAAGAAAGTTATCTTATCTCTTCATTCCTTAAAGGGATACTGTAGGGGGGTCAGGGGAAAATGAGTTGAACTTACCCGGGGCTTCTAACGGTCCCCTGCAGACATCCTGTGTTGGCGCAGCCACTCACCGATGCTCCGGCCCCGCCTTCGGTTCACTTCTGGAATTTCATACTTTAAAGTCTGAAAACCACTGCGCCTGCGTTGCCGTGTCCTCGATCCTGCTGATGTCATCAAGAGCGCACAGCGCAGGCCCAGTATGGTCTGTGTCTGCGCAGTACACTCCTGGTGACATCAGCGGAGCGAGGACACGGGCATGCAGGCGCAGTGGTTTTCTGACTTTAAAGTCAGAAATTCCAGAAGTGAACTGGAGGCGGGGCCGGAGCATCGGTGAGTGGCTGCGCCAACACAGGATGTCTGCGGGGGACCATTAGAAGCCCCGGGTAAGTTCAACTCATTTTCCCCTGACCCCCCTACAGTATCCCTTTAAGTTACCTCCTCTGTAGTTATCTTCACATGCAGTTAATAAACAGCTTGTCTAACTGTGGAGTAATTTTAAGGATTGAAGAGTTAACTTAAAGACAGAAGAGTTAACTTTAGGTTTGCCTGAGGTTAAATGTTTCCTGAATACGACATGCCTCATCACCATGGTGACCACTCTAGAAACGTTATTAAAGACAAGAGATAAGCTTAGTGAATTGAGGCCATTGACTGGGGTTGTTGTCCTGCTGCAGAATAAATTTGGTGCCAGGAAGATACCACCCTGATGATATTGGGTGAGGGATACATGTATGCATGTAGTAGCATTAAGGGCACCATTAATCCTGGCCAAAACCGCAACTCTATTAGCAAAAATACAGCCCTAAACTTGCGATGAACCTCCACCATGCTTGAGTTTTGCCTTTCTCATTATTGTACTCCAACCTTTTATCAGCAAACAAACTACCTTCAGCTACAGCCAAATATTTCACATTTTGACCAATCATTCTAGAGCACCTGTTGCCATTTTCCACACTCCAGTTCCTAAATGTTTTCATGCACAGTTTAGTTGCTTGGTTTTGTTTCTACTTTGCAGGTATGGCATTTTGGTTTCAGTTCTTCTGTGAAGACCTATGCTGTCCAGATTTTTCTGGTCAGCAGATAAGTGTATCTGGGTCCAACAGATTTTAACCAGTTCTGAGTTGATTGCTTTGCTGGACGTCTTTTGATTTTGAAGGTAAGTAAGAACAATGTGTCTTATCTGCTGCACTAAATTTCCTAGGCCAACCACTGCATCTATGGTCCTCAATGTTGCCCATTTATATGTGCTTCTTCAAGAGCTTGAAGAGCAAATTTGAATCCTCAGTTTACTTTAAAATCTATGACTGGTTGAGACCTTGCTGATTTAGTATAACTACCTTGGGTGGTGGTGGTGTGCTCAGTCTTGCCAGAGTGTATGACCTGTGACATGAAATGGTCTTCCACATCCTCACCTTGGTAGCAGAATTTGGCTGTTCCTCACCCAGTTTTAAGCCTCCTACAAACATGGTATTGTTTCAGTTGAGAAATGTGTTTCAACCTACATATGAAAATGGTGGTCATTAGCACCTGTTTGGCATAATTGGTTAATCATATACATCAACAACAAAACATTTTTACAGCGCTTTTCTCCTGTAGGACCCAAAGCGCATCATACACGCGACTATAATCCTACAAAATCCCCAATATTGTGCAAGTGTACCTACAAGAATTGACACGGTTTTGGAGACAAAGGGCAGTACACACCAAATATTGATTTAAACAAGTTATATTTGTGAAAGCATTCTTACTTTACTGTATTTTTTCACATCTGTCTGAAACCTTTGCATAGTACTGTATTTCAAATAGATTAGCCGTTTATCAATCAAGCTTGCAGGGATCAATAGATCACTGGGAGAATTGATCTTGTGTATGGCAGCCTTCAGAGTACCTTTGTTTTTTGTAAACACTATTTTGATGCATCACTCCAGGGCTGTGGAGTCAGTACAAAAATCTATCCAACTCAGACTTCTCAGTTTATGAAACCACAGAGTCCAGGTACCCAAAAATAGCTTAGACTCCGACTCCTTGACTAAGTCTCCACAGCCCTGCATCAGTAGTATTTTTACAGAAGCTCATATTCATACAGTGTCTGCAAAAAAAGTGAACCAAGTAAAGCCATTCTTTATGACAGTCATGTGATCCAACCATATTCATCTGGATCTGGTGGTGATCAGTGACTACACCTGAAGTCTCGGTTCAGTGCTATGCTTGCACTGTAATAGCATAAACAGTAGCACCTCAGCATAGCCAACCCTTTCGGTTTACAGAACTTGTACATGCTGAGAAAGAGGATGGATGCTGTAACTGCTCTTGCAGTCTTAATCACTCATTTTAACCCAGTGAAAAGTCAATGTGATTCAGTTTCCCAGCTTTTCACCAACTCACTTGGACATTATCTTCTGCACGTTGCTGGCATATAGTGCAGGATCGGCTTTCTCTTCTGGACTTGGATTATAAACTGGCAAAAACTGAAAGAAGAAATGATGAATGAGTGCCAAGTGCTAGTATTCAAAGGTACACAATGGAAAATATGCTGGCAAAGCAAGGCGAATTAACAGCAGCCACAGCCCAGTAAACAGACATCCTGACATTCCTCACCTCAATCTCCAGGTTGATGTAAAACTGGGACATTGTGAGCCAGAGGACCTTTAACCTGCAAAAATAGGAAAAATAATGGTTTTTCAAATCTTTGTCTGCCATTCACAGTATATATTTATTCAGGTTGTTCTCAGTGTAACCATTTATTTTCAAATTTGACTGACTTGATCAGATAGGTCATTGTTTAAATTGGAATGTGTACCTGTGCGGCATGTTAGCTTTAGCACTAAGAGAGTCCCCCAAACAATAGTAGCGTTGCTCTACTAGCTGGATAGGGTACTGGTAAGAGCTCTGCCTCTGAGGAGGAGACCTGTGTTCAAATCTTGGCTCTTTCTGATAAGTAAGCCAGCACCTATTCAGTAGGAGACATTGGGCTATTCTGCCTAACGTTGCTACTGCCTATAGAGCGTGCCCTAGTGGCTGCAGCTCTGGCGCTTTGAATCTGCCAGGAGAAAAGCGAAATATAAATGTTCTGTGCCTAGTTTCATTTTCATCCCTAATTCTCTTATTGGGTATTCTGCTTCCTCAAAACCAATCTCACATTCCAATCCCCACACCTCCAATGTTAACCACTTCCTGACTCCCAGCCCTAGACTCCATTTATGCTACTAGTAAATAGGCCTGCCCGTTAAAAAACAGGCGCTAGGCCACAGCCGCTACCCCCCACGCATAGATGCCTCCTGCCTGCTCTTCTCCCACCGCTGTCTGAAGTATATGCACACAGGGAGCTGCTTGCTTGGCAGTTGGAAAAAGCTGTTATTTCCCACAATGCAATGAGGTTCACAGACAGCAAACTGACAGGTCTGGAAGCACAGACACAGGGACGAAGGAGGACACAGGGCTTTTACTATATAGGATCCCCTTTCTGACCTGTAACACTAACCTTCACTTGGAAGGATAACCCCCCCTTTCTGATGACTAACCCTAGCTTCAACGCATAGCACTAACCCCTCCCTGATATGTAACCTCCACTCACAACATTGTCCCCTCCCAATGATAGTAACCTCCACCCATAACATTAACCCTTTCCTGACATCTAATCCTAAACTCCACTCCAATGTTAGCAATTTCCTGGTGCCTTACCATAATCTCCAGCCTTAACTTTAACTCCTTCCTAAAATCTCATTTTAACCATCTAACAACATTTCATTATGTGACATTCTGCAGCCAGTGCTGAAACGACTTGCTCTATGTTCAAATCTCTCAACCATTAGGTGAACTTTGGTATTTAGTAATAAATTAGCAGACTCTCTTAACCCCCCCCCCCCCAACTGCTAATTAGACCTGCATTTCATTATGTTAGAGCCACGTACCCCTATATTTACCATTCTTTATGCTACATGGACCATGTATTACAACAAGAAATAGGTCAATAACATTTTGTGATATACTTCTTCGAAGCATCCTGGAAGCTATTGAACCTTCGGCCTTTGCAACTCTGTAGCAGTAAACAGCCCCACACCATTATATTCCATCTGTTTCATAGTTACAAGAGTCTGGGCTACATACAGTGTTATCTTTTCTCCAAACAAAGTCATTAAAATAACTCAACTTCTGTCCAACCAGGCCACAGGCCTTTCCTCCAGTAATCCCAGGAGTTGAGAGCAAACAGCAATAAAGTACAAAGCAGAAGGCTTTAGTCTGTAAAGGATGTTGAAGTATCATTGTCCACAGTGACAAGTTTTGCATGAGAACAAGTAATTTTTTTTTTTAACCAGCGCAACAAGCGATAATCACTATGCAAGATGGATTAAGACATAATGGGGCCATAGGCGAGGTAGTGGATTTGTGGTCTTTTTGGTAAGCCCAAGTAGAGAGAGGTCAGAGAAGGTGGCTGGTGGCCCCTTGTCAACCACTAGGCCCCCGGTACCTGCCTAGGTTACCTGGTGGATGATCCTGCTCGGCTAGGCAAATGCAGATTTGAAGAGCTAATAGCCTAACACAATAAGTAGTTTTTTTCCATAACAGTAATTAACAGTGCAGGCTTTCTGATCTTGTCATAATAGTTGTATTACACAAAGAGTTATTCCAACAAAAGGACAAACAATTCTTGGAGTTGGACAGAGCTGGGGAGAATATTACATCTGACAGACCTGATGGAGGCCAGTCTTAGAGGCTGTTGAGGTTTCCTCAGTTTAAATCCCTGGTTCACTGTGTCGGAATTTTCACTGCTCATAGAGTAAGAGGTTATACTAATACTCACACAATTTTGTGGCAGCCGTTACAAAGATAATATATAATACGTAACCCAGATATTTGTGTAGGAAGTATACCAGATTGTTCTCCTCTGAACAGAGCCATCACTGGCCATGCCCACCCCCTTCCTCTGCTCCCTCCTGTAATAATGTCACCTATTTGCTCACAGGAAAAGCCTGGCTTGTGCCTCCTCCCTGGCAATTCTAATGTGGGTGATATATAATGGGATATCGGCATAGCACACCCCACTCTAGTACAAACAAGCAACACCTCAATTAATGCGAATTCAACATGTTTCACTTACAAGTTGATTAGGCTTTGTCAGGAAAAATAATAAAGTGCAGTGCATTATAAGTGCATAGTGCGAGTGACATGATAAGTAGCCCAAGTCAAATCCAAGGAAAAGCATGTTAAAACTTGTATAAACTGGGGTGTTGATTGTTTGTATTAGTGTGTGGGGTGTGCTATGTCAGGTGACGCTATACAGGAGACTGGGGAGACATATATCCCTGTCTGACACTACCTGAATTCAATTACCCTTCACATATTTCTGTGAGCTAATGTTGTCCACCTCAGAAATTGTGTGAGGACTGACTGGACAACTAGTGACCAACGGATTTACAGACTATAGTTTGTACCCCACATATAAGACGGTGGTGGGGTATTTCGTATAGCCCGTTTTTACTGATTATAAAAAAAAGAGTTATATTTTCAGTATTTCCGGTACTCTAGTATGATTGAGAAGGGCCAATAGGGATTGATGGTTCAATCCCAGCATTTTGCACTAATCCGCAAAGTCAGCATTGCACCTAACCAGGCACCCAGGTAATACAAAAATGATTCATTGGAAAATGGTTTACATGCAACAGCCAAATGTGTGCGCTGCAATTATGTATCCCACACAAGAATAATTTGAAAACAAGACAAACACTAATATAATCAAAGTATAAAGTAGTGGGAAGTACACTAAAACACTTATAATCTAGCCAAAGGAGATCAAGCTTAGTTACAAAATTCACAGCAAAGACATAACTTGCAAACCCAAATGTACTTTTTCTAGGTGAAACAATATCTTATGAGATGCACATGTTATGGATTAGAATTACTTACACTCCATTTCCTTTCCAAGTCCAAATTGTAGCAGGCTGTGCAAAGAAAGACACAGAAATGAGGTGAAAAAATAAAAATATAAAGTAGTTATGGAGACGTATATAATAAATAACACAGACTAGTTGTGTCCTCGAGAAGAGGCTGTTAATGCACTACTTCAGAAGCATTTTAGTGGTAACATAAGCTAGAGTTCCATTAGTATTTCTTTTGCTTTCCTCCCATATTTTTAGGGGCAAGATCGTACAAAGCCAACTACAGATCTGGCAGGAAGGTGGTGTTTATAGAGCGCCTGGTTTCTTGGAAAATTTGCATTGGATTTGGGCTCCACTGCCTCCAAGGAACAAAAACCAAGGTCTCCTAATTAGTTGTTTGATTTTTTTCATTATGGAAAAGCCACTGCAACACCATCATGTGACTTTGCAATAGCTATAACTATGACAGTAAGGGCGGACCTGGGAGTTCCCATGAAGGCATCTCACCACTGATGTCCTCAAATGATCTTAAAGTTAACATGTGATTTACATTTTCAGAAACCACTCAAAGCTCAAATATCCTTTCTGAGTGAAGTTGACCTTTGAAGTGGAAGCTTACAATTTAAAAGACTTTCTTTATAGGATGCTTTAACAGTTTTAGCTGACCAGTATTGCAGATTGAAGGCCTGGAAAAAAAGCAGGTATAACTTCTCCCGACAAACATCTCTCTGCTAAGGGTATTTATATGCTCAATTGTCTCAAAGCTCGGGGTCCGAAGCCTGTAGCAGATGGCCAAACTATCTGATAAAAACAATTGGATTGTCCATTGATGGTAAAGGTAATCCATACATCTAGCAATTCTGATTTGATCGACTTTATTAAGGAATCGACTTCAGTATGGTTGACTAGAGTAACCCACACACTAAAAAACAATATCCTATGCGATTCACCGTCACATTCGATTTGACCAATGTTGTGTCTCCATACTCAATGCAAAAATCGATTCAGAGTCGATGGAATGACATGCGAACAGCAGCCGATTCCTGTGAGATCGACCGATATCTTGCAATTTGCTTGACAACTAATCTGATCGATTAGACATGAAATCAACCACTTTTTATCGATTGGGAATTCCGGAACACACTAGATTCTCTCTTGATTCTATAAAATGATCGAATCAAATAGTCGAATGTACAGCCAAATCGCTAAATGTATGGCTACCCCAAGTAGATTCCGCTGCAGACAATCCAGTAATGACCAGTAAAGAATCGCCACTAGGGGCAGCACGGTGGTGTAGTGATTAGCACTTTCGCAGCACTAGATCCCTGCATCAAATGCCAGCCAGAGCACTATTTGCAAGAAGTTTGTATGGTCTCCCCGTGTCTGTGTGGGTTTCCTCCAAGTACTTAGGCCTCCTCTCACATCCCAAAAACATACAGATAAGTTAACTGGCTTCCCCCTACATTGGCCATAGACTATAATGAACACAGGACTATGGTAGTAATTAGACTGCAAGCCCCTCTGAGGGACAGTTAGAGACAAGACGATTTACTTTATAAAGCCCTGTGGAAGATGTTGGTGCTATATAAATGCTAAATAATAATATTGCACATGCCTCAGTGTACAAGTACAGCCAACAGATTGATATATACAACGCACAGGAACTTGGAAAGAAAGGAAAGGCAATGTGTGTTTTAGCTTTACCAACTGATGTATCTTCATAATGATGGATTGTTTAAGACACTGCCCACAAATTGGCTCATGTGTCCAGCAAGGTCTTCTTCAAGGGTGTGTGCAGCTAACCACTGGATCAATATCAGTAAACTACAATTATCAATATTCTCTAAGCAGCTTTGCAAGAGAGCTTTTGGCAGGATTTTCAGTGCTTCTCGATTATCCCTCAATGATCTTCTCTTTCCTAACCTCCTCTCTTAACCTGAACCCTTCCTAATACCCAGCCCATCTTCACCACTGCAATGTCACCCTCATCCTAATACCCAATCCTAGTCCCACCACCCCACTGTGCATGGCTAACCAACATTTAACACTAAATGCTGATCTCAAAGTGGTAAATATTACCTCCTGCTACTGTATCCGCAACACTAACAAACTCCTGACCCTAATACTAACCTTCCATCGTTATTAGCTGTAACATGTGGGCATGCATGCTCAGTTATTATATAGCCAATATCAGGCATTCAGCTACACAATAACCGAACATTGGTGTCCAAATATTAGGGCTGGCACTAGGCTGAGGCTTTGATGCACAGTGCACATCCCAAAACACATGACTGGTTATTTCTGGTTTTACATTTATGTTCTTTTTTTCTTTCAACCTTACTTTTTTGTTGTATAGTATGCTGGAAAATATGGGGGTGTATTTCAGCTGTTTGACTCTTTCCCAGTCCTATGATGTGCCAAACGACCATAGAGCATGGAGGGCCAAGCAGTCATTTCACATAGATGGGATGAGATAAACTGGTTTGCTCCTCATTCACTGGATTTCCCTGGGCAGAGGCAGGAGTGGCATTTGGGCTCCATAGTTATGTACTGCGATGAGCAGTACAAAGCTACTGGCTGTGGTAGGGAGAATAAGCAATCCTTTATCATTTTAGCTATTAAGCAGACAAAATTATGTTTGAAGTGGACCTGAAATCAGAACTCTGCTCTAAAAGATACACAACAGCATAATAACCTTTAAAGAAAAACATTTTTTGTTACAGCTGATATCCTCTCCAGTGTCCAAATCTCCAGTGCTTTTACTTCCTGCTTTCATGGAAGCAGACATATTAACCTTCTGTGCTTTCAAATGAGCTTATCTTCCTTATCAGCCGTGGAAGTCAGGTGAGAGATCAAATTGTGTTTAGTCACGGATGAGGGGGAATTAGACAGGCTAAACTCTCTAAATACATACAGGGTGCATTTCTCGTTTTTCCTTCTGTCCTGTGCAAGAGTTCAGGTCCACTTTAAATAGCTTGGTATCTTTGGAAAGACTGATAACAGATACTGGGTGGATGACCCTGCCCATGGAAAGGGGAAGTTTCTGCAGGTTGTATTTTCAAGGCCTTTGCTTATATTAACATCCATAAGGAGAGATTTGGCGGCATGCTGGATCTTTAACACAGAAGACACATGTACACACACTAGATACTAGGCCAAAACAGCCCAGAACAAGTTCCATCTAGCATGTGTACATAGCTTAAAAGGAACCCAGGGTGAGAGAGATATAAAGGCTGCCATGTTTATTTCCCATTAATCAATACTAGTTGCCTGGCAGTCCTGCTGATCTTTCTGGTCAGTAGTGCCTGAATCACACATCTGAAACAAGCATGCAGCTTATGTCAGATACAGCTGCTCTGCATGCCTGTTCAGGTTCTATGGCTAAAAGTATTAGAGGCAGGGGATCAGCCAGGCAATTTGCATTGTTTAAAAGGAAATACATATGTCAACCTCCATAAGTCTCTCACCTCTGGTTCCCTTTAAAGCTTGCTGCTGCAACAAAAGCAGAAAAAAGTTTGGTTATTCTTGGTACCAGTTTAACTTCACATATCTTTATGTAAGAAAATGACCATATTGATGTGACCCTGTAGTAATTCATGATCTTCCTATCAGGCAGTAAGATGGTATAGTGTGTAGCTTTTCTACCTCAGCAACACTGGTTGCTGTAATTAGTACCCACAGGACTTTACTATGGGCAAAGCTGAGACAAGGGTCGTAAAGAGACATAGTAGGGATAGGACTGGGTGTGACTGACAGAATCTGTTTAGTGAGAACTGCCAATACTGCTGAAATAGTAAACTGTGTACAGCCTCAGTGTCAGACAGGGTGCTAGTGTCCAACTCCAGAATCACTATAGCACAGGAACTATAAGAACAAGAAAAAGGATTTCAGCCTTTACTGAAATCCTTTTTCTTGTGCGTATTACTTGCAGCCTTGACACACACTGGTGAGACAAGTGTGCAGATATATTCTTTGTTATTATTCCACAGTGAGGAACTATGAGAAAGTATCTTGTTTTTACAAATCTAAGTTCACTCCATTATCCATGAATAAGTGACGTGATCACTTAAAAAAACACCAGCTGTTTTCTATAAGGTACAAGTCACACTGTGACAGCTGAAACAACACCAATACACAGTGCCAAGCAGTGTTACTCACCAGTCTATTAGGATATCGCATCAGCACTGGCTGAACGGGCACTCCTGCCACAAAGGCTCCTGAGATAAAAAGACAGCAGTGACCAGCAGAAATGCAGAAGGCAGACAAGCATACACACCATGCCACAGTTGTCATGAGAGGAGGTCTTCACCTACCTGGCTTAAATTTCAGCAACACTTGTCCATTACCATTCGTGCCTTCTGGGAAAAACAGTAACTGTACAAATAAGAAAAACAATGGAGGGTCAGTGCTTGAGAAAAAGCGCAATTTTGTATAATTGGATAAAAGTCTTAGGAATTTCATTTAAGGTAGAATAATGGAGAAAAATGGCAGTGAAAAAAAACCCCAAAACACCTTTAGGCTCCCTGCACACCACAAATCCGATTTGCGATTCCGATTTTCCCTCTATGCCATCAACAGAAATACGCAGAAAAAAAAAAACGCAAGATGCGGTAACAATTAAAAATCGGAATTGCATGTAAAAAACGATTAAAAAAATCAGAATCGGATGCAGTGTGCAGGGAGCCTCATAAATAATACTTTTTCAGTCAGAAATGGGGAGGATAGCTATTCAAAACATAAAAGGATTGGTCCACAGGATTTAAGTACAGATTAATTAAATTCATTGGAAAATCTGTGTGAAGTGTTAACGTTTTCCAGGTATGACCACATCAGCAATTGTTTAAATAAAACATTATGATTACTTCAAGTGCTTCTAAAGCTGGCAATACACTAGACGATTTTACCAGTGTATATGCGCTAAAAAGTTGATAAACTTTGCTCGATCAATTCAGTAGATTGCGCAGGACAGAAAATTTAGCTAGATCAGCGGCGATCCGGGAGCATGGTGCTAGTGGCATTCGATTTGGCAACAACGGACTGAGTGTTAGCAGCAGTCTCACCTTTCCCACTGCCATGTGTGCCCCCATGTCCGGAGGTATACTTCATGCTGCGGGTCTCCTCCTCCATGTGTCTTCTGCTCTCCCACTGTCATGTGACACAAGCTTAAGTTTTAGAGGTCTGACAGCATACACGCTGGACAGGGAGGAGGAGACCCGCAGCTTGAAGTAAACCACATGGGACAGGAGGACACGTGCCAGCAGGACAGGTGAGAGCTCCGCTGCCAGTGGGAACCACAGATTGGTGGAGGGGGGGACCTGGTTGGCCAGGCAAGCAATGGATCCACAGATTTTCAATTTCATGCTGAAGTCAATAAAACAAATCTGTGTACAGTGTGTGGCCAGCTAATAGACCCCTCTCTGATCAGATTTTATAGGTGTATAACCCTATGGCAGCATGCATTATAATGCTGTAGAATGGGGCCAAGGTGCAGGGAGAGTGGTTACCCCAAGTTCTGAGGCAGACTTTGACTACTTCACCCCATATCCTGTCGGTCAGAGTGGCTTTAACCCATACTGCTCTGACAGGTAACAGAGAGGGACACCTACAGTAACGATGATGTTTTAGATGTATGTGACCTCTAGTACTTGAAATAGTATAATTCCAGTTTTACACATTAGCCAAAGTTCTCATCTGGGTAAAATTATCTCTAATTCTTCACAAAAAATCCAATGTGACGAGGTCTACTGGCTATAGGGAGTACCTGAGGCCACTCCCCATAGGAGGTTGCTCGTCTCTTTACTTCCTCCACAACCTTTTTCCGTGATGCTGGATCATGCCGGGACACCATAATGGACTGATTGAATCGAAGCAGAGCTGAGGAAAAGAAGACAGAACTGTAGCAAAATTCAGTTCAAATGAGTGCATTTACGGTAATCATTTCTTTCCCCCACAGCAACATGCAACACTTTACCGGTAAGTACTAATACCGTAAGATTACATTTTAACTGGTAATTTGGCAAGCCAACATAAGGAATATTAGCAGTCCCAGTGCTGATAAGTTTTGACAGATTCACAGAGTTAGGAAGGTGAAGGAGGCCTGTGATAGGGTCCTGGGAAGTGTTATGTTATGGTTATTGGTTAGGTTGCAAGTATCAGATAGTGTTAGGACTGGAATTAAGATAGATTTGCCATTAGGATAGTGTTAGCGATTCCTTAGAAGGCTAAAGGGTCAGCCCTATTTGGAAGGTCAGTGTTAGACACTTGACAGGAATATGGGTTGGGCTATTGTGGAGGGTAGAAGGAACTAGGAAAAATTAGGCATAGGTGATATGGTGAGAATAGCTTGAGGCAACAGTGTGCCGCCATCAGGAAGAGGCAACAGCGTGCCGCCTACAGGAAGAAGGATAAAATTCCACATCCTGGCTACAGATGGAAAAAATGAAATACCCACTATAATATGTACAACTTCATGAATAATAAGAAAACCACTCCACTTGCAGAGAACTATCAAAGCAGAGAAACATGGAGATTTCTATACGAGTCAATTAGCTCACCTCCAATGACGGGGATGTTGAGATTCTCCACTCGGGACACAACTGATGGGAGGTCACAGACCACAGTAACAATGGGGTCAAAGAAGGTGGAGTGAGGGGCCACAACCAGCAGTGGGGCCTCAGAGCTGGAGGCGCGGCGGCCACGGATGGTGATCCAGTGGAAGCCACACATGAAGAACATAGTGCGGCTCAGTACGTAAATCAGGTGATGCAGAATGCTGTGTGCATAAGGGGAGGAGACACATGGAATGGGAAATGGAGGGGGAAGAGATGGGAATAAATGAATGTTGTACAGTATAACGATGACAAAAACCTCTAAACACTTTCATCCCTTCTACAGTGACTGGCTTTGAACTTACGTGCGTCTGTGTCTAATGGAACGGCTTAGCTCCTCCTCTGTCATCCCAGCAACTCGGAGTGCAGCGATTGGCCACATGAGAAACAGGAAGATGGCAGCTACCAAGAAACGCAAGGGGAACAGAATCGGCCCCAGGACATAAAACTGTCAAAAAAAAAGAAAATCCTGAGTACACACTTATTTAATCATTAGAACAGATCTATTTTGTGTTAGAAGAAAAAAAGCAGAAATGCTGCTGCACTACAACATACACTGATGACCTGCATACAGAAAGTGGAAACAATAAGCAGTTTCATGTAGCGATACATACTAGAGTCTACTGACTTCACCAGTGCACATGCCATTAGCCAGTCCACTCGTACAGTGTATGCATTACCATCCATGATGTACAGGACAAGTGGCAATGGAAGGACTGCTGGATACACTCGCATAGTGATAGGGAATGCGGAGGTTGCGACTGCAAGGGACCCTCCTTCATCCATCTTATTAGCTTTCCGTTGGTGCCATGCTGGTGATGAACACTGTATATTTGCATTTACAGTGGTAATGGCTAAAGTGAACCTTAACTGTGAAGGAAAAAAACATTTCACTCACCTGGGGCTTCCCCAAGCCCCCTGCAGCTGTCCTGTGCCCTCGCAGCTCCTAGAGTGTCCTCCGGTCCCCCGCCGCGGCTTCGTTTTGTTTTCAGCCGACTAACAGTCAGCCCCCGGCAACGTGTCCTCTTCTTTGCCTTCCCCACAGTCAAGCGCAGGCACGAGCGTACTGCGTCTGCACATGAAACATATGGAGGGGGAGTGGAAGGCGAAGAAGAGGACGCGTTGCCGGTGGCCCACTGTCAGACGGCCGAAAATTAAACTAAGCCACGGTGGGGGACCAGAGGACACTCGAGGAGCTGCAGGGGTACAGGATGGCTGCAGGGGGCTTGAGGAAGAACCAGGTGGGTTAAACCTTTTTTTTTCCCCTTCACAGTTAGAGAAAACCTGAACTGAAAATTAAAAGTCAAAATAAACATACACAAGTCATACTTCCCTCCCATGTAGTGTACTCCTCAATCTCTTTTTCTTCTCCTGCGTCCTGTTTGTCCACTGTGATCAATGGAATTATCCGTCCTCTATTTTGAAAATGGCTATTACCCCATAACAGCTTCCTGGTCAGCACACCGTTAAACTGTAACATTGCCCACTTGAGCCACAGGGAAACATGGACATTACCTAGCACATTCAGTTATTCTCTCAGCTGTAACTGACATCAACTGATACATAACTAACAGCAACTGATATAGTTCAGTTCTGACAAAATGTTGTCAGAACTGAAAGGGATCATTGTCAGAAGAAAATGGTGAGTTTCTGAGAGGAACGGATGGCAAGGTAACTATGTAATGTTCATTTAAAGTTACCTCATGTGTTTATAATTTTACTC
The DNA here is from genome assembly GCF_040937935.1 of Hyperolius riggenbachi. Classification (NCBI taxonomy): domain Eukaryota; kingdom Metazoa; phylum Chordata; class Amphibia; order Anura; family Hyperoliidae; genus Hyperolius; species Hyperolius riggenbachi. The sequence continues at coordinate 480,690,200 of NC_090646.1, forward strand.
AGTACAGGTTCCCTTTAAGGTTCACTTTAAACTGTCTCCTTACTCTAAATACACCTCTCTGACTCTGCAGCTGTCCTTGATAGGTTTTGGGGCTCCAGATCAATAGATTTCTTGGGGCCCCATGTGAAACTCGCACTGGGGCCACAAGCTCCGATTCAATTCTATAGCAATATACAGATAAATACATGCAATGATATGTGGTTATATGACCATATAACAGCATAAGTCCGCAGGCAAAGTAGTCCTGTGAGAGTGAATCCCGCGAGTAAACTTTATCACTGAAATCTAAGAGTGCTCAGCTCAAGCAATCACATTATTTTCTGCTGACAAAGTCAGACTGGGAGAATCGCAGGTTGTTCACTCCTTAAAATTTAAACATTTGCAGAAGTTTTTTTTGAGAAAAAAAATTTAAAAAAGATACTGCATACAACTTATTACAACTACATGAAAGATATATTAGCAACAATTCTTCCTGAAAATTTTTTACCTAACCAATTTGATCAGATTGATGGGATTGATCCAAAAATCAGTTCGATTTCATTAATCTGATCGGATTGGTTAGGAGATTTTCATCCGTTAGTGGTCCCAACGGATCATTGCTGATCATTCATACGAATAATAAATCATTTGTAAACGATTGTTCACCTAATTGTATCGTTAGTGGCCACCTTTGGTCTGGGCTCTTACTAAACTACACCAGGACATCCACTTTCTTCTCCTTTTAGCCATTGTAGACAGTTCTTGTGTATGCACTGTCATCTTGGAGCATGAACCTTCCTCCTATTGAAAACTTTCTGGCAGAGGAGAGCAGGTTTTTCACTAAAATTGCTCCTGTCCTGACAAGTGTCAGCTGCACTCTTAAGTATAATGTCCCTTGAATAGTGAGCTGTATTAGCTCTCCAAAATACACCATTTGATGTTGAGGTCAAATAGTTCAGTTTTGATCTGATCTGACCATTATACCTTTATCCATGTACCCTGATTCATTTGGCTTTTGTTGACTGGAAAAGGTACATCAACTGTACATAACATCTGGACATGGGTATTTCTTACTCACTGGATTTTAACAACAACATTAATAGAGTACGGTATTTTTCTCCCATAGGACACACTTTTCCTTTGATGTAAAGAAGGTGCTTGTATCAGCAGAAAAATGTGTACTAGAACAGTGTTTAACATTATTATAGCATGAACACATTTATTATAGACTGTGTTGGCCTTTTGAGGGCAACAGTAGCTCAAGTACCCCTTGACACACAACATCCATACATACAGTACATTGTAGTAGTACTCCAATAATGTGTATAAATGCTTCTCAAACATTCCTCGATGCTTTTAGTTAACTATAAGTAATTATACAGAATTGTGTATATAGGATTTATCACCTTCCTAAAAAACAAAGAAACAAAAAAAACTACTACCGTATATTGAATTGACTGGCAAGTTCAGGTATCTCTTGAGCTCAACTATAATACCCACAGGGGTGCATGTACCATGTGTTGGGGAACCTAGGATCTAGAACAGGCATGGGCAAACTTGGCCCTCCAGCTGTTGAGGAACTACAAGTCCCACAATGCATTGCAGGAGTCTGACAGCCACAGTCATGACTCATAAAGGCAAATGCAATGTGGGATTTGTAGTTCCTTAACAGCTGGAGGGCCAAGTTTGCCCATGTCTGATCTAGAACATGCACACAAACAATGTGACACTTTAAGATAACCATATTTCTTCCTGTGGATATGTCATAATCTGGATAAATTAGGACATTTACATCTTAGAAGTACTATCCTAATAAAAGTCCACAGAAACCTTCATTGCAACAGTCTGCACTTAGAAGAGAGTTTTGGCAACAGCTGTGTGGTCATTCTGTCTAGGTGCATTGGGAAGAATGCTTTACCCCTCATGGCCACGTGTAGGACACTGCGTACAGTTGTAAGCCCGTATGGACTTATACAAAGACTGTGGTGCTCAGTGTTCGTGTGTGAAATATGCTGTTCTCATTTTCTGGAGCACTAAAAAAAGTTGTTCCTCAGCTGACTTTAGTGTGCTTCCTTTTCAATAAAGCTTTGTACACTGTCCAAAAGTAGTAAAGGCCAGCACCATCTGTAGTAACAATAGCTCTTTATTCAAGCGATCATATACTGTACAACTGTATGTGTTCACCTGAAAAAGAGCTATTGTATACTACAGATGGTGCTGGCTTTTAATGCTTCGGGACATGGAAGTAGTTGTGAGGACTGGCTGAAGTTGAGCACAACTACACAACTATGCCTGTACATGCGGTGTGCGCCAACCATTACTTGCCTTGTAGCTTTGTAGATTGTGGTGCCAATTCTTTTAAATTGTTGCACAATAAGAGATGGTCAATTTAATACTAATACGTCCAAATTGCATGTTAACTTGGGAGGTTTACAATGCAGCGTTTCTGATACTTACCTTGGGAAGGGGAAGCCTCAGAGTCCTAAAGAGGCTTCCAAGCCGCTCCATTGCTGGGCCTCCTGAAAAGTGGCTTCCCTTAGTCTGTGCAGTAGGCACCATCCCGCTCAGGTGGAAAAAGCTGAGGCGACTTGGGTCTGCGCTACTCCGCAGGCGGCTTGCCCGTGTGCAGTAGCAGGTGCCCGATCTGGTCTGTCTTTTTCCAAAGAAAGCCAAGAGGGCTCAAGCTAGTGCGCATGTGCGAGCATCCACAAGCTCCTCTTTGGCGGTCCCAGCACTGGAACAGGTCTGCAGAAAAGAATGGAGGAAGCCTCTTTAGGATCCAGAGCCTTCCCCCTCCCAAGGTGAGTAACGCAGGGGCACATTTTTCCCTTCAGGTACACTTTAATGCAGACAGTATGTTGCTTGGAATTTAGCCAATTAAGTAGCAGGAAGTTCCCAACTACAAACAATGTGCATCTCAAACTACATACAATATGCAATAAATCTGCATTTAAGATAGACTTATCATCATCTTACTATCCATTCTCTATTTAGTGGCTTGTAAATGAGATGAGAGTGTTTGTGGATGCTTTATTCAGCTTTAAAATGGACCAATCAAATGCAGCACTTGCTGCATTTGATTTGTCCATTTCCAAGCTACATTATTTTGCATACAATTTGCATCAACACGGGATTATCTGTACCTGTATTTGATTGACCATCTAAAATCTTTAATTAGAAAGTAGATAATAGCTCTGTATATGGTAATAAAATGACTTAGTAGTTCTAATCCAAATTCCCACAGGCAGAAAATGAAACGTGACCTCGAGATTTCCCATGAAGTCTGCCACCTCCTAAGCTGGGAATCCATTAAAATCCTGCTCAATGACATTAAAATGAACAGACAGGATAGATGGTGATGTAGAGGAGGATGTGGTCTCTTTCATAGGAAGTCCTACTCATAGATCAATGTAAACATCCTGTTAATTGGATTTCTAGGCCTGTAGCCAAAACAGCAGAAGCCCTAGATTAGGAGAGCAACAAGAGAAGGCATGATCTGTGGCTCATATCATAAAGGTTAGAAAGGACAATCTTTGTATTGCTCTATTGTGTTCATTGATAACAGGGTCTCTACTAAGAGAATATGACAAAGTCACATGAGCCATTAAATGGTGTTTTCCAACAGATCCATTCTCTGGGGTTGCATCTAATGCAACCCCTCCATATTGCAAACATTTAAAACCCCCTTTGTGCACATTCAGATAATGTAAGATGGATTAATGATCCTGTGCAATTAAGAATAGGTGTGTGCAGAGCTAATTTTGGGCACAGGCTGTCCAGACATAGGCCTAAGGTACCATCTAGTGAACAGGCACAACCCCTTTATATTCATTCAATTCTGTTTCAAGCAGTGCCGTAATGTATTCTAACTTTCTAAGGTCCTCTGAATGCATTCCCTGGCTGTTACCATTACAATTCCCACTGGGTAAATCCCACTTGGTTCCTCTAGGACAGGGGTCAGGAACCTTTTTGGCTGCGAGAGCCATAAACGCCACATATTGTAAAATGTAATTCCGTGAGAGCCATACAATAGGTTTCAAACTGGGACAGTAGGGCTCACGTTCCTGCCGCCATGGTGATGTGTATACAGTTGATCCACCGGGCAGCAGAAGTGTCAGACGTCTTCAGCTTCTATTGGGTTTCAGCAACATCAGCAATTTCCCAGAGAGCCAGACAGGAGAAATACAGACTAACAGCTTGTACAATTAGCTAGCTGACTTGGGGGTTGATTCACTTTGAAGGACGAGATCCCCACACTTTGGCCCAATATGCGGACTGTCAAGTGACAAGCAGCCTATTGGGCTAATCAAAGTGCGGGGATCTCATTCTACAAAGTCACTGGACCGGACAGTCCCCAGAGTGGGACAATTGGAGCAGCTGTTTGTTTTGGGGTGGCGCGAGTAAGTTAGTAGTGCATGCTACAGTAAGTAGCGTGCACTGCTTTGAAAATTTTACTTGTGCTGCCACACTAAGTTGCGCTGCTTGAGCAGTGTAGCTTAGTGAATCAACCCCTACTGATTTGTCTGTGAGCCAGATGTAGCCATCAAAAGAGCCACATCTGGCACTTCTCAGAGATACAGAACCCCAATATGAAAAAGTATGGAATTCATGGGAATTATACTTTTCCAACTATAACCCTCCATGATGTCATAAAACTATACGAACCCTATAGCATATCGAGAGGTATTCATTTCCTATGCAATACTGGAATATTATGATTTTGACTCTATAAAAGATATAAATATACTATGGGACCTATTTACCATTCATCAGATACATTACTATACAACATAAACAAGGGCAGACCAGACTAAACCCAAACTATCTTTAGATTTATAACATAGAATATATACTGTGAGTCATTCTTATGTTTTTCTATTCCTATTCTTTTTTCTTACTCTTATTTTTTCCCTTTTCTCTTGTCTTATTATAGGCTTTTTATATGGGCCTATACTGTACTCTGCTTTATGTACTACTCAAGTTATTTTTCATGTACGGTATATGTCGGATGATAAGCTGTTAAACTCTTTATGTAATCTTTGTAGACTGTATTATCCTTCAATAAAAACAGTGTTACAAAAACAAAACAAAACAAAAATACATACCTGGAGCTTCCTCCAACCGCCTCCAGGCCAATCCCTGGAGGCGGTTGGAGGAAGCTCCAGGTACGTATATATATTTTTTTTCTCCCTAACCATCTCAGGTTTACAAGACAATTTTGTACTTCAGAAATGTAAAGAGCACCCAAATCTTAAAAGCACCATCTGTAGATACTATAACCAATTCGGATTGAGAAAATTATATACTCACTATAAACTGTGAATATTCAGGTGAATTGGTGCATTTCTAAAGGCTGGGACATCTCTGATTACAGTGTAATTCTCCGCTTTATTTTTTCTACAACACTTTTAAGGCACACCTTACCCAAGCAACGAGTACATAACCTTGGGTGCTAAGCCACGTCAAAGTCTGAAGGTAGGTTAGCACACATCGTTCAAATGCAGTATCGGTTTATTGCATATGCAACACAGGTTTGACAATTGTTTTGGGCCCCCGAGGGGTCCCTTTCTTCAAAGAAGTTCAGACAGACAATATTACTATTACTAATATTGTCTGTCTGCACTTTTCTCAGGAAGAGGACCCCTTGGGGCCCTGAAACAAATTGTCAAAACAGTGTTGGCATATGCAATAAACCAATACTGCATTTGAACAAGGTGTGCTAACCTACCTTCGGACTTTGCCTATACATTTTAAGGGGGGGGGGGGGGGGAGAAGAGGAATCTTGCGTGATGATTTATTGCTGAATCAATATGGACCACACACAAGCTTTAGATGTGAAGTGTTTAACTGAAGGTGAGCTTGGATCAGCAGCCGTCAGACTCTGTACTCCATAAATCCTGATGTTCTATGCTTGTGCTGTACTTATCTGTGAATATCCAGGCATTGTGCTTCCTGGAGCTCAGTGCAGGCTGCAGCGATTGCTAAGGAAGAAATCTGAGGACGGCAGGTGTGCAGGAACTGACATTATAAAACTACAAATTATTTTTAGGTAACTTTATAAATCTTGGGTGTGCACATGTTGAATACTTTTATTTATGTAGCACTGACATTATACACAACTCTTTAAACAGCAAGTCACGTCAACAACTATCTTTCTTAATTCTAGGGCCAGGTCAAATTTAAGAGGAAGCCCATCAACCTACCAAAATGTGGTGTGGAAGGGCAATACAGCACCCAGAGGAAACCCACTCTTGGGGGTAATATACAAACTCTCTGCACTCTGGCTAAGCTTCTAACCTGAAATCAAGTGCAGCAAGCACAGGCATTAACAACTTAGGCCAGGGCACATATAAAGCCTTGTATCTATTTTTTTGTTTGTTTTCTGGTTGAACTTGATGAATAGATGTCTTTTTGCAACCAAACTAACCACGTAACTGTATAAACGTCTACTATTAAAAACTATTTTGTGGGCCCTTTCACACTGGGGCGATGCAGTATTTTTACCTCACCCCACCGCAGCCTAATGCAAGTCTATGGGATAGTACATACTACCCACGGTGTGGTACACTGTGCCGGAGGTGTCCTAACGTGAGCGCATACCTACGTTGCTGTGCGGCTCCTGCCACGGACTAGAAGTCATGTAAGCCTATGGCAAAGCAGGGTTTTTTAAAATGTTGCCGGTGGCATTGCGGTGTGCTGCCACGGAGGCGTATCTTTGTAATACGCTTCCGAGCACGTCTGTATTTTCAAAACAGGAAGTGAGTGAGCATCACTTCCTGTTTGGATGTCAGCCAGAAGGGCATATTAACGCTATAATCCCCAAAGGCCTGTTTTTGGCAGGCCACACCGCACCACTACCACCAATTCGCAGTCTCAAGTCGGCTTCAAGGAATACATGAACAGCTCATACAACCTAATACAACCCTATCATATCTAATGCCACCACATAAAAATATTACCGGTTAATCTCCAAGGTTCAGCACAGTCACTGTTATGAGGCTCACAGACATTTACTGAGTAGATACAAACGGTCCATCTGACATCTTCAAACTAAGCGTGTGTCTCACAATGCAGACACAATAGCTGTTCCCACTTATGTGTAACTATAGACTCTGAAAACAGTAAAAGCAAACATTGCACTGAAGCAATAACCTGTTCATAACCTCTCCGCTGTCTCATACATGATAACCGTTAGCCTATCAGTGTCACAAAGTCAATAAAGATTACTAAACTTACCATCATAACCAGAGTTCATTTCATAAATCTATCAAGATTACAGAAGGATCAGATAAAGCTAATCTAAATGATGAATTTTAGTCTCAGGAATTCAGACATATGGTAGATTTTTCCATCAATATATACTGCAATACATTCTGTTAATGTTAGTTGGTTACTCCTCTGAGATGTAGTAAGCAGAATAAAAGGAAGACAATCAAAGTAATTGCCTGTCTGGGATTTATCCAGCCCTAATCTTCCATCTATGCATATCTGCCATTATATCAACATGATTAAACTTCACATACGGTAACTGCCGTATGTAATGGCCATACAGGATTACATTATTTTGTTCAACCAGAGAAATCTGATCAATTTTCCATCTTGATCATATAATCAGAAAAATGTAACCAATGTACCATACATACACTTATGATTGATTTTTCCAAAAATATCAATTAAATGATCGAATAGAAATTTAGTTTTTATATTTTTCTATCTGAATTTTCCAACACATCCGATTCAGACATCAATGAACCTGAATACTCATTTTGTCTGTACGGCCACAGACCTGCAATATCACCCAAGAGACCAGGTCCCAATCCCCGACATTCCTAAGGCAAGCTTCACACTTCTTTGCTGTGCCCACTGCCACCCTTCCTGCCTGCTACCCCCTCAGCATTGCAGCCCCCTCCCCACCCACAGACAGGGCTGGGACACTGGAAACCGATCCATTTCTGTGTCCAAAGCGGTTGTTGTAGAGGGAGATCCGTTTTTGCATTGGGTTTCACTACCCCTCCGTGTATCCGGGATCCGTGAAAACCCTGCAAATCTGGACCCGCCATTCAGTTATCTAAAGCGGATCCCAGGAATGTAAACAGTCCCATTGTTGATTACCTTGTTTGAAAGTTCTAATGTGAATTTGCATGCGGAAAAATGCATGCAGAACAGACAAGTGGGAACCCTGTCTAATAGAAGATGCCAGGACCAAACTAATGGTGCCCATACATGGTACAATAAAAATGTTCGATTTTCCTGTTTATTCAATGTAAACGATCAAATTAAATTAAAGTCAAAAAGTATATTTTGTTTCAAACAAAAAAAACAAAGGATTATCCCGTTATTTTTATTTTTTTTATAAAAATCCAGTCGGACATGTTGGAAAAATCTTTATATTCGATCTAATGGAATGATTGAACAAAATTATCTAAACGAAAAAAAATTGTACTATGTATGGGCACCTTGAGCGAGTTGCACGCAGGCAGTGACAGTTGCCACCACAAGAGGCATTTCTGCTGGAGACTTATCCCCAATTCCTGTTCTGGTGTCGTTTGCCATATTTAATCTATCAAAGTCTGTCAAGGGGCAACAGTTCCCCCTCAGGCCCCATTCACACTAGAGCGTTTTGCCTGCACCATTTTCAGGCGATATCCCGGCGATCAGGTTTAGTGCTATAGAAGCGCTAATCGCAATTGCGGAAAAATCACTGCAGTGTCTAGAGATAGTTCCGCGTTAAATTGCAGGAAAATCACTCCCGCAAGTTTGCGCTTTTAAATGTGAATGGGGCATGACAGTAGTTCTATCTCTTCCAGACATTATCCAAAACTGAAAATGGGAAAGGACACTTGAATATTGGCATACACTGATCAACAGGAAGAATCAGTGTCAGCCAGATTTAGTTAATCTCCAATTCATTAATATTAAATGATGGGCATTGCAGTAGGTGTATTAAATGCCTGACTGATTGGCTCCAGGTTAGTCTGTGGGGTCAGTCAGAGGACTACAAGAATAAAGATACACCAGCAGCCTGCACTGGGGTTATTATCTGGATCCTGGCTGCGCTACCCAGTGAGTCACCAGTCTGGAACAAAACATGTGGCAAGTGTGAAAAGTCTGCTCCTCATTCTGCTTTCAGGTCAGTGACACGCTGGGTAGTGATGCCAGAACCAAGGTTACAAGCCCAGAGTTTACATGATGAAAGTATCAGTTTCCTTGTTTTGTCTAGCTCTGCCATCTTACCCAATGCATAATGCAGATAGAGCTTGGGATGAAGAAAGAAAAACAGATCTAAAAGCTTACTGTGCCTAACAGAACGATTATATGGGCTCTGTTAACCTCCCTGCTGTTCTAAAAATTAGCTGCGCACGGCAGGGAGGGTGTTTTCGAATTTTTTTTTTTAGCATGTAGCTAGCCTAGCGCTAGCTACATGCTCCCCCCCACCTCCCTGCGGCGTCCACCCGTATGCGCCGGTCGTCGCCGGCGCATATGCCCATCCGGAAACCACGTTCTGAACGGTGGGGGGGGGAAGCACCCTCTGATGCGGCGGCGATCGTAAGTGACTGCGTGTATAAAAAAAATAATTATGCAAATCGGCCCAGCAGGGCCTGAGGAATCCTCCGCGGCAGGTTACCCCGAGCTGAGCTCGGGATAACCGGCAAGGAGGTTAAGCACAAATAAGTGTCTGGGATTGTACTTGGTCTTCTGCAATGCTCCAGGATCCCCTCTTTCTTACATTCATTGCAGCTTTAAACAAATCTTTCTAGCCCTCATCAGTGCACGGTATGGATTCATATGGCTCTATGGGATAGCCCTTGGACCAGTACTTCAGAATACCCAGATAGCTTATGGTGACGCAAACCACTAGGAAAGTATGAGGAGCTTAAAGAGAACCAGAGACTAAGCATCCTCGTGTATTTTACTATTTATAATCAAATGGGAACATGACAGTAAACCCCTAAGCCCCATTCACACGCTCAACAGCGGTCTTTTCTGATTTCACAACTTTTGTTGTGAAAAAAGTTGAAACACCCAAAAAAATAAAAATAAAGTATTTTGCTATTGTTTAACCTTCTGCCGCCCGCGTCACGCCAGCAGGCGTGGCCGCGGCGGCAGCCCCAGGACCGCCTAACGCCAATTGGCGTAAAGTCCTGGGGCTCTATTTTGCATGAGATCGCGCATGGTGCGCGCGCATCTCATGCACGGAGGGCGGAGCTCCGCCCCACCTTCAGTCTCCGAGCGGCTATTGCCGCTCGGGAGACTGTTAGACGGCGATCACGCCGTCTATTTACTAGGTGCAGCGCTGCGATGAGCAGCAGCGCTGCACTGGGGACAGCCGTGTGACACGGCTGTCCCCATGGGGGACAAGAGAGCGATCGGCTCTCATAGGCAGAAGCCTATGACAGCTGATCGCCATAATTGGCCGGCTGTGGGAAGGGAGGGAGGGAATACATTTAAAGAAACTGGGGTTTTTAGAAAACAAAACAAAAATATTTATTTAAAGAAAAATAAACATGGGGGAGCGATCAGATCCCACCAACAGAGAGCTCTGTTGGTGGGGAGAAAGGGGGGGGGGAAATCACTTGTGTGCTGAGTTGTGCGGCCCTGCAGCTTGGCCTTAAAGCTGCAGTGGCCAATTTTGCTAAAAATGGCCTGGTCACTAGGGGGGTTTAGCCCTGCAGTCCTCAAGTGGTTAAAGAGCTGATAAGACGTCAATACAACTGTTGGATTGACTTATCAGTCTCTTCAGCTCTTTGAACAATAGCAAAAGACTTTTTTTTTAGTGTTTCAACTTGTTTCACAACAAAATTTGTGAAAGCATAAAAGACTGCTGTTGAGCATGTGTATCTTTTTTGTTTCATCCTTCACTGCTCAGTCTTCTCATCAGCCCTGAAAAAATCTCCGACTGAGCATTCAGTCTAGCTTTGCCCTGGAATGATTATAGCTGAGTCAGTTTTCTGTGATGTCTTTTCAAACCTATACATAGGTCAGTGGATCCGGATGTGTGCTGGCTTTCATGGGAATAAAAAGATCATATACATATTCAGGAGTGATGCATCATGGGAAACCACACCTGCTCCTTTAGGCTGGTTTCACACCAGGACGTTGCGTTTTAGGGGACGTTAAGGTCGCATAACGTGCCCCTAACGCAACGCCTGGTGCTCTGTGATGTGGACGTCAGAGTGAGCCGCGTTGTGCAGCTCACTCTGGCGTCCGTGATGCGCACTCTTGGACGCATGCGGCATCACGTGGTCCCACCCGGCCAATCGCCGCACAGAGCGGCCACTCCAGGAAGTAAACACTGCACGTCACTGAGTGCAGTGAATATTAATTAGTCATGTGCCCGGCCGCTCTCCGCTCCTCCCCAACTTTACTGAGCATGTGCAAGCAGTGTAACGCGGCTCTGCCGCGTGTAATGTACTGCATGCAGTACGTTGCCTTATGGCGCAGCGTTACAATGTAACGCAACGTGGGCACTGTGAACAGCCCATTGATTTTTCATTGCTGTGCGGTGGGCTGCGTTACAGGCTGCTCTAACATGCGCCTGTAACGTCCCACAGTGAAACCAGCCTTAAAGAGACTCTGTAACAACATTTTCAGCCTTATTTCTTCTATACTACAAGTTCCTATACCTGTTCTAATGTGGTCTGTCTTACTGCAGCCTTTCCTAGTTGCACAGTGGCTGTATTATCTCTGTCATATCATCTAATCTTCTTTCCTTTGTCAGCTCAGACTGGAATGTGCTGTCCTGCTTGTGATAGGAAGAAGCTATACACACCCTCTCCACACCCCCTTCAGGCTCTGTATGAGTCACAGACTGAGCTTCTCTCAGCCTATCACATGCTGGTTAGCAGCCATGTCTTGTTTTTAAACACTGCCTAAAACTGGCAATTACAAGCCAGGATTGCAGCAGGGAGTGGCAGAATCAGCACAGAGGGGCCAAGGAGAACATAATGAATAGAATGGTATGCTTACTATTGTAAAAATTTTAGAGTGCAGATTCTCTTTAAAACTGAATTATCGCAAATGCCTTCCTTTTAAGGCAAAATTATATCATATCATAATGTGTAAGGTGAAATGTCTTTGAATATAGATTTATACACAGTTTACCTTCCCTCCCATCCCACAGAATTTCTATTCAGAAGTCATTAGGAAACCTTCCTTGCTTCTCACCTGGGAATGCTCCCTGCTTCTTATAGTACTGTAATCTGCATGGCCAACTGCAGACCTGATCACTGGAGATCAAGCAGGAGGTGAAGGATACTGATGCGAGAGTTGACTGGTTTACAGCTAGAAAGTGGTAGTGAACTCACATTACAATAAATAAATACTCATATATAGTATGACCAGTATATATTTACATAAGTTGGTCAGCTCAAATATTCTGTGAGAAAAGGCACCCTTTTCAGCACAAATAAACCCAAAATTGAATAAGGCACATTTTCTACAGCAATCATGCTGATCACTTATTCCAGTGCTGTCCCTCTGGTGAAATTATGCAACCTGCAGGTCGAATAAGTCTTTGGCCTTCCTCGGAACTACTCGTGTACCAGAGTACTTCAGAAGATGGGTGGATCCGTACTGCAATTGTACATGCGCAGTACAGATGAGTCAGTTTCTGGAAGCGCTCAGGGATGCAAGTGCTTACCTAAGCCTTCCGAGGATTTTGAAGGTGCAAAAGGGGGACAGTGGGGGAATGAGGAGGAGAAGTAGAGAGGACCAGGAATGCTCTGCTAGATCCAGAGAGTCTTCCCTCAAAGTTTTTTTTTGTTTTGGGTCGCTTCAGGTTTGCTTTAACCCTTTCCACTCAAGAGTTTTTTCCTAAAGGGAGTCGTTTCTACCCAGAGTTTGGACAGTTTGGTATCTTCTATTGGCTGGTAGCAGAGAAGTTGGCCAAAGTATGGTACACTTTAAAACAATTTCCTGGGTGTAATCCTGGTCTGCGTGAGCAAGTTTCGCAATAATAGGTCGTTTTTCGCCTGCCACTTGGTGTCTTCCTGTCACTGCACACTGTGCAATCTTTGGTGTTTCGATCGGGATTATTAGCAATAAAATGCTGGATGCCATTTAGACACTCCTCCACTTCCAATGAAGAAGGGCGGCCATATCTCTGCTGAGGCCTAGAGGCTCATTGTTCGCGAACCAACTCAAGAATTAGGTACTTGCGGTAGCGGATATGATCCTTTAGTTCATGTGGATGCAACTGGTTGTAAACTATGAAGCTATTCACTACTGCCAGCTCCAACAACCAAAAAAAGGTCTTCCTCCACCACTTCACTGACTTCCTGTTGAAAGAGTAACTACTGGTGTAATGATCAAATTGGTCAACCGCTCCCATGTGTTTAGTATATTCTACAACTGCTGTGGGTTTCTCAACATTTTCAGTCATTCTACCTTTCATTCTTCTCTGCTGTGTTGTTTTAGTAGCAGGGTAGAAAGTGTTAAGCATGTGTATAATACGCTTATCCTTCCATGCCAATACCATCTCTTCACTGTCAAGTTTCCAAGCACGAACTTCACAACTCTTCAGTTTCAATTTTTGTATTTCACTTGGTAGACCTTTACGATTGTGCATGACCGTTCCAGTTATGTGAATTTTTTATTTTAGTAACTCTTGAGCCAATATGTGACTGGTATAAAAAACGATCTGTAAATAAATGGTATCCATGTCCAGGAGTGGCTTGTTTCAGATTTGCACAAAGATGAAGGATAATGCGAGCTGAAAATGGCAAGTTTGGCCTTGGCAAGCTTTCCGTAGTTGCAGATCCATAATACGGTTCAAACGCAAAGAGGTATCGTAGCCCCACTTGCTTGGTTTCTGAGGATTGTACATCTTGTACTTTGATCTTCCTTTGAAACTAATTGTGCTTTCTTCAATCACTACATTGCTATGGGGTAAACAGACTTCTGCATCTTTCTCTCATATGTTCTGTCAAGTTCCTGACCTTCCAACCTCTAGTCTGAGGGCCTTCAGGAACCACTGATGGGTGGAGAAACATGTAGCATCCAATGGATGTGACTAAATCGCTCACAAGAAAAAATATTTCCAGAGGGGTGTAATTGATCCACCGAGTTGAGAAAAAATCCTGGATAGATCCCCTTTCTTGCAGTGCCATCCTAAGAATTACTCCAAAGTATGCCTTTATTTCCTGCATAACAACATCAGTCCAGCTCCTCCAGATGGATCTGGGTGAAGGAGGGTTATTTTCTAACTTCCTTTTGGCATAATCATTTGTTTCATTAATAATTTCTTCTAAAAGGGCCAGTGTAAAAAAAAAACAAAAAAAACAAAACAAAAAAAAAACCCACTGACGATTTCTGGATCATTAGCTGCAGGCAGTTGTACCCCTGCATTACACACAGTAAAGGGAAAATTATGCAGCAAGCAGTCACTGGTAGGAGATAAGCTTGCTCATTTTCTGTGATCACCATCACCCTCCCCACTTTCATCAGCCTCGTCAATATCAGTGTAATCACTGGAGCAATAATCCTCATCATCAGTGACAATATAGTCACTGGGCTTGATTCACAAGAGTGCTAACTGATAGCACGGCCGTTTTCGCACGAATTTTCGCGTTTCTCGCAATCATGAATTTTCATGCGAAACAACGTTTTCGCACGCAAACGTGATTTTTTTGTGCGCAAACGATAGGTTTCGCACTTGCGTGCAAAACCGTGAAATTGTGCACGAAAATTCGCAAGTGTGAAAACGGCCGTGCTATCAGTTAGCACTCTTGTGAATCAAGCCCACTGTCATCACCAGAATCCTACACATCTGATTCTGAGCTGCTGTCATTCATAATTCGCTGTGCCACCTCAAACGCTGTCATTTTTCTTTTACGTGTTGCAGAGGATGCCATTGCTCCGCTCTAAGGAATTTGCAAGGAATCTTCAAAAAAATAACCGGAAGGGATCTGCAAGAAGGAACATGCAAGGGATCTGCCAGGAATCTGTCAAAAGTAATCTGCCAGGAGTCTGCAAGAAACCTGAATAAAAAAAACCTGCAAGGGATCAGCCAGGAATCCACCAGAAGTAATTTGCCAGGAATCTGCTAAAAAGGCCATGCAGAAAAGCAGGAACAATCAGCAACAACAAAGCAGAGTTGATGCAGCTACTTCCTGCCAGCGGTGATCGCCCACTTCCTGTGTAGGGGAGGGGGGTACCACCTGTGTGGGCATGTAGTTTTACATAGGGACAGAGATCGGGCTTTCCGTGCGGCCAGATGCGCCGCAAACCGCCGCTGAAAAAATGTCCCGCATTGCAGGACATACGACTGGATTGCGGATTTCGCGGTGTCCCGACATACGAGTGGAAAAAGGTTAAGGTAAACCACGTAAAGAATTAAAGCACAAAGTGCTTAGAGCTGAAGCTCAGGTTTAAACAGCCTCTGCAGGCAGGTTCAGGGCTGTGGAGTTGGTACAAAAATCATCCGACTCCAACCATGACTCCTCAGTTTATGAAACCACCGACTCCAACTCCAGGTACCCAATATTGTTCCGACTCCACAGCCCTGGGCAGGTTGGCCTCTGCAGGCGTTTTCCAGAATATAAGCCTTACCCTGAAAATAAACCCTAGCTGCAATTTCGAGCATATGCAAAATATAAGCCCTACCACGAAAGTAAGCCCTAGCAGCAGTTACCGTACAGAGGAGGAAAAGGACAGCAAGCGGGACACATCCGTGCATAGCCGCTGCAAAGTCATTCATGCGTTACGGCATGATCTGTACAGACCACACTGATTATGTTGCAATGCAAGTCTATGGTGATGCAGTCAAATGTAAATGACAGAGCGCATTTGGCGCGCATGCGCAGACTGACGGGAATCCCAGTGATGTACTTCCTGTCCAGCAGGGAATTAGTCATTGAGTGAGGGTGGGTTTATGCATATGACCAGGTCAGCACACTTTGCCACAGTGTCATATGAGTACAGATTTGTGCGGTGCAATGAACCCATGGCAGGCTCCCCTGGCGTAGGATAATCGCACTAGTGTAAAACTAGTCTAAATGATTCCTTAAATTCAAATCTGATGCGTAACCTTAACCAACTACTTGAACTAACCTCCCTCCACCATAGGCCCTAATACTAACCCTTGTGATCGGCATCCAACCTTCCTGATACCTTCTGTCATCTGGGCTCAACTACACAGCAGCAGTCCTGACCCCCTCAATTACATACAGGATCTTCTAAAAAAATTAGCATATTGTGATAAAGTTCATTATTTTCTGTAATGTACTGAGAAACATTAGACTTTCATATATTGTAGATTCATTACACTACAACTGAAGTAGTTCAAGCCTTTTATTGTTTTAATATTGATGATTTTGGCATACAGCTCATGAAAACTCAAAATTCCTATCTCAAAAAATTAGCATATTTCATCCGATCAATAAAAGAAAAGTGTTTTTAAAAACAAAAAAAGTCAACCTTCAAATAATTATGTTCAGTTATGCTATGCACTCAATACTTGGTCGGGAATCCTTTTGCAGAAATGACTGCTTCAATGCGGCGTGGCATGGAGGCAATCAGCCTGTGGCACTGCTCAGGTGTTATGGAGGCCCAGGATGCTTCGATAGCGGCCTTAAGCTCATCCAGAGTGTTGGGTCTTGTGTCTCTCAACTTTCTCTTCACAATATCCCACAGATTCTCTATGGGGTTCAGGTCAGGAGAGTTGGCAGGCCAATTGAGCACAGTAATACCATGGTCAGTAAACAATTTACCAGTGGTTTTGGCACTAAGCAGGTGCCAGGTCATGCTGAAAAATGAAATCTTCATCTCCATAAATCTTTTCAGCAGATGGAAGCATGACCCCACTTTTGAACCAGAAGCAGAGGTGCCTGACCCGGGCTACAGAGAAGCAGCATTGGACTGTTGCTTTGTGGTCCAAAGTACTTTTTTCGGATGAAAGCAACTTTTACATGTCATTCGGAAATCAAGGTGCCAGTGACTGGAGGAAGACTGGGGAGAGGGAAATGCCAAAATGCCTGGAGTCCAGTGTCAAGTACCCACAGTCAGTGATGGTCTGGGGTGCCATGTCAGCTGCTGGTGTTGGTCCACTGTGTTTTTTTCAAGGTACAGGGTCAATGCAGCTAGCTATCAGGAGATTTTGGAGCACTTCATGCTTCCATCTGCTGAAAAGCTTTATGGAGATGAAGATTTCATTTTTCAGCATGACCTGGCACCTGCTCACAGTGCCAAAACCACTGGTTAATGGTTTACTGACCATCGTATTACTGTGCTCAATTGGCCTGCCAACTCTCCTGACCTGAACCCCATAGAGCAGGGGTAGGGGTGCCCATTAGGTAGATCGCGATCTACCGGTAGATCGCGAAGGCCTTAATGGTAGATCCCGACCCAACTACATTTTCCATTCTGTATATACAAGTGTGCTCCTAAAATTGTACATAGGTAGATCACTTTGACTTGCTAATTTTTAAAAGTAGCTCACGAGCCGAAAAAGTGTGGGCACCTCTGCCATAGAGAATCTGTGGGATATTGTGAAGAGAAAGTTGAGAGACGCAAGACCCAACACTCTGGATGAGCTTAAGGCCGCTATCGAAGCATCCTGGGCCTCTATAACACCTGAGCAGTGCCACAGGCTGATTGCCTCCATGCCACGCCGCATTGAAGCAGTCATTTCTGCAAAAGGATTCCCAACCAAGTATTGAGTGCATAACTGAACATAATTATTTGAAGGTTTACTTTTTTTGTTTTAAAAACACTTTTCTTTTATTGGTCGGATGAAATATGCTTATTTTTTGAGATAGGAATTTTGGGTTTTCATGAGCTGTATGCCAAAATCATCAATATTAAAACAATAAAAGGCTTGAACTACTTCAGTTGTAGTGTAATGAATCTAAAATATATGAAAGTCTAATGTTTATCAGTACATTACAGAAAATAATGAGCTTTATCACAATATGCTAATTTTTTGAGAAGATCCTGTATAGCCTTAGCATTGTGCATATGAATGGTGAAGTGAAAAAGTCACAGAACCTAGCCATATAACCAATCCCTGCAAAGAAACTATTCACTGGCCTCATACCTGGAAACAGGATGCACATCTCTCTACAACTAAGTGCCCACAATATGGTAATCAAGTCTGGGCGAAACAGCCCAGGATATAAACCCTGGGAGAACAGACTGTGCCAGCACTGTGACCAGGGGAGTCTGGAAGACATGGCTCACTTCCTGCTGCACTGCTCCAAATATAGAGCAATCAGGGACACCCATTTCAAGACACTTCTGGACTCCATCCCAGACTGCAGCTTTTTAGAGTGAGAGGAAACTCTACATTCTATTGGAAGAAAGGAGATCTACAGTGACAATTGCTGGCCATTAGTTCACAGCATACCACAAGCTGAGGGGAGCATAAATGAGCTCTAATTTCACAATGTCCATAGAATGCTTAGCCATTTGGCAATGCCAGCATGATTCCTGGACCTGCCAGTGAGGCGCACTTTGAATATGAATTTGAGTGAGATAAAGAAAAACAGAATAACTAAGCAGCCTGGGGTGACCCAGAAACACTAGGAAAGGATAGGGGACTAAAAGAGACCAAAAAGCTCTCCTACTAAAAAGAGTGATGGCTTGTTCACACCTAGGGCGTTTGAGATTTTTATAAGCGCCAGCGATTTTGAAAATCGCCCTAAAAGCACTTGTACAATGCTTCCCTATGAGACGGTTCACATCTGAGCGGTTCGATTACGATCCGCTCACCAAAGCGCTGCCTGTCCCATTTTTGGGGCGATTTGCCTCAATGGAAGGAATAGGGAAATAGCAAAATGCTTGAAAAAGCGCTTTGTATAGCATTGTAAGACATTGTATAAGAATAAATACATTGTATTTATTCTTTTTGGGGTCAAAGAGTTCACTTCCCGACTTCAGTCAGGAAGTGATAAAAAAATTGCTCTGCAAAAGCGCTTAAAGTGATTTACAAAAAAAAATAAAAAAATGAAAAGAAAATAGTTGCAATGCGCAGGTAATCACCAGAAAGCACTAAAAATAATCACACACAAAATCGCAAAACGCTGGCGTCAGCGATTGTGACTTTAGATGTGAGCAAGGCCTGAGTGAAAGAAAGAAAGAAAGAAAGAGAATAAGAAAGAAAGAGAATAAGAAAGAAAGAGAATAAGAAAGAAAGAGAATAAGAAAGAAAGAGAATAAGAAACAAAGACAGAGAAAGAATAAGAAAGAAAGAAAGAAATAAAGAAAGAAAGAAAGAAAAAGAATGAGTACATATTAATATCCATCAAATGCTTATTTTACATCAAATTACTTGTTTCTCTATCAGACTGTAGTGGTTCTTTGGTAAGCTTGTAGCTGTGGGAAGGAGAAATTAGAGTTGTATATAGGAGGAATCACTGAACAACTGAAGATAATGTGATAAAACAAGGAAGATTTCACAGACCAATTCACAGAGTGCACTTGGCCTTTCTCCAGTCACCCATGTTCAGCATTATTACAATGACTGCGTGTGGGATGATTACAAAGACAACACTTCTTTGATTGGGTTTTTCTCTGAACACTGAACAAGTATTTTAAAAAGTGTAGACATACCATACATGTAAGGATCTATCATTTAAAATGTTTGACTGTCTGGACTTGCCTGAGCACAAAACATACAGTATAGTGAGATGCACTGGCATCCCCAGTGGCAGTGGGGAGGCATGGGGGCCCGCTCCTCCTCCCTGGCAGAGTAGTGCAGAGGGCGCTGAAATATTTCCATGCTGGGTCAGGTCTCTTACTCCTGGCAGCCATTGACTCTATGCTGCCATCCTCCACCTCCTGATACATTTCATGTGATCGGGAGTCAGAGGATGGCAGCATAAAGTGAGTGGCTTCCGAGAGTGAGGGGAGACCTTTCATATTCTTTTTTTGAAATCTCGCTTCCTAACCGCCATAAATAGGCAAATAAATACACTTCTTTATGATCAATATGATAAATTAAGCTGTGGGATGATATTAATTCCACGGTTCATACTATATTGAAGTTTGTTATGATGTATCCAATCCTTACACAAGTCCTGCCCGACCTACATCTCTGACCTGGTCAGCAGATACACACCTGGCTGCTCACTTCGCTCCAACAACCTCCTCAGACAAGGCTACAGGACTTCACTAGAGCTGCCCCCATCCTGTGGAACTCTCTCCCACTGCCCATCAGGCTTGCCCCCTCCTTCAACACCTTCAAATAAGCCCTCAAACCCACCTCTTCAAGGAAGCCTTCTCCACCTCAACGCTTTACTAATTCTGTCGACGCAGCCCCCCTCCTTACAGGTCGCCACCCCTTCCCTCTAGATTGTAAGCCTTTGGCAGGGCCCTCTCTCCTTGTGTATCATACTTGATTGTACACTCTACACAGAATATGTGAACTTGTATTATTAGCATTTCCACTCCAGTGTATGATCTGGCATTGTATTACTATCTGTATTGTGTTGTGTATCTTATTGCTTTTTACCTGTATTGTTGTATCTATTGCCTATTACCTGTATTGTGCTGTCGGTTACCCCGGTTATCATTGTCAGTAATCCTTTATATTGTACAGTGCTGTGTAATATGCTGACACTATATAAATCCAATAAATAATCATAATAATTTAGAATTCTACTTGCTTCATTATATGCAGATCTGTAACGTATGTATATGCTGTATTTGATGACACATTATGCTTAGGGGTTATACTCCTCCGAACTGTATATCGCACTGTGTACTACAGATAATGCAATATTCTGTCTTATGTTTTTCTTCTGTCTGTATTGTTCTTTAAACATAGTAAAAATATGTTGTTAAAAAATATACATATACATTGGACTCCTGGATGCTCATTCTCCCTGTATTTGATATAAAGTAGATGGGAAATGATGCGTATTGTATTGATCTCCCTGGCATTCCAACCCTGTGTAGGATCCTCTGGTGTTGTAATGAAACTCAAATATGTGATGCAAAATTCTAAAATGTATATACAGTAACTAAGTGCTAACTGACGTTCTCCCTCATGCGTGATCCCTCTTGTTTAAATGTTGAATAACATTTGTTTCATAAAGCCCAATGTAAACTTTGCCCTGATTCATTCCATGTCAGTACTGCTTTGGCTGTAACTGTATACTATGTTCTGTATAACACCGTAACTGTAATTACCTGTGCTTCAATAAACATACCCATTGTTAAAGAAACTGACAGATTTAATTAATGCTCTTTCAACATAGACTCCTTAAAGAGGAACTCCAGTGAAAATAATAAAAGTGCTTCATTTTTACAATTCTGTAAAAATGATTTAGTCAGTGTTTGCAAATTGTAAAATCTTTCCTCTTCCTAATTTACATTCTGACATTTTTACTGCTAGCAGGTGAAGTCAGTGGAAGGAGATGCTGCTTGCTTTTTTTGGCAGTTGGAAACAGCTGTAAACAGCTGTTATTTCCCACAATGCAACAAGGCTCCCACAGTGTGATGTCAGAACCATGGTCCTGACATCACACTGGTTGGGGGGTTCACCACAATATCAGCCAAACAGACCACCCTGAAGATCTATTTGAGAAAAGGTGAAAATTTCTCATGGGAAAGGGGGTATCAGCTACTGATTGGGATTAAGTTAAATTCTTGGTTATGGTTTCTCTTTAGGGCTCGTTTCCACTATCACGAATCCGCATGCGTCCAACGCATGCGGATTCACACGTGTAATGCAAGTGGATGGGCCTGTTTCCACTGTAGCGTTGTTGTGGTGCGTTTTTTCAGCGGTGAAAAAGCACAAAAGAGCCGCAGAAATCGCCTGCGAGTGGAATGCATGCGAATCGCATGCAATGTATTTAATAGGGACATAGCATGTTATTTCCCCATGCGTTTTTTTGCCGCAAATTCGCATAGGTACCAATGTAAATTCACACAGGCAGTGACATGGTCAAAATCGCATATACCCTCACCTAAACGTATGGGGAATCACATCCGCATGCGATTTCATCAGCGGTGGAATCCAGGCAATTCCGCACCGCAATAGTGGAAATGAGCCCTCAAGCTTTCTATGAGGGAAGACTTAAAAACTAATATTCAGTAGCCAGGAAGCCATTTTGATGAAAAAAACAAAGGCTATGGTGAATGAGGTCTATTTATTCACTTGTATCTTGTGACATCAGTAAGTGGTATCCATCTTTTTCTACAGTAAGGTGTACCAACAAGTTTAACAAATACAAACAATGCAAGCAATCCATGCTTTGGGCAAGATTATAGCACAATATAAATATAAACTCCAAACTGAAAGTAACATGAATAATGTGAATTCCAAGAATAAAGCACTGCACATCAGTTACCTGAGGAGAGGGGCAAAGCCTGAAGGTTGCATGCAATGTCAAATGCATTATCTTCTGCAGCTCTTCATAGCTCACACAGTATAGAGTATCTCTAAATGATGTCACATTAGCTCATTGAGACGCCCAGAACTGCTACATGATAAGCTGTTTCTCATAATGACAAAGCCCTATACAGGCCGATTTCACTTTCTCACTAAATAAAGTAATCTATATTATGCACAAGCTGCACAGCAATGTAAGTCGAATTCCACTGTTGCTAAAAATCGTCTAATCAAGTATTAATGCTGCACACAAATTTTACAATGCACTGTAAGTAGAAATTACATTTAGACAGGGTTCACACTAATTACAGGGAAAAAAAAACTGAACATTGATTGCACGCTTTTTCCGTGCTGAATGCAAATTTTTGTGCATGATTTTCTAATGCAGGTAATGAAAGTCAATGGGAATTCCCAAGCAATGTGCAAATTTATGCAGCAAGAAGTACGTTTATTCACGTATATGAAAGCATGAACACGAAAATGCAAATTTCAGCAGAAATCTAGAAAAAAAATCAGCTCCACTGACTTTTACTAGATGGAAAAAGCACACACATTTTAATCAAATAGTAAAGCCGGGTTCACACATATTGAGAAAATATTTTTGAAACTAAAATTCACATTCGTATGCAAATTTTCCATGCGTTGTTTAGTGCAGCTGAAGAAATTCACATGCAATGCGCAAATCTATGCTGCAAGATGCACGTTTTTGTTGCACACGATAAAATGCAAACACATGTGCAGCAAACATGGCTTTGCACACTCGCATGTGAATTTTAATATTTGCGAGCACTGCCTTACATTTGCAGCCAGTTATATATTATGAACCAACAGTCATCAAAAACTGCACTTATATTCTAGACTGGGATCAGTACTCAGAACATTCTGCTACTCCTATAGTTATTCATGTAACAGCAGCAAAATAAAAGTGGTTATATACATTGTGCCAAAACAATTCAGGTTTTAAAGGAAAGGTTCAAGCAAAATAAAAAATGGAGTTTCACTTACCTGGGGCTTCTACCAGCCCCATGCAGCCATCCTGTGCCCTCGTAGTCATTCACTGATGCTCCAGTCCCCCGCTGGCAGCTTGCCGACCTCGGAGGTCGGCGGGACGCATTGCGTACATTTTTACGCATTGAACTAGTAACGCGTAAAAATGTATGTGTTAATGTTCCTGCACTAGCGGGAATGCGTAAAAATGTACGTAATGCGTCCCTCCGACCTCCGAGGTAGTCAAGCTGCCAGCGGGGGACTGGAGCAGCAGTGAGTGACTACGAGGGCACAGGATGGCTGCATGGGGCTGGTAGAAGCCCCAGGTAAGTGAAACTCATTTTTTTATTTTGCTTGGACATTCCCTTTAAAGAGAAACCGTCACCAAGAATTGAACTTCATCCCAATCAGTAGCTGATACCCACTTTCCCATGAGAAATCTATTCCTTTTCTCAAACTGATCATCAGGGGGCTCTGTATGGCTGATATTGTGGTGAAACCCCTCGCACAGTGTGATGTCAGCACCTCACAGCACTGAGGTACTAACATCACACTGTGGTAGCCTTGTTGCATTGAGGGAAAACAGCTGTTTCCAACTGCCAAAACAGCAAACAGCATCTCCTTCCACTGGCATCACTTGCAGCAGTAAAAATGTCACAATGTAAATCAGGGAGAGGAAAGATCTTACAATGGGCAAACACTGACTAAATCATTTATACATAATTATTGTAAAAAATAAGCTTTTATTACATTATTTTCACTGGAGTTCCTCTTTAAATATCTGACACTACCTCATCTATGAAGAGCCAATCAATCAGCAAACACGGTTATATCCCCTGTCATACTAGAAGTCTAGATGGAATGGGAGGGCGAGTGGCAGCAGTGAGCAGTACCCCTGCACAACCCACAATGGGAGAGAGGAAGAGTAGAGCTATGTCTTCCCCATAGATCAAAATAGGAGGGAGGGTAAGTGGCAGCTCTGTCTCCACTCAGAAGGCAATGCGGTGCTCTACAGTGATACACCACACTGCCACTAAAGAGATGGATCACAAGGCATGGCAGTCAGAATTCTTTCCCTCTGCGCACCTGTGCAGTAAGCCTGAGTATTTAAAGCACGAGCGGCTCCGTGCTGCTGTGCAGGCATGCTCATACATGAGGAGAAGCGTGGCCCGGATCTTATGGAGGTTCCTGGCACTGGCAGCAGCAGTGAAGACTGAGGACACATTAAAGTGTAACTGTCAGGCAGAAAATCTAAATTCTATTCTTTACTTTTATCTAGTAATTAATAAGGATGCTAACCAGGCAATCCAAAAGTTAAAACCACCATTACTTTTCTTGTTGATAAATGATCATTCCCCAGTTTACCTGACTCTTATTTGGTACGCCCAAAGGAAGTTGCAGGGCATACTGGGTTGTCCTTTTTTGCTTCTCTACTTTCCCCTCAGACTTAACTAATGCAGCCTGATTGGCTGAAGCCCCTTTCCCTCCTGGTTTCCCCTCCCACACCTCTGTTCCTCTCTGATTGGCCAATATTTCTCATGCTGAGGCAATGCACTTTCTATTGCAGAGCTGGGTGGGAGTGCCTGATGACTGTGACAAGGGCGGGCAATGCATACACAATCAGGCAGAGGAGCATAAGGGAGGAAATCAGGATTGGCTTAAAAATAGCCACAGTTAAAATGGGAAATGCTAACAAGGATTTTCTCTTTTTCTATTGTAGAAAAATCACTAAACTCAAAACATGGATAGTACAATATATTTGTTATGTAACTGGAGCAAGTATTGATCTACTTCTATACGTTTTTTTTCCTGAGATAGTATGGCTGACAGCTTCCCTTTAAGCCTCTACAGGATCCAGAGGTTTCCTTCTTTTTTGGTCAGTGTGCGTTTTCCCAAGGTTCCCCTTGTTTTCTCTTTTAAAGGGAATCTGAAGTGAAAGAAATATGGAGGTTATTATACTTATTTCCTTTTAAACATTACCAGTTGCCTGACTATCCTGCTGATCTGTTTGGCTGCAGTATTGTCTGCAACACACACCTGAAACAAGCATGCAGATAATCTTGCTAGATACATTGGGATGCGAAAGTTTGGGCAACATTGTTAATCGTCATGCTTTTTCTGTATAAATCGTTGGTTGTTACGATAAAAATGTCAGTTAAATATATCATATAGGAGACACACACAGTGATATTTGAGAAGTGAAATGAAGTTTATTGGATTTACAGAAAGTGCGCAATAATTGTTTATATAAAATTAGACAGGTGCATAAATTTAGGCACGGTTGTCATTTAGTTTCAAAAAGGGTTTTATTGAAAATTAAGCATGACTTATAACAGATTATACAAGTTATTTTTGTCCCGATGGGACTGATTTCACAATATTAAGCGAAACAAGGTTTAAACAAAAATGACATGTCTACATGAGCAGTATCAACAACTCAAAATTATAGATAAAGTTAGTGAATGGCAACAGTGGCCTAGTAGTGCCTGAACTAGACAGATAAAACAGACTGTCTCAGATTTTGGGTTTCGGCTAATGATAGCCAAGGCTGCCAGGTGTTGGTGAATGGAATGGTTGAGTCATTCACAATAGCATTAACCTTTCATTAATCATTATTTCGTTAATGATTTCTTTAGTTTGAGTTAGAGAGATTTGGTTGGAGCCATTGTCTGGCTAAATGTATTCTGGCTGCCTTGGCTATGTGTT
The DNA here is from genome assembly GCF_040937935.1 of Hyperolius riggenbachi. Taxonomy (NCBI): domain Eukaryota; kingdom Metazoa; phylum Chordata; class Amphibia; order Anura; family Hyperoliidae; genus Hyperolius; species Hyperolius riggenbachi. The sequence goes on from NC_090646.1 coordinate 480,716,205, forward strand.
GAGCAAGCCTGTGTTGCGGGTATTTCCAGCCTACCGGTTTATGGCCTGATAGAAGAAGAAAAGGGTCGGGGGGGGGGGGGAGGGACTTTTCCAGGACTAAATTAATGAGAGCCGATACTTGGTCCCAATAGTCGCGTGATATTGGGCAAAACCACCATGTATAGGCTAGGGTGCCAGTCCTACCGCAGTTTCTAAAGCATTGACTCGATTTAGAAGAGTCATATTGATGGACCCTTTCAGGAACCTGGTAAGTTCGATGTAATATTTTAAGGTTGGTTTCTATGTGTGAATAGTAACCACTTGGGCACGGTTGTCATTTTATTGATTCCAAAACCTAATTATGGGAACTAAAATTGGCTTGTAAGCTCAGTGACCCCTGACCTACATACACAGGTGAATCCAATTATGAGAAAGAGCATTTAAAGGGAACCTAAACTAAGAAGGATATGGATTTTTCCTTTTAAAATAATACCAGTTGCCTGGCTCTCCTGCCGTCCTGTGTCTTTAATACTTTTAGCCACAGCCCCTCAACAAGCATGCAGATCAGGTGCTCTGACTGAAGTCAGACTGGATAAGCTGCATGCTTGTTTCAGGTGTGGGATTTAGCCACTACTGCAATCAACGAGATCAGCAGGACTGCCAAGCAACTGGTATTGTTTAAAAGGAAACATCCATATCCCTCTCAGTTTAGGTTCCCTTTAAGGGGGTCAATTGTAAGTTTCCCTCCTCTTAATTTTCTCTGAAGAGTAGCAACATGGGGGTCTTAAAACAACTCTCAAATGACCTGCAAACAAAGACTGTTCATCATCATGGTTTAGAGGATGGATACAGAAAGCTGACTCATCGATTTCAGCTGTCTGTTTCCACAGGTAGGAACATAATGAGGAAATGGAACACCACAGGCTCAGTTCAAGTTAAGGCTCAAAGTGGCAGATCAAGAAAAATCTTGGATAAACTGAAGCGACGAATGGTGAGAACAGTCAGAGTCAACCCACAGACCAGTACCAAAGACCTACAATATAATCTTGCTGCAGATGGAGTCACTGAGCATCTTTCAACTATTCGGCGCACTTTACACAAGGAGATGCTGTATGCGAGAGTGATGCAGAGGAAGCCTTTTCTCCGCCCACAGCACAAACAGAGCCGCTTGAGGTATGCTAAAGCACATTTGGACAGGAGCTGTGGACTGATGAAACTAAAATTGAGTTATTTGGGCATAAAAAGGGCGTTATGCATGGAGGAAAATCAACACAGCATTCCAAGAAAAAACGCCTGCTACCTACAGTAAAATATGGTGGTGGTTCCATCATGCTGTGGGGCTGTGTGACCAGTGCAGGGACTGGGAACCTTGTCAAAGTTGAGAAACTCAGGGATAGGGTTGCCGCGGTATACCGGCATGACTATATACCACGGTTTGATTGTGCATGGTAATCATACCATGCACAATCTCGTTTTACCGGTTTTCAGGGGCGGGGCTACCAGAGGCAGAGCAGCAGGTGAACGAACAGTGGCGATGATAAGCAAATACTCACTTTTTGGCAACCGGGTCGTCCTGCACACTGTACTAGCTTCATTCTACTTCCTGTTCTTGTCCTATTTCCCTGAAACAGCGCCCCCTGGGCGCCATTACAAGGAGATGATGCAAGAACAGGAAGTATAATGAAGCTAGTACACCGTGCAGGACGACCCAGCTGCCAGCAAGTGAGTATTTGTTTTGTACCCCCTGCTGCTGCATCCCCCTGGCTCTCTATACTGCAGGCACCAATCCTGGCTACACCTATCCCTGGCTCTCTATACTGCGGGCACCAATCCTGGCTACATCTATTCCTGGCTACCTATGCTGCATCCACCTATCCTAGCTACACCTATCCCTGGCTCTCTCTACTGTGGGCACCAATCCTGGTTACACCCATCCCTGGCTACCTATGCTGCAGGTACCTATCCTGGCTATACCCATCCCTGGCTCTCTATACTGCGGGCACCAATCCTGGCTACACCTATTCCTGGCTACCTCTGCTGCAGGCACCTATCCTGGCTACACCTATCCCTGGCTCTCTATACTGCGGGCATCAATCCTGGCTACACCTATCCCTGGCTACCTATGCTGCGGCCACCTAATTCTGGCTACACCTATCCCTGGCTACCTATGCTGCGGCCACCTAATTCTGGCTACACCTATCCCTGGCTACCTATGCTGCGGCCACCTACTACTAAGGTGGGGGGGCACATTATTTAATGTAAGGGGGGGGGGGGGGGCCCAGGTACAAATAATTGTTTAATACCGTGTTTTTTTTCTTCTTTTTTTTTAGCATTATACCGTGGAATTTCATACTGTTGCAACCCTACTCAGGGATTCGACTCAGTATCAGCAGATTCTGGAGACCAATGTCTAGGAATCAGTGACAAAGCTGAAGCTGCGCTGGGGCCGGATTTTTCAACAAGACAACGACCCTAAACACTGCTCAAAATCCACTAAGGCATTCATGCAGAGGAACAAGTAAAACGTTCTGGAACGGCCATCTCAGTCTCCAGACCTGAATATAATTGAAAATCTGTGGTGCGAGTTAAAGAGCTGTCCATGCTCGGAAGCCATCAGACCTGAATGAACTAGAGATGTTTTGTAAAGAGGAATGGTCCAAAATACCTTCAATCAGAATCCAGAACCTACAGGAAACGTTTAGAGGCTGTAATTTCTGCAAAGAGAGGATCTACTAAATATTGATTTCATTTCTTTTCTGTGGTGCCCAAATTTCTGCACCTGCCTAATTTTGTTTAAGCAATTATTGCACACTTTCTGTAAATCCAATAAACTTCATTTCACTTCTCAAATATCACTGTGTGTCTCCTATAGGATATATTTAACTGACATTTTTTATTGTAACAACCAACGATTTATACAGGAAAAGCATGACGATTAACAAGCAGTGTTCTCCCCAGGCTCAGTTTTGTTGACCACCCGGCTGGCATCGGCTCACCTCCTCCTATGTTGTAAGCAGAGTTGCTCACAGAAGCACTGGCCCTGCATTCTCATCTCGCCTCACCTGGCTACTTTTTCATGCCACCCGGCTGGAAAAAATTCTGGGGAGAACACTGAACAAGGTTGCCCAAACTTTCACATCCCACTGTATTAGTAAGAAACATCTGCTCTGCATGCTTGTTTAGGGTCTATGACTAAAAGTATTAGAGGCAGAGAATCAGATGGACAGCCAGGGAACTGGTATTGTCTAAAAATAAATGTCAGCCTCCATATCCCTCTCTTTAGGAAGTACACATTTAGGAAGCCAATTGTCAAAAAACTAAAATGAATAAATATCTACACCCACACATATATAGGCATGAGCAGCAGAAGATTTAAAATGAACACATGAAATATATATATATATATATATATATATATATATATATATATATATATATATATATATATATATATATATATATATATATATATATATATATATATATATATATATATATATATATATATATTTTCTAAATGTATTTTACACACACACACACACACACACACACCTTCTGCCTGTCTTAAACAGTATATATACACTGTTTATGTAACTTGATGACAGAAGCCAGAACTGTGCATGTTTCCGTGGTTACTAATTAGCAGTTAGTGTGGTTAGGCCTCTTAAACACTCACAAACATTACTGTGTTCTTGTGACAAGTCTCTGGGACAGAGGCCATGTTTAAACAGATTAACTATCCACTAAACCAGGGTTCCACATCTCCAAACACATACACACAACCTGACATGCGGTCTCTACTCCTTCCCCCCCCCCCCCAAAAAAAAAAAAAGATGATGTGGCCTCTATTACTACCCTCTCCACACACACACCACCTGACATGTGGCCTCTATTCGCCCCCCAGCAAACAGCGTGACATGTGGCCTTTACTCCTCCCCCCCCCTCCTCTCAGCATGACATGTGGCCTCTATTCGCACACACGCACACCCTTTACTCCCCCCCCCCCCCCCCACAACATGATACACACACACACTCACACACGTGGCCTTTACTCCTTCCCCCCCACAACAACATGAGTTACACACACACACACACACAGCCTTTACTCCCCCCCCCCCCCCCCCCCCCACAACATGAGATATATACACACACACACACACAATGTGGCCTCTATTCTCACACACACACACACACACACACACACACACACACACACCATTTACTCCTCCCCCCACAACATGACATGTGGACACACACCCTGATATGTGGCCTTGATCCCCCCCCCCCCCCACACACACACACACACACACGACATGTGGCCTCTATTCTCACACACACACACACACACACACAGCCTTTACTCCCCCCCCCCCCACAACATGAGATGCGCACACACACACACACACCCCCTGACATGTGGCCTTTACTCCTTCCCCCCCTCCCCCACAACACGACATGTAGCCTCTATTCACACACACACACACACACACACACACACACACACACACACACACACACGACATGTGGCCTCTATATACACACACACACACCCCATTTACTCCTCCCCCCACAACATGACATGTGGACACACACACACCCTGATATGTGGCCCTGATCCCCCCCCCCCACACACACACACACGACATGTGGCCTCTATACACACACACACACACACACACACACAGCCTTTACTCCTCCTTCCCCCACAACATGAGATACACACACACCCTGACATGTGGCCTTTACTCCTCCCCCCCCCCCCCACAACACGACATGTAGCCTCTATTCACACACACACGACATGTGGCCTCTATTCACACACACACACACACCATTTACTCCTCCCCCCACAACATGACATGTGGACACACACACACCCTGATATGTGGCCCTGATCCCCCCCCCCCCCACACACACACGACATGTGGCCTCTACACACACACACACACACACACACACACACACACACACACACACACACACACACACACACACACACACCCTTTACTCCTCCCCCCACAACATGACATGTGGACACAAACACACCCTGATGTGTGGCCTTGATCCCCCCCAAGTCCTAACAATGTCACATGTGGCCTCACTTAACCGCTCCACCACCTCCGCCCGACCGCTCGTTCACCCCTCCCCCCCCCCAAGGCAAATCCCTCAACATGTGGCCTTAATTAGCTAAGCACACCCCTCTCCCCCCTACCGGCTCGGTTCCCTATCAGGCAAATCACAAGGTCCCCTCTATGGAGTCGCAGGCTCAGTTGATTCTCCCGCCAGGCAACTCACAAGTTCCCAAAATGAAGTTGCAGGTCGCAGGCTCAGTCGGTCCTGTGTCTCATTGGCTACACGCTCACTCCTCCTCCTGCTTGCGTGCACTGTGCCCCACCTGGTAGCTGCGTTTCCACTGATGTGACGTCAATTGCCATGGAGACGCGGCGAGGTGTACAGAGGAAATCTGTGTCACAGTGGACACAGCGCAGACAGCCTGCAGAGATTAGGAGAGTCAGCCCACACATGGGAAATGAGATTGGGGGAGCAAAAGAGCCGCACACAAGTGGTAAAAGAGCCACTGACCACTGCCCTAAACACTGGCTAGATTTGGTATAAAAGAACTTAATTCAGGGCACCCACCAAACTACAGCTTCCCTGAATGAATATTGACATTTTAACAGCTTAACTCCAGATACAAACATGAAACTGCTCTTAGGAGACTGAAACCCAAATGTATACTTTTCAAAATGGTTTTGATTTACATAAACCGGAGATGGTACAAGTAAAGGCATGCAATGCACAAAACATTGTTCACTGCTAGTTAGTGCAAATTTAAAATCATATTCATTTCCAAAAATAGGAGGCGGGACAAAGGGTCCCTCATATTCCTGCATGAAAACCTTGTGAACAGAACATCAATCAGCTGAGAGAGGAGGACATTCTGAAGCACTGGAGTGGACTACCGAACAGAAGCTTTGTAAAGGTCATGCAATGAGACATTCCCATACGCAATTCACTTTTTCTCCAAGTTGATATTTTCACACCTTGGCAATAATATGCGTTTTAAATGTCCAGCAAGCAATAAAATACATAAAATCATTTTGATAGTACTTTTTCTACTATTTTTGGTACTTTTTTAATTGCGAAATGCTAAAAAGTTATTTTAAAGAGAAGATGAAGAATTATGACCTAGGACAGTTATCTGCAAACTTTGCTCCCCAGCTGTTAAGGAACAAGTCCCACAATGCATCTGCCTTTATGAATCATGACTGTGGCTGGCAGGCTCCTGCAATGCATTGTGGGACTTGTAGTTCCTTAACAGCTAGAGAGCCAAGTTTGCAGATCACTGACTAAGGAGAAAAAGTGAATTGCATATGGAGTTTTGTACCCCTCTCTGCTTTCCTGTCCTAGCCCGACTGCTCAGGTACTACAATGCAAGATGTTCCTCCCTCCATTGGATGCTCATCACCAAACCCAAACTACCTCAGTCACAACGATGGAAGGAGGATGGTGAGAAAGTGACCAGTGGTCACATGACTCAAGTGCGGTACCTTCACAGAGGGATTTACATTAAAAATGTATTTATGATTTGATAGAGAACAGCTTCAATGTAGCTGTCGTGGCCCAAACATGTCATGAAGCTGAGGCTCTGAACAGTAGCATGGTGGAGATCCATGACACACATGCAGAGCTTGGCAGATACAGACTGAGCACACGGAAAGGGCTGTGGCAGCAGTGTTTTCCAGACCATACAGACAGCAATAACAGTACAATACACATCACTCACTGACCCTCAGTGGGTTTCATAGCCAAATTTCCAACCAGTCTACAGTCAGATTTGAGGGGGCAGCAATTCAACTACAGCATGTTTTTGGGGAACTCAATGAAACATAAGGAGAACATTAAGGCTACTTGCACACCAAGACGTTGCGTTAGGTGCTACGTTAAGGTCGCATAACGTGCACCTAACGCAAGGCCTGGTGCTCTTCGATGTGGACGTCAGAGTGAGCCGCGTTGTGCAGCTCACTCTGGCGTCCGTGATGCGTACTCTTGGACGCATACGGCATCACGTGGTCCCGCCGGCCAATCGCCGCACAGAGCGGCCGCACCAGGAAGTAAACACTGCAGTGACGTGCAGTGAATATTAATTAGCCATGTGCCTGGCCGCTCTCTGCTCCTCCCCAACATGACTGAGCATGTGCAAACAGTCTAACGCCGTAGCATGCTGCAATTTCGGAAGAACGTGCAGCGTTACATGTAACGCAACGTGGGCAGTGTGAACAGCCCACTTGTGTTACATTGCTGTGCGTTGGGGGAGCGTTACAGGCTGCCCCTGTAACGTCCCTGTGTGTAAGCAGCCTAAAAGAATCCATGCAGATTGGTTTCCAACAAAACAGTTACATTGACTTGGCAATCTTGATATGTCCTGTCAGGATTGTGGAAAATATTTCCTAGTCTTGTCGGTACTGACATCCATTACATCATGCAAGGAAAAAATTATCTTAAAACTTTCATTCCTCATAAGATGTACATGTGCAGGGTGGTAACTATACTTTAATAGGCCTCCCCTGCAAAAATGATGAGGGTCATGTGATCGGGAGCCGGCAAATGGCAGCAGGGAGTGTTCTGCTGTGAAGCAGCATCTGAAAGCAGGAAAAAAATAGCTATTCGATACTCTGCATGGGGGAGGAGGTGGCAGACCCTTTTTTTTTGAGCGAATGAGAAGGTTTTTTATTTTTGCCAATTGGCTGCATTTGTGGTTGGGAAGAGGGAGGACGTGGGGCCCTCAAAGCCTCTGGGCCACCCTGCGATGGCAAGCGTCACAAGGGTGATTGCTACGCCCATGTACTTGTGGCATTATCCACAACCTACAATGGGATTCTGTGTACACCATGTCATAACTGGGGTCACCAACAGAAGGTCAAAGAATGCCCTGCCTGGTCATTATATGAAGTCTGTATATTGGAGGGTCCCACTGATGGCCAGAGGTGGTCCAGCAAGGAAACAGGATGTGCAGTCTTGGTAAATTAGCTCAACAAATCACTTCTGTCACTTAGCATATGAAGACAATGGTTTTAGCAGAAGCAGGTGATACATCTCTGGTTATTTATTTCTACAGGTTGTGTACATAACCATAACCCTTTCTAGACAATATGGAGGTGCAGCAGTAAAGGTGGGGGACTGCCACCCAAGTTGTTTAATGCAATTATACCTGCTTGCTTTATACAGTAGTCAACTAGTGTCTCCAGTTAAGTGGTGCTGAAGGTAAGGCTTTGTGCTAGGCAGTCTTTTCACTGTCGGCACTCTGAAAGCCTCTATTAAGTGACAGTTTGACAGCAGGTCCTAATTATCAAGTGGACCTCCTAACAGGGAAGCCCAACTATCCCAACTCCTGCTGCATCATACATAAAATAGACAACGTGGGGTGGGAAGACATTTAAGACATTTCCTGGCTTAGGAACACCACTGGGGATTAACAGAGCCTAGTTTTAGAGAGCTAAAGAGCTGACAGTCGTAAGGCCAACCAATATTTAACTTATCACCAAATGGCACTTTATAAGAAAAGCCTGACTTCAAAGATACCATATAGAATATATACCTCGAGCGGTGTATTATCTCATGGAAACTATCTTCTTGATAATACACTTTATGTAGTAGGAAGTGGTCAAGAACTTTTGAGCTATTTCGGTAAACAGAGATCGACAATGGGATTGTGAATACAGTAGTTGAAAATATAGACGTAGCGGTGGGTCTATTGATTTGTACTGCACTGAGGTGGTGACTGATTTCTATCAGATTTTGGCTTAAAATGGAACCTGAAGCAAGAAGTATATGAAGGCTGCCATATTTATTTCCTTTTAAACAATACCAGCTGCCTAGCAGCCCTGGTGATCTATTAGGCTGCAGTAGTGTCTGCTGTAGACTACAGAAGTGATCTAGTGTGAGTCATATTCTGATGCATGCTCTCTTCATGGCATCTCCTATCCTGGTAATAACTGGTGCAATCAAATGCATACATTTAAAGGAAACCTGAAGTGAGAGATATATGGAGGCTGTCATATTTATTCCCTTTTAAGCAATACCAGTTGCCTGGCAGCCCTGCTGATCCTCTGCCTCTAATACGTTTAGCCATGGACCCTGAACAAACATGCAGCAGATCAGGTGTTTATGACATTATTGTCAGATCAGACAAGATTCGCTGCATACGTGTTTCTGGCGTGTGATTCAGACACTACTGGAGCCAAATCCATCAGCAGGATGCCAGGCAACTGGTATTGTTTAAAAGGAAATAAATATGTCAGCCCTCTCACTACAGGTTCCCTTTAAAGGGAACCAGAGATGGGGACATGAAAAAGATTTTATACATACCTGGGGCTTCCTCCAGCCCCATACGCTCTGATCTATCCCACGCCGCCGTCCTCCGCTGCCTGCATCTACGAGAACCGGGTCCTGTCACTGACGTCATTGGAGCCAGCTACGCAGGAGAAGTGCACCCTCTACGTATCTCTCCAGCGGCTGCTGCAGAGATACGTAAACAGCGCACCTCTCTTATGCTTAGACTGGCTCCGACTGATGACAGAGCGGGGTCCCGGTTCTCATAGCTGCAGGCAGCGGAGGATGGCAGCGTGGGATCGATCAGAGCGTATGGGGCTGGAGGAAGACCCAGGTATGTATAAAATCTTTTTCATGTTCATCTATGGTTTCCTTTAAAAAAAACGCGCCTATTAACGCTTTGGGACCGCTGCATGTTAAAATTGAGCCAATTACAGTGATCAGGAAGTACCTAAATGAAAAAAAGTCTCTGCTCCTTAAAGGGGCCAGATTCTGCTGTCCTGAAAGTGTTAAACTGGGTGCGAGAAGTCGCTGATCGTTAGAATTTTGGTAAGATTGCCAATATTCTACTAATCGCTTCCCCCCCAACTACACCCAAGTCCCCTCTTCCATACGCATAACACTAATGGAGCCCAGTACTGCACCCGATCCGGTGTTGGGCTCTACCATAGTTGAAAACCAGGCTCCATCTGTCCACCCCCACCGGTGTGGCCTGTCAATATCCAGTGGCTCAGCTACTGGAAGAACCCCCAGGCCCAGCTTACATACTATGCAGTTATCCAGAGTTTAACTATATAATAGGTGGACCCCCAAACACCTTTGTCACTGTCTCTGAGCCCCAGCAGACCTTCAACACGAACAATGCCAGTTTGCAGCCCAAATCACTCAGTTGGTGCTGCTATAGCAGCAAATTACACTATAGTCTATGTTGGCTTCTAATTTACCCATTGGCCATGAATCCAATTTAGCAGTTTCACAATCAAAGGCCACGTAGCAGACATTTGTCACAGCATTATCAACTTGCCTAAAGAAATGTACAGACAGTGGACTTTCGTTGTCTAAAACATGCATTTGTGTTCATTTCAGGTGGTAGCTTACAGGCCCATATAATTGTATAGGAAGTGAGTTGTAATGGATATAGTGTGAATCACCTTAAAACCAGCTGAGCGGTCTGGACGAGCTCAGCTCGTCCAGTACCGCCGGAGGCTGCCGCTCAGGCCCTGCTGGGCCGATTTGGCTCAAATAAAAAGCAGCACACGCAGCCAGCACTTTGCCAGCCGCGTGTGCTGCCTGATCGCCGCTGCAGTGCGGCGATCCGCCGCATGCAGCGGTGAAAGAGGGTCCCCCCAGCCGCCTGAGCCCAGCGTAGCCGGAACAAAAAGTTCCGGCCAGCGCTAAGGGCTGGATTGGAGGCGGCTGACGTCAGGACGTCGGCTAACGTCCATGACGTCACTCCGCTCGTCGCCATGGCGACGAGGTAAGCGAAACACGGAAGGCCGCTCATTGCGGCCTTCCGTGTTATTTCTGGCCGCCGGAGGCGATCAGAAGATCGCCTCCGGAGCGCCCTCTAGTGGGCTTTCATGCAGCCAACTTTCAGTTGGCTGCATGAAATAGTTTTTTTTTTATTAAAAAAAAACCCTCCCGCAGCCTCCCTGGCGATCTTAATAGAACGCCAGGGTGGTTAAAGGGAACCCAAGGTGAGAGGTATATGGAGGCTGCCATATTGATTTCCTTTTAAGTAATACCGGTCACCTGGCAGTCCTGCTGACCTTGTGTCTCTAATACTTTTAGCCATAGACCCTGAACAGTCATGCAGCAGATCAGGTACTCTGACTCAAATTTTACTGGATTAGCCATATGCTTGTTCCAGGGTTTTGACTCAGACATTACTTATGCCAGAAGAACAACAGGACTTCCAGGTAACTGGCATTATTTACAAGGAAATAAATATGGGAGACTTCATATTTCTCTCACCCCGGGTTCCCTCTAAGGTTAGGTTCACAGTGAGAGTTGTGTTCCCTGTAAAAGCAAGAACACAAGGGATAGGGAAAGCAGTGCAGAACATTATCCGCACATGGGGCTTGATTCACTAAACCGTGCTAACTCATAGCACGGCCGCAGTTTTGCGCGCCATCGTGAATTTCCACGTGCAAAAAGTAACAAAAATGTGCGATTGCGCGTGCAAAAACGCTAGCACGGTTTAGAGAATCAAGCCCATTGTGGCAGCTACTTTGGAGCTTTCAGTCAATTAAAAGTATGCTACACAGTACTGTTAACATTATGCGGTAAACACATTGCAGGCAGTGCGTTGGGATACCGCACTCTGTCAGACTGCACCGCAATGGCCGCAGTGAGGATGTCGCAGTGCGACGTTCTGCTTTGCAATGCAGCCTTTACAATGTACTGCATTGGTCCACTGTAAACCTAGCCCCAGAGTCAGTTCACACACACACACACACACACACACACATATATCTGATCCACTCTGGGGCACACCACAACACAGCAGAGTAATGTGAAATAGCCCTGACTGTTATTCCAAGCAATAATTATATGTGGGATGCCCCAGCTCATCCTATCTCCTCCCTTCTACAAAAGTAACAAAACACTACTAAGCAGACAACCAACAAAAGCTGTCTAAAAGGAAGTCACCAGAAATTCCTCAGAAACAATCATCTTGGGTGACAAAAGTAGTACACATTATAAACAGCTTTAGGAGGACATGCACACAGGCAGAGAGAAAGCACCGTCAGAGGAGGCATGCCTGGGACCTGTGATCTGAGGGAGAAAGTAAATGCATTTTCTACATTACAAAACCTGAATTTTTATGCTGAAGAATTTTACATGCCTTTTTAAAGACATTTACTGAAAAATGTATAAAAACCAAATGCTTAACTAGGCCTAAGAATGCACACTCACTGTGGCTATTAGAGGTTGTTAATAGGATGCTAATACAGCATGCAAGCAAGAATAATGGGAATTATAGGCAGCTTTAAACTGGCCCAATCAAAACGCACGTCCTGCCAATTGGCCAAATTTAACTCCTAATAGCCATGTCTACGGGGAATTGTGAGCAGTCTGTTTAATTTAAATTGTGGGTGCACACTTAGTCCTTCAGTTTCCCAGCTGCCGGTCATGAACGCCTTTCAGTTGCAATAGCGAAGTTTGGCTCACCAAGTGTGTCATTGTTTGGCACATGGTGGGCTTACCTGGTGGCGAAAACATGCAACAAGTTGCATCTAAGCACATACGCAACTGTAGGGTGTCTGCCTTTCTAATAACCTGCGGAGCTCTAGCTAGCGCCCAACCGGTGCATGGGTGCAACTGACAGGCATTCACAGCCTTCAGCCTCCTGTGGAAAAGGGGTTTAAGGCCCAGTGCAGCAGATCGACCTGTATTTTCCATCCTGTCAGATAGATCAAATCGATCAAAATCAATCGATTGAATCTATTTCTGATCGATCAATTGATCCCATAGAATCGATTAATCGATGGCTGAAATCGACCAGTGTATGGGCCCCTTAAGAGAATGGTTGGAAAAACATTTGTAAACAATTATTGAGTATTGAACAAGTGGGTCAAGGGGTATTCAGATGCTGTTACTCATGAATAGGGGGGTACTTGGTAAACACGTTCTTTTATAAAACTGTACATGCTTCATAGATCGCAATGTTAATTGTGGGTACAGGGGCGCCCGAAGATGAAAAATACCGGCAGAGGGACAGCGCAGAGGTAAGTCATATTTTGAATATCGGCATTAGTATTAGGCTAGGCAACAGGTAGTCGGTAGGTTAGCATTGGGTGTGTGTGTGTGTGTGTGTCTGTGTGTGTGTGTGTGTGTCTGTGTGTGTCTGCTGTGTGTGTGTGTGTGTGTGTGTGTGTGTGTGTCTGTGTGTCTGTGTGTCTGTGTGTCTGTGTGTCTGTGTGTCTGTGTGTCTGTGTGTCTGTGTGTCTGTGTGTCTGTGTGTCTGTGTGTCTGTGTGTCTGTGTGTCTGTGTGTGTGTGTGTTGCTTGGCACACACAGTTCGATTTTGCCGGTCGATTCTCCCATTCGATCGTTTCGCCACTCGATTCCGCAGTCAATTCTCTTATCTTCCACTCTTTGGCTTATCTTTTTTCATTCACTTCAATCTGAATCGAGCGTCAAAACGATCGAGCGGGAGATCGGACATGTCGGAAATTAACTATCGAGCCATCTTAATGGCTCAAAATCGATCCATGTAATCCCAGCAGTAGGCATAGCTACCGGTAGGTCAGAGCAGTGCTTTTCAGCGCTGCTAGATTTGGGAGCAGCCAGCGCCGCCATAGACTGTAATGGGAATCAGTCTATAGCGGCGCTCAGTGAGTAACGTCGGCTCCGTCAGAAGACGGAGCCGAAGTTGCTTAAAAAACACAATAATTCGGCCTCCAGCAATCGCTGGAAGCCGAATTATTTCATTCCCGCACTATCCATGGCGGCCTGGAGGGGGAATAGTAATTAAAACAGCCCAGACTTGTGCAGAAGCAGGATCAGTCATATACCGCTGTATCCTGCGCCCAAGTCTACCGGCGCCGATTTCAAATGTACTCCCGGTAGGTTAGTGTTAGGGATAGGTGGAAGTTAGGAGTAGGTAGCAGTAAGTTAGTTTTAGGAGTAGGTATTGAGGGAGGCTTGGTGTGAGAGTAAGGTTAGGTAAATCGATCATAGAATATCATAAAGTACCAATATTTTACTATCGCCATTAGCCATCCTCAGAAGTAGAATATTTGTAATATTAGAGATGTCCTATCAGTGGCATGTACAAATGAAGCATCACAACAATAATAGTCATAAAACTACTATGTTACCAGAATAGTCACTTCACATTCATGTTTTAAACGGGTACCACATATCCATGTTGAAACCTGCATACAGTGAATGTTTACCTTCTTCTTCAGCGCTGCGACGAAGGGGGCACAGAAGCATGTCCATTTGCAATAAAGTGGCCTTGTGACATTCACATGGTAGACTACAGACTGACTAATGAATATATATATATATATATATATATATATATATATATATATATTTATTTATTTTGTGTCTGGCAGCAGTGGGCAGCTGGAGATGTTGGAGGGGGCAGGCAGGCACATCACTGCACCCTTGTCTTGCAGTGCAGCTCCCTATGCGCACCCATGTCTCTCTTCCCCCTCTGCAGACACAGCAGTGGCAGCCTGCGTACATACACAGTATGCCAGTGTCACCCATCTACAGCAAACAGCAGCCGCTCTACCGATCCCTGCAGTCCCCCATCCATCCATCATCCGATCTGCTGCTTCTGCCTCACGCTCGCCTGCTGACCTCCAGCCAATGCCTGCCCTTCCATCTTACCCGGAATTTCTGCCAGAAGCCCTCCGGGTGAAACTCATGCAGGAAGGGGTTAAATGGGGTGACCCCAGCATCCTCGTCCCTCTGCTCTGCGGCCTCATCCCCGCTCATGGCTGCTGCTGGCTGGCAGCAGGACTGCGCTATGCTGTGGGCCCAGCCGGGGTAGGAACGAGTCAGCAGAGAAGGGGAGGGGCCTTTAGCGCGATTTTTAGCTTTAACCCTCTGCACGCCGGCTGTCATTTGTGTCTCCACACACACTCGTGACATAGTACACGAAAGCCAAACAAACAAGACCAACTCGTTTTTTTTTTGTTTGTTTTTTTTAATGAAAACACCCTTTAATTCTTCATTTGCGGAGATAAGGAGGGCATTCATGATGACATGATTAGGGCAGAGCTAACGCTTCCTGTTGTGTTTCAAGTATATTTGTTATATTTGTTCTATTATTGCCCTGCACAACAGTGTAGAGGTGGGCTTCAGGATTCGTCGTGTAAAATTCTACTACAGCGCCCCTCATGTCCTAGCCTTAGTAATACAAAGAAGAATCACCTAGAAACACATTGCTTTGTCAGAAAGTTTTCATGATGATTGACAGAAAAAAAGTGCATGGTCACACTTTTCAAGTGAAGACAGAACTGGAACAATAGTTCTGTGTTATCAGGCTGAAATTATATAGCCTAATATGAACTGTTGTTTCCACCAGTGTGAGCATTACATCCGCGTACAAGCTTTTCTTCCATGAGCATTACCCTTTCCTTGCCTGGTCCTAACCTCAACTACCAGAGGGGAGTCACAGGTGAATCCAGAGCAGGAATTAAGGCCGATTCACGCTGATGTGTTTTTAAGCACGATTTCAGCAGTGTTGCAAATCGCTGGTGATTTGAAAAGCCAGCGCTTGCGATTTCCAGAATTCGCAAACGCGCTGCTTGTAGCATTTTTGGAAAGATTGTAATTGAGATTCTTATTTGCTGAATGAGAAGCGCAATCGCTGTACAATCACAAGTGTGATCGGAATGCAAATCGTGAACGTTCAGCAATTGTCTTTTCTGATTTCTAGTGTGAATGGGGCCTACTTGGGTGCCAGAAGGACTAGGCACTAGCAGAACGTTACACCATCACCATAACAAAGCAGTGATTTGCTCATCAGTATTTGGGAAGTAGTCAGGTCAGGTGATACTTGGCTGAGAAGATTTTGGCAAGAGATACTGTACTGGGTGCCAGACGAGGAAGCCAGAATGAATGATGCAGTGATAATTCGTGGTTATAGAGTAAGGCTAAGTTCACACTATGTGCATTTCGTAATGCTCATTTTGCAACCCAAGCATAATGCAACACACTCTGCATGTTATAACATGCATGTTGTTTTTATAGCCTGAAAGAAGTGCTATGTAATATGCTTGCTTGTTATCCATGGGCGTCCGCACATATGGCAAAACCGGGCATCTGCCCGAGCCTGGCCGCCCGCTGCCCCCCCCCCCCTGGCCGCGCGCCCGTGCAGCCAGCAGGAGGGGAACAGCGCAGAGAAGAGAGAGAGCTATGGGCACAGTGGGGAAGGGCGGACGTCTCCCCCCCCCCTTCCCTCACCTTAGGGGGCTCTCTCTCCCTCGCTGTCCCCTCCGGAATGAAGTGTGCAGCGGCTGGCAGCGGGCGGAACTTACCTCCTCTCGCTCCTGCGCCGGAAGTTCTGGTGCCGCACTCTGGTCTGGATCAGGCCAGAGTAGCGGCAAATCCATCCGGCGCGTGCAACGAGAGGAGGTAAGTTCCGCCCGCTGCCAGCCGCTGCACACTTCATTCCGGACTCTGGAGGGGAGAGCGAGAGAGGGAGGGAGAGCCCCCTAAGGTGAGTGCCGATAGCTCTCCCTCTTCTCTCCGCTGCTCCCCTCCTCCTGCACACATGGCCACTTTTTCTGGGGACATATACCCCTGCCTACATATACTGGGACATATACCCCTGCCTACATATACTGGGACATATACCCCTGCCTACATATACTGGGCACATATACCCCTGGCTACCTGTTCTGGGGACATCTCTACCCCTGGCTACCAGTTCTGGGGACATCTATACCGCTGGCCACCTATTCTGGGGACACCTGTAGACCTGGGGCTACCTATTTTTGGGGAAGCACTGCTGTCAGATTGAGTGTATTTTGGGGAACTGCTGCCAGGTGAGAGGTGTCTACATATTAAGGGGGCATTCTGCCTATTTATGTGAAAAGCTGTCTTTTTATGTGCCTCATGACTGCTGAATTTGTCTTGTTGCGGGCCTCATGGTTACTGACTTTGTCTTGTTGGGGGCCTCATGATTTGTTGGGGGCCTCAAGATTGCTGAATTTGTCTTGTTGGGGGCCTCATGATTGCTGAATTTGTCTTGTTGGGGGCCTCATGATTGCTGAGTTGGTCATGTTGGGGGCCTCATGATTGCTGAATTTGTCTTGATGGGAGGGGGGGGGGCCTCATGATTGCTGAATTTGTCTTGTTGGAGGTCACATGATTGCTAACTGCGAGACTATGGAAAAAGCTGAATCATCATCATATGAGACAATAGCATTAAACCTACTTTTTCCGCTTTTTAAAACAGAAAATGAAACTGGGAGGTTCTAAAAATAATGAATAGTTTTTTTCAGGAGTACGATGGATGAAATTGTTTATCTTCACAGTTTATTTTCAACTTAATTTTCCATAATGTTCATGTATGTAATGTAATGACGTAGCTTAGTTTTTTGGCGCGCTACGCGCGCCACACAACACCGGCCCGAATTTGCTTTTTACTCCCCACTTTTTTGCCCCACCCTGGAAAATTTTCTGCGGACGCCCATGTTGTTATCACAGGTTATGTAGAAATGTACTTTTGGATAACGTGATCTGTTACAACGGAGATATGTGATCATGCCAATATAATTCTACGGACAGTGCCCTTTCATGCAGCGCACAGCAATGAGCATAGTGTGAATGCACCCTAAGGGTCCAGGCACACTGTCACTTTGCCAGGGGCTTTACTATGTCTCACAAAGCACCCCTGCAAAACTTTTGGGGGGCTTCCCTTCCTACATTCAGCCCCCCCCCCCCCCCCAGTATCCAGCGCGGTGGAGGGGTCTGGACTTCTTCCTGCCTCATCTATATCTATCCCTCCAGAACCACAGATCAGCATGGTGCTAGTGACGGCTGGGGCTTACCTCCTACACTGATTGGTCTCTCCAGCACACTTGCTGCAGCCACTAAGTGTCCTCTAGCCTCTGCCTCCCTCTGAGTTTCTGTGCGCGATATGCAGAAGATCGAAATGAAGGCAGAGACCAGACGACAAAGCCGATGGTTTCAGTGCTTGAAGCTAGGCGCCACTATTGCACTAATGCTATAGCGCGCGGGGTGCGTAAGGGTAATTCAGGGTTCCGGCGATTGCTGGACCCCTAATTACTTCTCCCTCTAAGTTGGTACAATTCGGAGGGGAGAATAGTATTTAACGCCACCGGGAATTTCAGCGGCAGCAGGGTAAAAGGTGATTCGGGCCAACCTGTGTCCAACTCACCGGCAGCATAGTAATACGTATGCCCAGAGGACACATATTGGCTGCAGTGAGAGCGCTGGAGAGACCCGATGGTGGTCTGTTCTGGATGAACGGACACAACCATGGGAGCTTGTGAATGGGGTCCTGCTGGAGCAGGAGGAAGATGGGCCTCTCCTCCCTGCCAGACTTTCAGCCTCACTATTCTGATGTGTGCAGAGATCTTTGGGGTCTCCCTTTCAAATGTCATTGGCTAGTCTGTATCATGTAATCCAAAGGACTCACATATGGGCAGATCAGTCCCATCAGCTCCTTTGTGCCAATCCACACTATAGGTGGCCACACAAAATACAATAAAAATATTTGATTTCCTTTTTTTTATTAAAGCGGATCCGAGATGAAAAACTAACTATGACAAGTAACTTGTCTATATATCTTATCTAAAGTTTAGATAGTTTACACAGAAAATCTAGCTGCAAACAGCTTCAACAGTTTCATGTTTATTTATTCCTGTGATACAATAACAGCAGCCATGTTTTGTTTGTCACATTACACACAGGCAAGCTGCAACTGCATCTCCAGCCCTCAGCTCCCTCCCTTCTCCTGCTCCCTCCTCCCCTCTGCCTCTGAAATCTATGGCTAGAAACCTCATCCTTCTGCCCAGACTAAGCTCCCATAAGCCCTTGCTACATGGAGTGCCAAGGCACTATGATATGTGGGCAAGGCTTGTTTAGTTTATAGGGAATTCAAGTATTAAAACATAAAAAAAAAGTATTTAGCTTGAGGAATGCCCTATAAACTATATGTAAGGAACACAATTATGCAATGAGTAAAAGTTTATCTCTGATCCACTTTCATATAAGTCGATCTGGACTGGAGTGCCTGATTTTTCTGATACATTTTTATGAAGATTGAATGGTGTAGAATAGATTGTTAATTTCCTGATGAATAGACCCAAGCAATTTTTTCAGAGTTTTCAATAATTTTAAAAAGCCAGTTTCACAGGTAATGAAAAATGTGTCCCTGAGGCCTTGTTTACATTGCGTTCAGCTCGCATGTCCGTCCGCGGTGGGTTTTTTTTTCCACGTTTTTTTAAAGTGTTTTCCTGCGATTTTCTGTGCGTTAGCTTGTTTCTGTTGGCGTTTTAGTAAGCGCTTTTGCAGAGCGCTTCCGTAATTTGATCCGGGAAAATGCGGAGAAAATAAATACAATGTATTTTTTTTTAAAATCACTTGCCAAATCGATTTTGTGAGCGTTTTGCATTTTTCCTATACCTTCCATTGAGGCAAATTGCCTCAAAAATGACCCAAGCACTGTTTTTCTAAGCAGATCAAAACCAACCGCTCTGATATAAACTCTCTCATAGAGAATCATTGCACAAGCGCTTTCAGGGCGACTTTGTAAATCGCCCATGCTTAAAATTTTACAAAAACGCCTATAATGTGAACAAGGCCTGAAAGTGGACCTATGAGCAAATTCACATAAAATAAATAGGGTACCTGTCCACATGACCAAATCTCATGACTCGCAACTTTACTATCAAAAACGGCAAAAAATATCTCATCTTCTAATAAGGAAGTCCCTTAAAATCTCTTCCCAGATTTTAGCCTACATTTTTGGCACCAAATTATTTTTGTCTTATCCATGTATATATATAATATTATTTCAAGAAAAACAATCTGTATCTTTATCTTTCCATGAATGAAACCATATTATGCCTGATTTTTGATTTCCAGATTTTAGAGTAAAGTTAGGAATATGTCACAGGATGACACGCTGGTGTGGGTAGAGGGTGTGCTTGTTTGACAATTTCAGAGAATGTAACAATAATGTAGTAAGGCCACATTGGCATTAAAAACGTTTAGCGGAACTGAACGGAACAGATCCGAATGGATGTGAATGGTTCTTATGCACATTAGTCCACTTGGAACGGATTTATTTGGTCTGTTCTAATGAGCGTAGGGTGTACGGGAGGGGCGGCTTGAGACCCGTAGAACATATCTTTCCAGGTAGTAAGAAAGTTTTGTAGAAATCGATCAATGCGTTTTTGAGGTGGCACGCACGCGCACACACACACACACATGGGAATATATATACACACACACACATATATATATATATATATATATATATATATATATATTTATATATATATATATATATATATATATATGCCATATATATATATATATATATATATATATATATATATGCCGTATATATATATATATATATACCGTGTATATATATATATATATATATGCCGTATATATACCGTATATATATATATATATATATATATATATATATATATATATATGTGTGTGTGTGTGTGTGTGTATGTATGTATGTATGTATATATATATATATATATATATATATATATATATATATATGTGTGTGTATATATATATATATATATATATATATATATATATATATATATATATATATATATACTAGCTGGACGCCTGGCGTTGCCCGGGTATGTATTTGGCTGGTGTTGCCCACGCCCCCTTTCCCTAACCCTAACACACAATTACTTAATTACCAAGTTTGTGTGCTTTGTGGTCTTTGGCATCAATAATTTGCATTGAAATAAAATAAATCCAATTGGCTGTGGTTTCACCCCTTTTCTGAATTTGAACCCAAATCACCCAATGGCCAAGTGTACCAGGTACAGGTGATTAAAAGTGCAAGAGGCCTGGGCCATTAACAGTGCAAGAATGGCAGCAATTAAATATTCCCCTTAAAAATCAATAGGTGGATTTTGATTGGCTTTTGTAGGCTCCACCCACCTTTCTGAATAGTAACCCCAGTCACCCAGTGACCAACTGTGCAAAGTTTGAGAACCCTGCCATTAACAGTGTAAGAATGGCTGCTGTTTACATTTTCCCAGTAAAATATGTATTTGTCTCCGCCCACTTATGACCCAGCGTTGCCCGCTTATGTATTTGGCTGGTGTTGGCTGTGCTCACTTTTCTAACCCTAACACACAATTAATCAATCACTCAATTACCAAGTTTGTGAGCTTTGCGGTGTTTGGCTTCAATAATTTGCATTGGAATTAAACAAATCTAATTGGCTGTTTGTGGCTCCACCCCTTTCTGAAATTGAACCCCAGTCACCTGATGATCAACTGTACCAAGTTTGAGGCTTGTGCCATTAACAGTGCAAGAATGGCAGCAATGTAAATATTCCCCTTGAAAATCAATAGGTGAATTATGATTGGCTTTTGTAGGCTCCTCCCACCTTTCTGAATATTAATTCCAGTCACCCAACGACCAACTGTGCAAAGTTTAAGAACCCTACCATTAACAGTGTAAGAATGGCTGCAGTTTACATTTTCCATTGAAATGTGTATTTGTCTCCGCCCCCTTTTTGGTTATGGGAATAAAAAGTATCCTATACTTTATTCCAGGTAATGTACTATGTGTGTGCCAAATTTCATTCAAATCCGTTCAGCCATTTTTGCGTGATCGAGTAACAAATCCAAACATCCAAACATCCGAACTTTCCCATTTATTATATTAGTAGGATATACGGTATCCTACTAATATAATAAATGGTAAAGTTCGGATGTTTGGATGTTTGTTACTCGATCACGCAAAAACGGCTGAACGGATTTGAATGAAATTTGGCACACACATAGTACATTACCTGGAATAAAGTATAGGATACTTTTTATTCTCATAACCAAAAAGAGACAAATACAGATTTCACAGGAAAATGTAAACTGCAGCCATTCTTACACTGTTACACTGGAGGTGTGTTTAGCTTCTAAGGGTAGAATGGTTAATTTGCATATATTCAGCAGTGCTGCACTGGGAGACATCTCAAGCTCACTCCAACCTAAATTATCGCAAATTCTTTCTGTTTTAAGAAAGCAAACTTTTGTTTTTCTTAACATCTTAGTAAGGGGGCTTTTAGGACCATTGTAGTCCCTTATACACTCCAATGAGTTCTGGGTCACCATGATCTTGCTGGTTAGTCTGTACCTCTCGGTGTTACAAGCCCTACTTCATAGAGCCAACTTAATCCATGCCATGCACTGATGAGGATCAAACAATCCTAAACAAAACAAAATATCTGTATGCATGTTGGATTATTATGGCTCTGTACAAATTAACAAGCTGACACATCATGCATTCTAGCAGTTCTGGAAGTGTGTTTAGCTTTTAAGGGTAACAATGGTTAATTTGCATATATTCAACAGTGATGCACTGGGAGACATTTTAAGCTCACTCCAACCTGAATTATTGCAAATTCTTTCTGTTTTAAGAAAGCAAACTTTTGTTTTTCTTACACTGTTAATGGTAGGGTTCTCAATCTTTGCACAGTTGGTCGATTTTCAAGGGGAATATTTCTTGCCATTTTTGCACTGTTAATGGCAGAAGCCTCAAACCTGCCATTCTTGCACTGTTAATGGCACGAGCCTCAAACCTGGTATAGTTGATCATTGGGTGACTGGGGTTCAATTTCAGAAAGGGGGTGGAGCCACAAATAGCCAATCAGATTTGTTTCATTCCAATGCAAATTATTGTTGCCAAACACCGCAAAGCTCACAAACTTGGTAATTGAGTAATTCATTAATTGTGTGTTAGGGTTAGGAAAGTGGGCACAGCCAACACCAGCCAAATACATAAGCAGGCAACGCAGGGTCATAAGTGGGCGGAGACAAATACAAATTTTACTGGGAAAATGTAAACAGCAGCCATTCTTACACTGTTAATGGTAGGGTTCTCAAACTTTGCACAGTTGGTTACTGGGTGACTGGGATTATTATTCAGAAAAGTGGGTGGAGCCTACAAAAACAATCAAAAATTACCTATTGATTTTTCAGGGGAATATTTTATTGCTGCCAATTTTGCACTGTTAATGGCACAAGCCTCAAACCTGGTACAGTTGATCATTGTGTGACTGGCGTTTAAATTTATATAAGGGGGTGGAGCCCCAAACAGCCAATCTGATTTGTTTCATTTTAATGCAGGTTATTAATGCCAAAGACCGCAAAGCACACAAACTTGGTCATTGAGTAATTGTGTGTTAGGGTTAGGGTTAGGAAAAGTGGGCACAGCCAACACCAGCCAAATACATAATCGGGCAATGCCGGGACATCAGTAGGCGGAGACAAATACAAATTTCACTGAGAAAATGTAAACTGCAGCAATTCTTACACTATTAATGGTAGGGTTCTCAAAATTTGCACAGTTGGTCACTGGGTGACTGAGATTAATATTCAGAAAAGTGGGTGGAGCCTACAAAAGCCAATCAAAATCCACCTATTAATCTTTAAGGGGAATATTTAATTTATGCCATTCTTGCACTGTTAATGGCACAAGCCTCTTGCACTGTTATTCCCCTGTACCTGGTACAGTTGGCCATTGGGTGATTGGGATTCAAATTCAGAAAAGGGGTGGAGTCACAGCCAATCAGATTTATTTTATTTCAATGCAAATTATTGATCCCAAAGACCGCAAAGCTCACAAACTTGGTCATTAAGTAATTTTGTGTTAGGGTTAGAAAAAGTGGGCGGAGCCAACACCAGCCAAATACATACCTGGGCAATGCCAAGTCATCAGTGGGTGGAGACAAACACAAATTTCACTGGGAAAATGTAAACTGCGGCCATTCTTACACTATTAATTGTAGGGTTCTAAAACTTTGCACAGTTGGTCACTGGGTGACTGGGATTAATATTCAGAAAAGTGGGTGGAGCCTACAGAAACCAATCACAATTCACCTATTGATTTTCAAGGCAAATATTTAATTGCTGCCATTTTTGCACTGTTAACGGCACAAGCCTCAAACCTGGTACAGTTGATCATTGGGTGACTGGGGTTAAATATTTAGAAAAGGGGTTGGGCCACAAACAGCGAATCAGATGTGTTTCATTTCAATGAAAATTATTCATGCCAAAGACCACAAATCTCACAAACTTGGTCATTGACTATTGACAATTGTGTGTTAGGGTTAGAAACGTGGCCACAGCCAACAGCAGCCAAATACATACCCGGGAAACATTAGGACATCAGTGGGTGGAGAAAAATACAAATTTCACTGCTAGAATGTAAACTGAAATTTGGCACACACATAGTACATTACCTGGAATAAAGTATAGGATACTTTTTATTCTCATAACCAAAAGGGAACCGAGACAAATACAAATTTCACAGGAAAATGTAAACTGCAGACATTCTTACACTGTTACACTGGAGGTGTGTTTAGCTTCTAAGTGCACAATGGTTAATTTGCATATATTCAGCAGTGGTGCTCTGGGAGACATCTCAAGCTCACTCCAACCTGAATTATCGCAAATTCTTTCTGTTTTAAGAAAGCAAACTTTTGTTTTTCTTAACATCTTAGTAAGGGGGCTTTTAGGACCATTGTAGTCCCTTACACACTCCAATGAGTTCTGGGTCACCATGAGCTTGCTGGTTAGTCTGTACCTCTCGGTGTTACAAGCCCTACTGCATAGAGCCAAATTAATCCATGCCATGCACTGATGAGGATCAAACAATCCAAACAGTCTGTATGCATGTTGGATTATTATGGCTCTGTACAAATTAACAATCTGACGCATCATTGCATTCCAGCAGTTCTGGAGATGTGTTTAGCTTTTAAGGGTAACAATGGATAATTTGCATATATTCAACAGTGATGCACTGGGAGACATTTTAAGCTCACTCCAACCTGAATTATCGCAAATTCTTTCTTTTTTAAGAAAGCAAACTTTTATTTTTCTTACTCTGTCAATGGCAGGTTTCTTAAACTTTGCACAGTTGGTCACTGGGTGACTGGGATTAATATTCAGAAAAGTGGGTGGAGCCTACAAAAGCTAATCAAAATTCACCTATTGATTTTCAAAGGAGTGGAGCGACAGCCAATTAGATTTATTTCATTTCAATGCCAATTATTGATGCCAAAGACAGCAAAGCTCACAAACTAGGTCATCCTTGAGTAATTGTGTGTTAGGATTAGAAAAAGTGGGCAGAGGTAACACTAGCCAATTACACACCCGGGCAACGCCGGGCGACCAGCTAGTATATATATATATTAATATATACACACACACACATCTGTGTAATGCCACATATTTTACCTGGCAAATGAAAACATTTTACTGCCTCGCACATAAACCATTTCAGTATTATTTTCAATATTATTGTTTTTATTAACTGGTTTGCTGTGTTTACAAAGCTGTTTTCCATTGCCAGTGTCAGAGGCTGCTTGCCTAAGAGTACAGCAAGCCTGTGAGTCATCCAATCTCCTTCCGCTATTCCATGAGATAGTCAGAGCTTGGGAAGGGCAGCACCCAGTATTTCATTGTAAACAGGACTGATCACATGCCCCCCTCCCCCCCATCAACCTTGTTCCTATACAGCTGAGAGATTAACTCTTTGTGGCCAGCAATGCAGTTACTGCTGTGCAGAGTTTTATTCTCTGTCTTCTTTGCTCAATGTGTAATATAGCATTTAGTTCTCACACCCACCCTCTCCACTGTATTTATAACAATATTAACAATATTATTAAAAGAGAAGTTTGATTTGGTTTCTTATAGCAGTCAGTGCAGGTGACGAGAGGCACCGCTTTTATAAACACAGTTGCGGTTCTGGCTTCAAAGATGTCATCTTTTAAGTGGACCTGAGCCGGCGGTAAAACTTAAAAAAAAAATACCACCTGATCCGGGGGCGAGGCAGATCAAGAAGTGCCACTTACTGCCACCCCCTGATGTTCCTGCAGCCTTCAACCTGTTGGTTTCTATTTATCGATAAAAAAAAAATCCATGACCCTGGGGTCACAAAGCTGCAGATCCACTCTGTGCTTTCATTGCAGAGCACAGAGAGGATCGGAAGTGCCAAGGAGGGGCGGATAACAGGCAGCTCAGGGCAGGGCAGGGCACATAGAGGCGAGGAAGGGGCATTCTTATCATCTGAGGAGGTGTTTTGCAGGTATCCTTCTTCTGAAAATAATGCCCCTTCCGTTCTCAAGCTGGCAACAAGCTCCTTGTCTGCAACTTAGCAGGGAGTGCAGCGGCCTGGGGGACCCACAGAAGAACAGGAAGGACACAGAAGCATGTAATTAAAACAACTACATTCCTCTTGGTCCCAATCATGATACATATTCTGCCTAGGGTACATTTAAGCCACTTCTTGAAATTTTGACAGTATATCTGCGCCCCGCTGGAGGACTGCTCCCATGCCATGGGCGTAGATATATGTACCTCGCCGCGTCGCTATTGTTCACGTTCTTGTCGCTGCCAGTTAATACACAGATCAGTAAATCGATCTAAGTGCCTGTAATCAATGATCACCAGCATCAATGAGATGCCGTTGGTCTTTGACAAAAGTGAAAGTAACGCATAAACATGTTAGTTCCTGTAACACGTGTAGGCAGTAAGGCCCGGTTCACATTAGAGTTCCAGGTCCGGCTTCCCCGGACCCGGAACGCTCCGTACACAGCGGATGGTGAATGGATACATTGTTAATCAATGTATCCATTCACACTCGTGCGCCGTCCGGATCAGGATCCAATCCGGGAACGCAGCTCCGGGGCGGTCCGGCTTTTTTTCCAACATGCGCTATTTTTCAGTCTGTCCCGGTGCGGCTGCGGACCCGGGCCGGATCCTGACCCAAACATGCGGCCCATGCTGTGCAATGAGAAACGGATGTTTCTCATCACACTGGCAATAGGACCGCATGCTTCCAGCACCGGTCCTATGCCACTTGGGGGGCCCGGACTACATGCCGGTATCCCCCATGCTTGCTGTGCCTTTCTGGCACTGCAAAGTATCTAGTTCCGGCTACTTTATTGTAGCCGGAACTGATACATTCCGGATCCTCAACTTGTGCCGCCTTGTGGCCACCGCAGAGACCCGTACGGTCTCTTTGCGGCCCCCGGACCCCCGGACACTTGCGGACTCGAACCGCAAGTGTGAATGGGGCCTTAACAGTACACACTAGGAAGGGGGGACATCTAGTGGCCAAATAGTAAAATTACACCTACATACATCCCATAAAATAAATAAATCATTAAAATACCCCCATGAATTAACACCTTACCAAAATAAAACACTTATTGAAAAAAAAGTGACATTTAAAAAGAAAATGCATAAATAGTTACCTTAGCGACTTATTTTTTGTTTAATACATATGTCATGGGGGTATATTACTGTTATTTTTGCAAATAAAGGCTTGTCATTAGTGACGGATGCAAACCCCTTAGTGGTGAACTGGTTAAGCAGCAGAGCGGAGAGGTGAGTGGGGTTAGCCGATCAATTTTGGGCTGAGAAGTGAGAGCTGTTCACTAGCTGGGAAGAACCTTCAAAACGTTTCTTAAAGGATCCAGGGTCACACGATTTAATTTTCTAAGGGAAAATTCTCCAGAACAGATGCATCAAATGTGAAAATTGTCTTGTTAATAACAAAATCATGAAGTAGTAGGGCTTTAAAAGACAACTGACATTAGAGGGATATGGAGGCTACCATATTTGTTTTCTTTTAAACTATACGAGTTGCCTGATGTTCTGCTGATCGTTCAGGCATCATCCCTAGTGTCTGAATCACACACCTGAAACTAGCATGCAGCAACTCCAGTCAAACTTAAGTCAAACACCTGATGTTCAGGGTCTATGGCTAAAAGTATTAAAGGCAAAGCAGCCCTTGCAGCCGACATGTCCCTCGCAGCAGCTCTGCTCCCAGTCGCCGGCCTGCAGTATTCGGAGGCCGTCCTCGCGAGGTCATCCTCTACTGCGCCTGCGTGAGCGCCACTGTCAATCACTCACATGTGTAGAGTGTACTGCACAGGCGCAGTAGTTCTGGAAGCCCTGGAGAAGTAAATGTCATTTTTTGGGGGGGTTCCTGGACATTCCCTTTAAGTTAGTGTATTAACTGAAAAGCTATCTTAAATCATGTATTAAAGTGTACCTGAGGCGAACCTCAGGTCAAACATCAAATACTTACCTAAGAAGGGCGAAGACTCTCGATCCTGTATAGGCTTGCCACGCCTGCCTCAGGTCCACCATTGTCCGCCAAAGTAATGCGATAAGAGCTTGTTAGCGCTTGTCGGTGCTCGCGCCAATGCGCTTGCGCAATGGCCTCACTAGTATGTTATGAGAATATGTATAATGCATCGATTGTGTAGATTTTACTATTATTAACTATTTCCTTAGATGTTGGTATGTAAATAATAATTAAAAATACAATATTGGTACATAGAATATTGGTACACACGCATATGGTATAAGCACCCCAACAGCCATAAAGATGCCAGTGCTGTATAATTTCAGTTCCTGCTGATTCATAACTATTTTATAGCTTCCTTGTTTTATCCAAATGAGCATTTTCCAATCTGTTTTCCAAACACGCTAATCTCTGGACTCTGGTAAATGCAACTGTTCCAGTAATGATTTATTATTGTGCTGTACTAACTTGGATGGTGGCCTTATTCCTGACCCAGAGGATACAGCAAGTAAATAATCCTGCTCTGTCTCTGAGCTCCGAATACTGCAGCCTTTTGTATGAACAGCAGAGCTTAACCAGCAGAAAGGGAATCGGATACCTGCAATGCCCTCTGCTTTAGCAGCACTTTCTTGCAGCAGCTCAAATGCTGAGCAATACATAACACATACGCACCAAAGGAAACAGCAGTGTTGTCCCAAGAAGTTGCACCAAATAGTGCCCATGCACAAGCCAGCTATAAGGAGAAAGGCACATTTTACACTCAGAATGATTCATTTATTAAGGTTGAAAAACAGTGGAAAACACCTTTACATATACGTTTTCAGCAAACCTGGAGGCTAGACATACACCTTAACAAGAACGTCGAACAGCAGCACACTTTACTGCTTGTCCTGTTTCTGTGCAGGGCGCTGGAAGCCAGCTGCAAGTGTTCAGCACTTGGCACTTGTAGCGACCGCTGCATGAGCATCCAAGCCGCTGGCAGCCAGCCCTGGACACTACATGCAGCATTTTTTCTTTGCCTGGTGGTAACAACACCAGGTCAACCGCTGACACACATGCTTCTATTTAGTTGTATTGTTTTGCAACCGAAGGGTGAATGATCCCAGCAATCAGCAGCTAAACTGTGCATTTAGGCCTCGTTCACATCAGGGACATTTCTGTACGCTTTTCACAGCGCATTGCCCTGTGCATTCTGCAAGGTATTGATTTTCCCATGTAATTAAATGTGCCTGGTTCACATCTATGCGCTGCGCTGAGCAGCGTTACAAAACTTAGTGTTGCAAGCATTTCTGTACATTGAGCTGTAAAGCGCACATGAATGCAAGTGAATGAGTCCGCTTTTTTAGCGCAAAGAAGTGCATACAAGCACATAGAAGTGCATGCGTTTTTTACCCCTAATTGGGAAAAAAAATACATTTACATATGAAAACAAAGCTTTATTGACAACTGCTACTATAAGAAAAACGGGCTTTAAAAAAAAACGCAGCGCAACGCACTGAAGCGTGCACTAAAGCGCAGACAAGCGCATGCGTGTTTTAACATGCGTTTTTACATGTTTCTCAGCGCACCTAGGGCTTGATTCACTAAACCGTGATATAACAAATAGCACACCTTATCAAAGATAGCACACCTTATCAAAGTTAACACGCCTTATCTGAGTAGCATAGCGAGCTCTACGAACGTATGCCTGCTAATTGGCACGGCACTCGTCCTGCCCTGAGCCCCTGCGGTTTCGTAGCACTCGCTATGCTACTCTGATAAGGCGTGTTAACTTTGATAAGGTGTGATATCTTTGATAAGGTGTGCTATTTATCATATCACGGTTTAGTGAACCAACCCCTTAATGTGAACGAGGCCTTAGTCCTTTGCCTGAAAGAGCCCTAAGTAAAATCTCCACCATTTTTCATTATATGCCAATGGGCCAATCACAGTTTTCTGTGCTTGTTCGCATTTCTGTGCCTGCATTCATACCAATGTATTTTAACGCTATGGGCTTGATTCACTAAACCGTGATAACTCAAATATCACACCTTATGAAAAGATATCACACCTTATGAAAAGATATCACACCTTATCAAAGATATCACACCTTATCAAAGTTAACATGCCTTATCAGAGTAGCACAGCGAGCGCTACAAACGTATGCCTGCTAATTGGCAATGGCACTTGTCCTGCCCTGAGCCCCTGCGGGTTCATAGCTCTTGCTATTCTACTCTGATAAGGTGTGATATCTTTGATAAGGTGTGATATCTTTTCATAAGGTGTGATATATTTTCATAAGGTGTGATATATTTTCATAAGGTGTGATATTTTAGTTATCACGGTTTAGTGAATCAAGCCCTATGTGTTTAAATGCATGCAAACACATTTCAAAATTGAAAATCGCATGCAAAAACACAGACGCTGTGAAACACAATTTTGGCAAAACCTATGCGATTTCACACCACAAAGTCAAAGTTTGCTGTTAGCCAAAGGATTCCTCCAAGTGTTAAAACTGAGTAAAGGCCTGTACACACTGGCTGTGTTGCACTGCTTTTTTTATCGAATGCTTTTTTTAATCGCAAAGCCTTTTTAAAAATATTGAAAATCATGATGAACTGTTCAAAATATCGCAATCACAGTGACTGCAGCGCTTTTTGAGCACTGCATTTGAGAAATCGCATACAAAAATGCGATATGATGCGATTTGTTGAGGTCACATTCCAGGAGACCTTGCAGCTTCCTGTTGAAGAACGTTAGCCAATTACCAATAACAAGAAAAACGCAAATACATTGAAAAATGCAAGCAAAAATGTAAGCTAAAATGCAAGCAAAAATGCAAGCAAGCATTAAAAAATGCAAGTGTGTATTTGTCACACCACGTCTGCCAGATCTGCTCTGGATGGTCTAGAGACTTCCTAGATCCTCTTCTAGGCATTGTTGCTGCCCTGGAA
Source organism: Hyperolius riggenbachi (assembly GCF_040937935.1). Taxonomy (NCBI): domain Eukaryota; kingdom Metazoa; phylum Chordata; class Amphibia; order Anura; family Hyperoliidae; genus Hyperolius; species Hyperolius riggenbachi. Next base: position 480,747,260 of record NC_090646.1, read on the forward strand.
CCTCTTCCTCTTGTGGCCATTCTCCCTTCCCTGTATCCATACTGGGCATGAGCAAGTAAGGTGAGAACATGCCCAGTAGAACAAATGTGTTTGGATGTGTTCACAAATGGCGGGAGCACTGCACTCCCCAAAGCCACTATAAAGGGGAAACTTGAGGTTCCCTTTGAGCTCTGGGCAATTGCCCAATTTGCCCTTATAGAAGTGTCGGACCTGCCTACAGTGAACACAGATGCAGAGCTTACATGGAAGGCATTATAGATAGTGTATCTCCTGAATAAACTGCAAGAACAACCAATAGCTTTCCTACAGAGCCTTGAGAAGAATACTGATGTAGCTTCCTCTGAAGGGGAGAAGCTCATTGCTACTGTACTCAACCTTTTTAGGAGAGATCCTGCGATATTAAGCATGCCTTCCCTCCCTGATTCCCTATGCAGCTTTTTGTATCCCCAGACGGCACACATCCTGCACCTCTTTTCATGACTTCATCACTAGATTTAAATACAGCTTACTGCTCATCACGGGAAAGGGGGGGGGGGGGGGGGGTGATATAGCCACTATAAGTATTCAGATAATACATTTCATAGAAAAGTACATATAGGGACAAGCACTAGGCTTAACGCATTTTGTGAAGATAAGCTTCACTTTCTTAAAGAGAAACTCCGACCAAGAATTGAACTTTATCCCAATCAGTAGCTGATGCCCCTTTTACATGAGAAATCTATTCCTTTTCACAAACAGACCATCAGGGGGCGCTGTATGACTGATATTGTGGTGAAACCCCTCCCACAAGAAGCTCTGAGTACCGAGGTACTTCTGGCAGTTTCCTGTCTGTGAACCCTGTTACATTGTGGGAAATAGCTGTTTACAGCTGTTTCCAACTGCCAAAACAGCAAGCAGCAGCTACATCACTTGCCAGCAGTAAAAATGTCACCATGTAATAAATGTCAAAATATAAATCAGAGATTTAAAATATTTTACAATGGGCAAACACTGACTGAATCATTTATACATAATTATTGTAAAAATGAAGCACTTTTTTTTATTACATTATTTTCACCGGAGTTCCTCTTTAAGTGGTGTCTGGCCCTGAGTTTTCTTGTACCCCTAGGTCCACAGCTCAGGATAAATTATGCAGATCTATATATTGGTGCTCATTCATTGATGGATGTAATATGGCCCTACTGTATAGATAGAGACATGAGGAGCGACATTCACATTATTCCCAGTGTTACTTCCAAGGTTACAGTTTTAAATGGTCAATGAAAAAGATTAGTAGATTAGAGATCCATCCAAAACTGAGCTTGGAATGGAGTATTGGGTCTTAATTATGTCGCTGGATATCCACAACGCTGTGTGGGGCCTTGGCTGTGTGAATTCTTTATAATCTCCACACCGGAAGATGTTGAGTTCTTTGCCTAAATATTTTTGGAATGTAAAATGTTTGTGTTACCTCCCAAAAAGTTTACCAGTATAAAAATGTGCTTTAGAAAATACTTGCAATAGCTCAGGGACGTAGCGTAGCAATAGGGGTTGCAGAGGTTGCGACTGCATCGGGGGCCCTTGGGCCAGAGGGGCCCCGAAGGGCCCTCCCTCAACTACAGTATTAGCTCTCTATTGGTCCTGTACTCATAATAATCACTTCTATAGATACTTTGAATAGTGGTAATCATTAACAAACTGTTCCCCATCCCCTTCTTGCACCTCTGACACTGTAGTTGCCATTGGCAGGTTTTTGTGCGCCGTATCAATTGTTATGTATAAATTGCTGGGGGGTGGGGGCCCCATTGAAAAAACTTGCATCGGGGCCCACAGCTCCTTGCAGGAGAAATAAAGAGGAAAAACCGAGAGCCCGGTATAGTGTAGTATGTATTGGATTAGGTTGAGAATATTGACAAGTAAGTATTATACTCACAAACAAGGGTTGCCGTCCAGGCAACCACTATATAAGCAGGTGGGGAGATTAGACCTGTCCCCACTCAGGATTAAAGGGAAGGTTCAGGGTGGCTCTTAAAAAAATAAAAATGCCCATCCACTTACCTGGGGCTTCCTCCAGCCGTGGGCAGCCAGGACGTGCCCTCGGCGCCGCTCCGCAGGCTCCCGGTCCCCTCCGGTGGCCGACCCGACCTGGCCAGGCCGGCTGCCAGGTCGAGCTCTTCTGCGTTTCAAAATGCGCCTCACGGGGGCACGCTGACGTCATCGGACGTCCTCCGGGCTGTACTGCGCAGGCAACACACTGCAACCGCATGGCAACACACTGCAATAATTCCATAAATGGTGCATTCGCATTGTTATGTAGACTCCTCGGCACATTGCGTTCCAGTGTAGCAATGTGCACCAAGTTGTGCGCTACTGGACCCCGAGCACGATTTGCCCACTTTTTAAGTGCCTGGCAACTCAGTACCCAGCCGCTAATTTTGAAATTCATTGCAATGTGCCACATGTGCTTCGCAATAGATTCAGTGTGAACTTCATCATAAAGGAGCATTGTTGCAAAAAATTGTAGCATTTAAAATACATGCAATTACATACAAAGAAGAAGACTTCTTCAAGAAGTATTTTCCCCCAGAGTACAATGAGCCATAAATTACTTTTCTCCTATTTTGTTGTCACTTACAGTAGGTAGTAGAAATCTGACAGAACTGTCAGGTTTTGGACTAGTCTATCTCCTTATGGGGAATTCTCAGCATGGCCTTTATCCTATACAATAAAATGCAAGTGTCCCTGCGTCATCAACTGAATGGTTGTGTGTCCCTGGCTTCTTTGTACTGAGCATGTGCGCAGCCAGGGCAGTTAGGACAGCGGCTGGGGAGCAGGGACACAGGGCTGGATCAGATAATTTGCTGTGTGTGGTTCAGAGGTTCTCATTGCATTGTGGGAAATAACAGCTTTTTCCAACTGCCAAGCAAGCAGCTCCCTGTGTGCATATACTTCAGACAGTAGGAGGTGGGAAACGAGCAAACCGGGACGCATATGCGCGTGCATTGCGGGGGGGGGAGGTGGGGGATGTAGCGGCTGTGACCTAACACCCGTTTTTTAACGGGCGGGCCTTTTTACTGGTACTTTATAAAGATGATCCCTGAAAAGGATTTATACAAAGATGCTGGCCAGCCTCCCTGCTCGCTGCACACTATTTTGGCAGTTGGACAGAGCAACTGCCGTTCACTAAGTGCTTTTGAAAATAAGGAAAAATCCTGAGAATCCCCCAGGAGGAGATGGGCTAGTCAGTTCTGTCAGATTTGTACTATCTACTATAAGTGACAGCAACATAGGAGAAAAGTAATTTCTGGCTCATTTTACTCTGGAAGAAACATACACTACTTCTTATTTGTATGAGTTTACATGTATTTTAAATTTTACAATTTTCATGATAGTGGTCTTAAAGGTGCTCATTAATAGTACAATTTTTAGGAACGATCCATAACTATGATCTATTTGTCACATTAGAAATAACCAATTGGAAATGATCCTTAGTAACTAATAGCTGATATATATTTAACTGCATATATACTGTGTATATATATATATATATATATATATATATATATATATATATATATTATATAATATATATATATAAATTATATATATATATATATATATATATATATATATATATATATATATATATACTTTTAATATCGGTAATCATTAACAAACTGTTCCCCATTCCATTCTTGCACCTCTGACACTGTAGTTTACATTGGCAGGTTTTGGTGCGCCGTATCAATTGTTTTGTATAGAGTGCTTGGGGGGGGCCCATTGTAAACCTTCCATCGGGGCCCACAGCTCCTTAGCTACGGCACTGAGTACAAAGGGCAGAGGTGAGCCAGAGGGGGACACTAGAGGCACAGAGAAGGTACAGGGGACAGAGATGGCACAATGTTCCGACTTAAGAACAGATTCAGGTTAAGAACAAACATACAGTCCCTATCTCATTCATTAACCGGGGACTACCTGTATATAGATACTGCTGTAACTTACAAAAGTGAGTACCATATATACTCGCATACAAGCCGAATTTTTGACCCCCAAAAAGGGGGTCAAAAGTTGGGGGGTCGGCTTGTATGCGAGTCTTCCCTGGTGGTCTAGTGGTGGGTGGTCCGCGCCCTGCTCCCCCCCTCCCCGCTCCCCTCGCGGCCGCCGCTGCTATTACCTGCTTAGGCAGCGGCCGCTTCCTAATCCGCGTTCCCCTTCTGAAACTTTTCAGAGTGTATCACAGCAGCGCGCCCGGCGCTGCTGCTGTGACGATGCAGGGGGCAGGAAAGAGCGGTTCCCTTGGTAACGGCGATACAGATCGCCGCTATAGGGAGCCGCGCTCTTTCCTGCACTCTGCATCGTCACAGCAGCAGCGCCGGGCGCGCTGCTGTGATACACTCTGAAAAGTTTCAGAAGGGGAACGCGGATTAGGAAGCGGCCGCTGCCTAAGCAGGTAATAGCAGCGGCGGCCGCGGGGGGAGCGGGGAGCGGGGGGAGCACTACCTACCTATGCTGGGCACTATACTGGCTAAACTGGGCACTATACTAGCTAAACTGGGCACTATACTGGCTAAACTGGGCACTATACTAGCTAAACTGGGCACTATACTAACTAAACTGGGCACTATACTGGCTAAACTGGGCACTATACTGGCTAAACTGGGCACTTTACTAGCCATACTGGGGCACTATACTAGCTAAACTGGGCACTATACTAGCTAAACTGGGCACTATACTGGCTAAACTGGGCACTATACTGGCTAAACTGGGCACTATACTAGCTAAACTGGGCACTATACTGGCTAAACTGGGCACTATACTGGCTAAACTGGGCACTATACTGGCTAAACTGGGCACTTTACTAGCCATACTGGGGCACTATACTAGCTAAACTGGGCACTATACTAGCTAAACTGGGCACTATACTGGCTAAACTGGGCAGTATACTAGCTAAACTGGGCACTATACTAGCTAAACTGGGCACTATACTGGCTAAACTGGGCACTATACTGGCTAAACTGGGCACTATACTAACTAAACTGGGCACTATACTGGCTAAACTGGGCACTATACTAGCTAAACTGAGGCACTACCTACCCATACTGGGCGCTATACTGGGCACCATACTGGCTATACTGGGCACTTTACTAGCTATACTGGGCACTATACTAGCTATACTGGACACTACCTACCTATACTGGGCACTATACTAGCTATACTGGGACACACTGGGGGGCTGCACCAATCCAGCATTTCCTACCCCCGGCTTATATGGGGGTCAATCATTTTTCCCTGTTTTTTCAGGGAAAAGTTGGGGGTCGGCTTATATGCGGGTCGGCTTATATGCGAGTATATACGGTACACATCTTACATTTCTGTAAATATTTTATCTTTTCCTGGGACAACATAGTCAATGTGCAGCTTATACAACAGTGTACATTTGTGGTGCCATCAAAATAATGCAACACACAGCCATTAATGTCTAAGCCACTGGCATCAAAAGTGAGTACACTCTAAGTGAAGAATTCTGCCCAATTAGACATTTTCCCTACCTGGTGTCATATTACTCGTCAGTGTTTCAAAGCCTCAGGTGTGAATGGCGACCAAATTATGCGTTTAAGCAAAATTATGTGTGTAAATTCTTACGTATGATAAGACAAGACACAGAACATTTATATTGCGCTTTCCTCCTGGCGCCGGAGGACTCAAAGCGCCAGAGCTGCAGCCACTAGGACGCACTCTATAGGAAGCAGTAGTGTTAGAGAGTCTTGCCCTAGGTCTCCTCACTGAATATGTGCTGGCTTTCTGAACAGGAGGAGCCGAGACAGAAGCAAAGCCCTTAACCAGTACGCTATCCAGCCACTGATAAGTAGAGCATAATGTATTGCATTCTGGTCAACTCATCTGGCAGTAACACTTTACACACGTTATTCTGCTTACTGCAGTTTATTGCATACACTCCCAGGTGTGTTTAATTTGGTGTTATCGCTCTCACACTCTCATACTGGCCACTGGAAGTTCAACATGGTACCTCATGCAGAGAAGTCTCAGAGAAGGGCACTTCTGAGATGTCGGGGAACAGAGGTGGACACAACAGCAAGGTGCAGTGAACATCCCACCTTCAACACTGCATAACTCGAGAACGGTGCAATAGATCATCTACATCAACAGTACCATTTCCAACTTGATCAGATTAGGTCAGTGTAATGGATAGCGGAGATGCCACCACGACAGTGAGCGGCAGGGCGGCTGTCTCCGCGTCTCAGCCGGCGGTCTCCGCCGTGCTACTACATGATGGAGTTTTGCCTGGGACTGTAGTGAATAGTGAAGAGGCCACCGCAACAGTGAGCGGCATGGCGGCTGTCTCCGCGTCTCAGCCGGCGGCCTCCGCCGCGCTATTACATGGTGGAGTTTTGCCTGGTCCTTCAGTTGCACATAGACTGAGGGCTACGCGCGCGCGCCAGGCGACAGGACCTTTATGCGAATAGAAGGGGAGTCAGCTGATCGGCTGGTCAGCTGACTCCAGCAGTGCTCCTGATTGGCTGAATGACTGGGGCGGCACTATGGGGCGCTCTCAGTATATATAGGACATGCCTGTCAGTAGCTTCTCGTCTGCTGTTGCAAATGCTACGTGTTAGCACTCCGAACTTAGTCAGATCCCAAAGTGTGCCTAGAACCAGCAGGAGCTGGGGATCCACACTTAGTCAGATTCTATTGATAGCTAAAGTACTAATTGAATTGTATTATTTGTTATGACCTTCTGCTAAGCCTCGACTACTCTTCTGCCTACTGATTCTGTGCTTCTGCCTATCTGATCCTGTTGCCGACTCAGCCTGAACACTACTCTGATTTAGCCTTCTGTCTTTGTACCTTATCTGTCCGTGTGTTGCCGAATCTGCCTGTCTGACTCTCCTGCCCTCACCAGAGAGCCTAGTCCCTGGTGAAGGATTTTCTGTCCAGCTAACCACCTGTTCCTCAGGTGATCAGTAGCTGCAGTACAGTCTGAATCACCTGCTCCTCAGGTGACCAGTAGCTGCAGTACAGTCTAAATCACCTGCTCCTCAGGTGACCAGTAGCTGCAGTACAGTCTGAGTCACCTGCTCCTCAGATGACCAGTAGCTGCAGTACAGTCTGAATCACCTGCTCCTCAGGTGACCAGTAGCTACAGTACACGCTTAGTCACCTGCTACTCAGGTGATTAGGAGCTGCAGTATAGTGTCAATCACCTGCTCCTCAGGTGATCACCGGCTGCAGTGCAGTCTGAATTACCCGCTCCTCGGGTGATCAGTATTCGTTGTATTACTGTTGCACCAAACACCTATCTTTACATCTCGTTGTCCTGTGTCTCGCTATACTTGCATTATTGGTGATTCTGCAGATCACTACATAATCTGGTATAGCATCTGTATTATTGGTGATACTGCAGATCACCAATAATCAGAAAATCTGTTCTTGCTGACACCGATCATAACAGAACAGCAGACCAATCATTATGGACGCACTGCGTAGTCAACTTGAAGTCCTGACCACCACGGTAAACAGTCTTACCAGGGTGATCAATACCCAACAGACTCAGATCACTCAACTGTCTGGGACAGTACAGGTACTTCAAACGACTATTGATACAGTGCGATCTCGGACCTTCGTATGTCCATACCCGAAACGTTTTCGGGGCATAGATCTGACTTTCAGAATTTCAGAAACCGTGTGCTATCCTATTTTGAGTTGAGACCCAATCTGTCAGGATCTGAGAACCAGAGGGTAACTTTTATAAAGACCCTTTTGTCAGGAGATTCACAAACATGGGCATATAGTCTTTACACAGGGCATGAGGCATTATCCTCAGTTCAGGAGTTTTTGAAGGCTATGGCCTTTATATACGATGATCCGGATATTGCTCTCACGGCTGAAAGGAAATTAAAGAATCTCAGGCAGGGTCGTAACCCAGTTGAGGTTTATGCCGCAGAATTTAGGAGATGGGCTGTTTCAGCTAGATGGGGAAAGTATGCGTTATTAGATTGTTTCCTGTCAGGACTATCTGATGCAGTTTCTGATTTGATGCTAGGTCATCCTGAGCCTAAATCTCTGGACGAAGCAATTTCATTGGCGGTGCTGGTTGATCGCCGCCTTCGCTATCAAAAACAAACCCATGGGAGAAATGCTATAAGATCTGTTTCCTACGCCTTTTCTCCACCCTCGTCACCTCAGGACGAACCGATGCAGATCAGTCAGTCTAGGTTAACACAAGTGGAGAAGAATCGCAGAAAGTCAGAAAGACTCTGTCTATACTGTGCTGAGGAGGGTCACATTGTACAGAATAACCCTAAAAAGTCGGGAAACGCTGCCGCCTAGGTGTAGTCAGAGGTAATACCCTAGATGAGCCGTGTTTACCTCTAGATAATAACCGTTTACTCCTCCCTTGCTCCATTACCTGGGAGGGTCGGGCCACGGCCGCAGAAGCATTCGTGGACTCAGGCTTTGCAACTAATTTTATAGATTATGACTTCGTCAAAAAATTGGGGATTCCCTTACGTCCTTTAAACCGTTAGATTCAGATCACAGCGGTAGATGACTCTCCGTTAGAGTGTAGACAGCCTCTCTCTCAGACCCCCTTATTGTTGTGTAATAAAGGGGTTCTGCATAAGAATAAACTACAGTTCTTTGTTCTGCAAATGGCAACCTCTACCATAATCCTCGGTATGCCTTGGTTGCAACTACACTCCCCTCAGATCGACTGGGCTTCAGGTCAGCTACAGAGCTGGTCAGCCCATTGTCATCATCATTGTTTGGAAAAAGTTGCTGTTTGCGCCACCAAGGTTCAGGTGAAAGGGGTGCCAGTGCAGTACGCAGAATTTTCTGACGTGTTCTGTCCAAAGTCAGCAGAGAAACTCCCACCACACCGGAGCTTCGACTGTCCCATAGAGTTAAGATCTGGTTGTATGCCCCTAGAGGCCATCTCTATAATCTAGTACATGGGTCCTCAAACTACGGCCCGAGGGCCAAATCCGGCCCCCCACATCAAAATGACCGGCCCGCCACCCTGTGCTGCCCAAGCGCTATCAAAATATTGGTTTGCATTTGCGCTTCCATGTCACATCAGAGACCTGTGCTACACATCTTCCTGTCCGTCCCTACCTCCCACCGCGCTGCGTCCAGCGTCCTCTGCAGTAAAGATAGCAGCCGCCACGGGTTGCCATGGTGACGTCCAAAGGGGTTATGACGCGATGTTCCGTGTAGAGCTTATGCTTTCTCCCCTCCACGAAGCAGTGAGGGAAGGAGGCGCCAGCTCCGCACGGCACATCGCGTCACCGCCCATTTTGACGTCACTATGGCAACCCGTGGCTCATATCTTTACTGCAGAGTACAACGCTGAACACAGCGCAGGTCGAGGCGACGTAAGGAGAGGTAGGGACGAGCAGATGTGCAGCACAGGTTTCTCTGAAGTGGGGGGCAGTTGCAGGCCAATCTCTTATTAAACATGTGGGAGAACAACGAATGGTTATTATCAGCACTAACATGTGATTTCCCCTAATGAAGCTGATTCTCACTGCCTGACCTGGACCAAGTTGAAGTGATGTTTAAACACATTAGGAGACGGGTGTCCAACACTGCTGTTGTTTTATTTGCATATTTGTGCATACATCTTGAACTGCTTGCAACAGAAGATAAGGGTGCACAAACCTGGTGGCATTCAGGAATTCAGTGCCCTGTACCCACCACAACACTGGCCACCGGGTTTGTGCACCCTTATCTTCTGTTGCAAGCAGTTCAAGATATTTGCACAACTATGCGAATAAAACAACAGCAGTGCTGGACACCTGTCTCCTATGTTGTATTATCAATCTTTTCATATAGCTGGGGCAAAACAAGATGGGTACTATGAAATGTTTTTTTTCTTTCCAAATGATAGATTCGGCCCAGTGGCGTAGCTAAGGAGTTGTGGGCCCCGGTGTGAGTTTTAAAATGGGCCCCCCCCCCCCAAGCACTCTATACATAACAATTGATACGGCGCACCAAAACCTGCCAATGGCAACTACAGTGTCAGAGGTGCAAGAAGGGGATGGAGAACAGTTTGTTAATGATTACTACTATTCAAAGTTTCTATAGAAGTGATTATTATGAGCACAAGACCAATAGCGGAGCAGTGCTTTTCAGCGCTGCTAGATTTGGGCGCAGCCGGCTCCTCCATAGACTTCAATAGGAATCACTCCTATTGAAGCGCTCAGTGAGCAACGTCGGCTCCTTCAGAAGACGGAGCCGAGGTTGCTTAAAAACATAATCATTCGGCCTCCAGCAATCGCTGGAAGCCGAATTATTTCATTCCCCCACTATCCATGGCGGCCAGGAGGGGGAATAGTAATTAAATCGGCCCGGACTTGTGCAGAAGCAGGATCAGCTATATACCGCTGTATCCTGCGCCCAAGTCTACCGGCGCCGATTTCAAATGTACTCGACCAATAGAGAGCTAAAACTGTAGTTTAGGGTGGGCCCTTTGGGGCCCCTCTGGTCCAAGGGCCCCGATGCGGTCGCCACCTCTGCAACCCCTATTGCTACGCCCCTGATTCGGCCCCCCAGCAGTTTGAGGGTCCGTGAACTGGCCCCCGGTTTAAAAAGTTTGAGGACCCCTGATCTAGTACATAGCAAGGAAATGAACAGCGCTACTTAAAAACAGGCAAGTGCCTACCTGCAAAAGAGTGCAAGCCCCACTTGTGGGATATAATACACACCGAGCATACACATGACCTGTCTACCACTGGAGAAGGATGTTAGTTTCCTGTAATAGCTTGCATGCAACCTAATAAGTACTCGTCCCTCCCACTGCGAAGAAGTCGATCCTCCATGGGAGGGGCCTAACACTAACTAAATCCTAACCTATGTATATGCATAGCCTGGGTGCGGCTAATCAAATAAAATCGAAAATTGAAAATTGCGCAAAAGGTGGATCAGCGCAACACCAGGCCGCCTCCGAATGGCCTCCAATCAGAGGTGCGCTGAGCCCCCCCAGAAACTACAAACGCACCTTGAACCCAAACAGAAGCTCTGCATATACACCAAAAGCGTGGCTGTTAAGTGGGAGCAGCTGACCAAAAACAAAATAAATTAGTACATAGCAAGGAAATGAACAGCGCTACTTAAAAACAGGCAAGTGCCTACCTGCAAAAGAGTGCAAGCCCCACTTGTGGGATATAATACACACCGAGCATACACATGACCTGTCTACCACTGGAGAAGGATGTTAGTTTCCTGTAATAGCTTGCATGCAACCTAATAAGTACTCGTCCCTCCCACTGCGAAGAAGTCGATCCTCCATGGGAGGGGCCTAACACTAACTAAATCCTAACCTATGTATATGCATAGCCTGGGTGCGGCTAATCAAATAAAATCGAAAATTGCGCAAAAGGTGGATCAGCGCAACACCAGGCTGCCTCCTTTTGCAGGTAGGCACTTGCCTGTTTTTAAGTAGCGCTGTTCATTTCCTTGCTATGTACTAATTAATTTCATTTTTGGTCAGCTGCTCCCACTTAACAGCCATGCTTTTGGTGTATATGCAAAGCTTCTGTTTGGGTTCAAGGTGCGTTTGTAGTTTCTGAGGGGGCTCAGCGCACCTCTGATTGGAGGCCATTCGGAGGCGGCCTGGTGTTGCGCTGATCCACCTTTTGCGCATCTCTATAATCTGTCGGGGCCAGAGAAGCTGGCTATGCAGGAATACATTAAACAAAATTTGGCAAAGGGCTTTATCCGTCCTTCCCGGGCACCAGCAGGGGCTGGGTTCTTTTTTGTACAGAAAAAGGACGGTGGGCTGCGACCTTGTATTGACTATCGGGGTTTAAATAAGATCACAGTGAAAAATCGCTATCCACTGCCGTTGATTGACTATTTGTTTACTCAGGTGACTAATGCCAGTATCTTCTCTAAGCTAAACCTACGAGGAGCATACAACCTGATACGCATTAGGGACGGTGATGAATGGAAGACGGCGTTCAACACGCCCGATGGGCGCTACGAGTATCTGGTCATGCCCTTCCGGTTGTGTAATGCCCCTGCCGTCTTCCAGGAGTTGATCAATGAAGTCTTTAGGGAAGTTCTGGGAAAATTTGTGTTAGCGTATCTGGATGATATACTGATTTTCTCACCCAATCTGACAGAACATCGGAAACATGTGAAGTTCGTTTTAAGAAAATTGAGGCAGAACTCATTGTATGCTAAGTTAGAGAAATGCCTCTTTGAAGTCACTAAGGTCCCTTTTTTGGGATATATCATTTCCACTTCAGGTCTCTCCATGGATCCTGAAAAAGTCTCTGCTATATTGGAGTGGCCTCAACCTGTTGGATTGAAGGCACTCCAAAGATTTCTTGGCTTCGCCAATTACTACAGGAAGTTCATCAAAGGGTTTTCTTCTGTAGTGTCACCCCTCACTAACCTTACCAGGAATGGGGCTGACACTTATCATTGGACCGTAGAGGCACAGTCTGCCTTCGCTACGTTGAAAAAGTTGTTTTGTTCTGCTCCCATTTTGAGACACGTGGATGTCACCTTCCCCTTCATTGTTGAGGTGGATGCATCGGAGATTGGGGTTGGGGCTGTGCTGTCTCAACGCTCTGGCCTTCAAGGCAAACTACAACCCTGTGCCTTCTTTTCTCGTAGGTTCTCTCCAACCGAGAGAAACTACGATATTGGCAATAGGGAGCTCTTGGCCATTAAGTTAGCCTTTAAAGAATGGCGCCATTGGCTGGAAGGGGTAGAACATACGATCACAGTCTATACTGATCATAAATATTTGGAGTACATCGAAGGGGCTAAAAGACTAAGCCCCCGACAGGCCCGCTGGTCCTTGTTCTTTTCAAGATTCAGATTTGTCATTACGTATACACCGGGAAGTAAGAATGTCAAAGCAGATGCATTATCTAGATGTTTTGAGCCCGAGACAGTTCAGCCATCAACCCCTGAGACCATCTTACCTCAAAGACTGGTGGTGGCAGCCTCGGAGACCTGGGAGGATTGGGCACTTACCCTAGGGCCCAATCCTCCCAGCAAGATATTCCAGAAGGGAAGCCCGAGGGGGTTCTGTTTGTGCCACTTCCTTTTCGCTTACAACTCTTGCAATTGTTCCACTCCCATAAGAATGCAGGGCATCCCGGGGCTGCTCGAACTCAGGACCTACTGGTCAGATGTGTATGGTGGCCTTCGTTGGCCCTTGATTGCAAAGAGTTTGTGAGAGAGTGCTCTGTGTGTGCCAGAAATAAGCCCTCTCGTCAAGCACCAGTAGGTACACTACAACCCTTACCGGTGCCAAATGAACCATGGACTCACTTGTCTATGGACTTTGTAGGAGAACTCCCCAGGTCTGAGGGCAAGTCGGTCATCTGGGTGGTAGTTGATAGGTTCAGCAAAATGGCTCATTTTGTCCCTCTGAAGGGACTCCCCTCGGCCCAGGAACTGGCTGATCTCTTCATCCAGCACATTTTCCGGCTGCACGGCATTCCGGAGAATGTGGTGTCAGATAGGGGAGTCCAGTTTGTGCCTAAATTCTGGAGAGCCTTTTGCCATCAGCTCGGTATGGACCTGTCATTTTCATCAGGCTACCATCCACAGACCAATGGACAGACCGAAAGAGTTAACCAGTCCTTGGAGCAGTTTCTCAGGTGTTATGTGGCAGATGCACAGTCAGATTGGGTAAAGTTCCTGCCATTTGCGGAATTTGCGCATAATAATCTGAAGAGTTCCTCTTCAGGTTTTTCTCCTTTCCAGGTGGTTTCAGGGAGATCTCCCAAATTCTCTCCTTTACCAGTGGCATCTTCCCCTTTTCTGGCTCTAGAGGACTGGCAAAGGGCATTGAAGGAGATCTGGGTGCTTGTAAAAAGGAATCTGGGAAAAGTCTTCCAGACGCAAAAAAAAAACAGGCAGATAAAAGGCGGTCTGTTGAGTGGAAGTTTTCCCCAGGAGACATGGTGTGGGTGTCTACTCGGCATCTGGCGTTAAAGCAACCATCACCTGAGTTAGGACCCAGATTTGTAGGCCGATACCCAGTGTCCAAAAAAAATGAATGATGTGACATATGTGATTGATCTCCCAGCCAGCATGAGAGGTGTGAGATCATTTCATGTTTCTTTGTTGAAGCCTGCTGTGCAGGTGGATTCCTCTCCCCCCTCCCCCTGTAATGATTGACGACCAACCTAAGTATGAGATTGAGAAGATTTTAGATTCTCGATTAGTGCAGAATTATGTACAGTACCTGGTCCATTGGAAGGGGTATGGCCTAGAGGAGAGAACTTGGGTTCCGGATTGCCGCATGCATGCCGAGGATCTAAAGAGAGAGTTTCATGAGCTATACCCTGAAAAGCCGTGTAAGAAGTGTCCGGGGTCCACTCCTCAGGGGGGGTACTGTAATGGATAGCGGAGATGCCGCTGCGACAGTGAGCGGCAGGGCGGCTGTCTCCGCGCTTTAGCCGGCGGTCTCCGCCGCGCTACTACATGATGGAGTTTTGCCTGGGACTGTAGTGAATAGTGGAGAGGCCACCGCAACAGTGAGCGGCATGGTGGCTGTCTCCGCGTCTCAGCCGGCGGCCTCCGCCGAGCTATTACATGGTGGAGTTTTGCCTGGTCCTTCAGTTGCACATTGACTGAGGGCTACGCGCGCGCGCACACCAGGCATCAGGACCTTTATGCGAATAGAAGGAGAGTCAGCTGATCGGCTGGTCAGCTGACTCCAGCAGTGCTCCTGATTGGCTGAGTGACTGGGGCGGCGCTATGGGGCGCTCTCAGTATATATAGGACATGCCTGTCAGTAGCTCCTCGTCTGCTGTTGCAAATGCTACGTGTTAGCACTCAGATCTTAGTCAGATCCCAAAGTGTGCCTAGAGCCAGCAGGAGATCCACACTTAGTCAGATTCTATTGATAGCTAAAGTACTAATTGAATTGTATTATTTGTTAAGACCTTCTGCTAAGCCTCGACTACTCTTCTGCCTACTGATTCTGTGCTTCTGCCTACTCAGCCTGAACACTACTCTGATTTAGCCTTCTGTCTTTGTACCTTATCTGTCCGTGTGTTGCCGAATCTGCCTGTCTGACTCTCCTGCCCTCACCAGAGAGCCTAGTCCCTGGTGAGGGATTTTCTGTCCAGCTAACCACCTGTTCCTCAGGTGATCAGTAGCTGCAGTACAGTCTGAATCACCTGCTCCTCAGGTGACCAGTAGCTGCAGTACAGTCTGAATCACCTGCTCCTCAGGTGACCAGTAGCTGCAAACAGTCCGAGTCAACTGCTCCTCAGATGACCAGTAGCTGCAGTACAGTCTGCAGTACAGTCTGAATCACCTGCTCCTCAGGTGACCAGTAGCTACAGTACACTCTTAGTCACCTGCTCCTCAGGTGATTAGGAGCTGCAGTATAGTGTTAATCACCTGCTCCTCAGGTGATCACCGGCTGCAGTGCAGTCTGAATCACCCGCTCCTCGGGTGATCAGTATTCGTTGTATTAGTGTTGCACCAAACACCTATCTTTACATCTCGTTGTCCTGTGTCTCGCTATACTTGCATTATTGGTGATTCTGCAGATCACTACATAATCAGGTATAGCATCTGTATTATTGGTGATACTGCAGATCACCAATAATCAGAAAATCTGTTCTTGCTGACACCAATCGTTACAGTCAGATTATAAAAATCCACAGTGATTGTTTTTAAAAGTCCATGAGCAACTGCTCATTTTTTTTTTTTTATACAATTCGACCTGATTTATCTAATCGAAATATGAAATAGTTCGTAAAAATGTAGGCATTTCTTGCTTATATTGAAATATTAATTAAACAGTTTTTCTATCTTAAGGTTGCAAAAGATTAATTCTAGTTCTGCTACAGTCTGGGTGTGGCAGCTATAGAGTTAAATTTAAATACATGTCCATTTCCACTCCCCCTTCTGGTCATGATCATCTGTAGAGCCTATCCCAGGCCACACACCAGTGGGGTTACTACAGGGCACAAAGAGGCTCCACCCTAGTTGATGCAGTGGAGTATATAGTCGTTACAGCTTCACACTGCATGGAAGTTGAAACCTGATTACTGAACTTTTCTTGTAGTTTAGGACATGTTGTCTTCTGCAGTTAATAGGTTATGTGTTTTTAGTGGTATCGGTGTTCATTACACTGTGTCAGAAGTATTGCCGTGGCCATAGACTTTCTTTCTCTCAGGAGGAATGCATGCAGCATGCTATGCAGCACTTCTGTGTAATGTACACTGCCCTGTCCCTTCTCGGAATTCACATACGTGCACTTTTAAAATTAGCAGCTGCAGCAGTAACAAAATGATTACACTAGAAAGGGTCGCTAACTCGGAGGTCAAAAATACAAAGCAAGCTTTTCATGGTGGCAGTTACACAGAGGTTATTCACCAGCCTTATATACAGTACTCAGACACAGGAAATTCCTCTCCTCTAAGGAAATGCATCTACCCTACTTGGAAGGTTACTGCAGAACTATGTAGAGGAGAGAGTCTGTCAATTAGACCTGAACTCAGAAATTGTGGCCTAAAAAGCCTCAAACACACATATGTACAAGGCATGTTGCCAGACGGGATCATTATTTATTATTATTTATTTATTGTATTTATAAAGCGCCAACATATTACACAGCGCTGGACATTAATTTAGGTTACAGACAATATTTAGGGGTGACATACAGCAATAAGACAATACAGGAATACAAGAAAACCAGATCACACAGCACAGTATGAGTACAAGGTAATGCTTAGTCAGTCTCTGGATGGAGCATGGAGATTAGGCAAGTTAGGTTCACTCAAATGCATAGCATAAGTTTCAGTAATGGAGGTGCATGATCAGGTAGGACACAAAAGGAGGAGGACCCTGCCCAAAGGCTTACAATCTAGAGGAAGAGGTAAGGACACGAATGGTAGGGGACCAGAGTTCAGCTGTGGGTTTAGAGCAATTGTGAGGGGTGGTAGGCCAGAGTGAAAAGGTGAGTTTTGAGGGCCTTCTTGAAGGTGTTAAAGGAGGGGGCTGCCCTAACGGGTAGAGGTAGGGAGTTCCATAGTGTTGGAGCGGCTCTTGAGAAGTCCTGGAGGCGTGCATGGGACTGGGTGATGCGGGGGATGGTCAGGCGAAGTTCATTGGAGGAGCGGAGTGAGCGGCTAGGTGTGTATCTCTGAGTAAGATCAGAAATGTAGGTTGGACAGGTTTTGTGGACGGATTTGTAGGTCCGACACAATATCTTGAATCTGATTCTGTACTGGATAGGAAGCCAGTGGAGGGATTCTAGGAGGGGAGCCGCCCTGGTGGAGCGATGGGAGCAGTGGATAATTCTGGCTGCCGCATTCATGATTGACTGCAGTGGGGCTATTCGGGTCATAGGGAGACCAGACAGAAGGGCATTGCAGTAGTCAAGGCGGGAAATTATGAGGGCATGGATGAGGAGTTTGGTGGTGGCAGAGGTCAGGAAAGGGCGAATCTTACAGATGTTACGATCATGATTAGATCTCCCAGGTGACATTGCAGGGCTCGAGCTATGTACCCACATCACGATTTACCTTACGGCCAGTGATTTTTTGAGCTCCGAGCAGTCGTTTCCATGATATCGTGACGTGGGTACAGGTGCACGACGATGGAAACGTTGCTAAGGGCCCTTTTCCACTAGCGCGTTTGCGCTGGCTGAATCGTAAAGTCGCAAGCCGCTAGCGATTTTACAATCGCTAGGGTTTGCTTTTTAACATAGGAATCGCGGTAGGTCATTTCCACTACCGCGATTCGTTTTTGACAGGAACGCAAACGCGCGGCGGAGCGATATTTGCCGCGATTTTGCTATGCAGTGCATAGCATAGCAAAATCGCGGCGCAATCGTCGGGAAATCGCCGGAATTGATATTCAGCAATCGCTAGCTTTCAGCGTGAACGCTAGTGACTGCTAGTGGAAAAGGGCCCTTAGTGTCGCCCGTCATGGATTTAAAAAAAAAATTATTGTAGTATTTATATAGCGATACACCGCTAAATTCCTTTTGAGGGGTTGATATATTTCTGAAGTGCCATGGGCAAACCCTAAATATAGCCCTGCCCATAGGGTAGTAGCTGTTCCCCACTGAAGTGTGCCTGAGTAAGGGTGCCTCCCCTTAACATTTTGCTGAGAGGCTCCACCGATTCTATTTACACCATTTATCTCCACGTTGGTGAAAATACATGAAAACTGCAAGTCCGCAATTTCAGTAAGTATGGTCAGCCTTCAAGGATGTGGCATATATAAAGAATCTGTAATTTACATGCATGCTAATAGCACTTCTACATAAGTTCATATAGGCATACTTATGGCTAGCTGCATCCATGTGCTTCAGTTTGCAGTCAAATTTTTTGATTAGGGATTAGTGCATAATTTGCATCTGATTTGTATTCAAGGTGTGTTTTAGCCACTGGGGGAATCTGCACACCTATGTTGGTTTCATGTCATTTGCAGCCTAGGAGCGTTGTCAATTGTTTACGGTTTTGTGGAAAAAAAAAGAAAAATGAGTATACCATTTATGACTAGCAGCACGAGGTAAGAATTATGTTTTAACTATTAGATTCGTGGTTAGGCCTCTTCTTCAGTGAGGGTACGTTGCGTACGTACAAAAAGGGCGCCCGGACAAAAAGGGTGCGGGGTGTAAACTCTAAATAATAATTAATCATTAATAGGGTTTATAAAAATAGTGTGCTATATTTCGTTTACAAATAATGTTTAACAAAATTATAAATCATTAAATAATGTTTATGAAATCGGAAATTGTGAAAACGTTAATCTTCCCTGTTTCAAAAGTTAAACTTATAATTACGTTTATTAAAAAAACAATAATATATGTTTCATTGTTATAATTGTATATTATTGTGAATAACCTTCATTTATGGTTTGTTCTTATAATAAAATCTGAAAATATTCTTTATAACGATGATATAAATATAACTATGTTCGTAATAAGTGTTGTAAAACATTAGTAATTATTACTAAAATTTTACTAAAACTATACCTAAGCCTACTCTTACACAGAACCCTCCCTGTACCTATCCCTAACCCCTAGACCCCCCTGTTGGTGCCTAAACCTAAGACCCCCCTGTTGGTGCCTAAACCTAAGACCCCCCCCTGTTGGTGCCTAAGTAACCTTCCCTGTACCTACCCCTAACCCCTAGACCCCCCTGTTGGTGCCTAAACCTAAGACCCCCCTGTTGGTGCCTAAACCTAAGACCCCCCTGTTGGTGCCTAAACCTAAGACCCCCCTGTTGGTGCCTAAACCTAAGACCCCCCTGTTGGTGCCTAAACCTAAGACCCCCCCCTGTTGGTGCCTAAACCTAAGACCCCCTTGTTGGTGCCTAAACCTAAGACCCCCCTGTTGGTGCCTAAACCTAAGACCCCCCTGTTGGTGCCTAAACCTAAGACCCCCCCTTTATTATGTGGATAATAATGTTTTACTAATTGTGGATGCAAAAAATATTTTGCAATTTACGTTACGTACAGATCGCTTTATTTTGTGAATAATAATGTTTTACAAACAGTAAGGGATAAAACTTTAAATAATGTTTTAATTATTTAAATAAGATAAATATGTTTAGTATTTTCATAAACGTTATTCGGCACGGGTGCATTTTATAAACGTAAATCACCACAAGCTCAGTTATAAATCATTAAACATCTCCGGGCGCCGTTTGTAAACTTTATTTAGCTCCGGGCACCGTTTGTAAACTTTATTTAGCTCCGGCGCCCTTTTTTCCTGCTCGGCGCCCATTAAACGTTATTTATTATGGGAGTGAATGGCGGCGCCCTTTTTGTCCACTAGCTGCCTGCGCCCTTTTTTCCCAGCTCCGGGTACGTCATCTCCGTGGAAGAGTCTAGTAGGGAATAATTTGTGCACATTTTTTCTGAAGCTAATGCCCTCTTTTGCTATACCTGTTTTGAATGCAAGTTGTGTCATTTGCCCATTTTTCAAGCTGTGCACATCTATGCAGGTAGTTAATTCAGGTGCAGCCTCTGTCTGGAAGCGTTACCAATCTCTTCTGCTGTACAAATGCAATAATTGGCAGCTGTGGTGTTCTATCATTTCTCCCAGTCCAGCTACTCTATCTCCGTAATTAAATTTCCCCTCCCAACATATAACCTAAACAGCAGTGACATCAACTTTAACCTGAGGCTAGGTTCACAGTGATCAGCTGCATAACTAGCGCATTATAATGCGTTATAATGAGAGTGAACTGCAATGGAAACTAGACATAGGCGTCAATTAATCAAGCATTACCTCATTTGGTAATGCTGAAAACAGCTGACTTTACTGAGCACTTAGAAAAATGTCAATTCATCAAGGCTGTAACTGCATGAAAAGCTGAAATTATCGAGCAGTAAGGTAAATTACTGACTTCTTCGGTAAATACCTCAACAAATGTCAGTAAACGTTAATTCATAAAGGTTACAGCATGCGGTAAAACACCGTTCCATTACTGACAGTTCTCTGTCGGTATCAGTGCGGGACTCACAGAACTCACAGAAGCAGAGACGGATTACCTATGGCTGACAGGAGCAGAAGCCAATAGTAACAGCCCCTGTCTCCTGAAAGTCCCGATGATGCATTTTGATAGGACCTGCAGGCTTCTCCAGCGGGTCTAGCTTTCCTACCCCTCAGGCAGCCAGCAGAGAGATCCCAGAACAAAAGAGGCTTCCCCTGCCTCCCTTTGGCAGTTTAACTTCTTAGGTTCCTGTTTGAAGGTGCGGAGGAGTTAGTGGGCAAATCATCTAAGCAGGGCATGTGTAAAGTCTCCTTCATCTAAGCTGTGGCAATTAAATAAAGTGTTAAGAAAGACTCATGGACAGATTCAAAGCGAGCAGAGGCAGTATAACAAAACATGTACATCTAAAGGAATGTCGGGATGCCTCTTACTATTGTAATGCTATCGCTGCACACACTTTTCTGCTGTTACCAGGCCCGGATTTACCTCACAGGCACAGATGTCCTGGCACCTTAGACTTTGCCTTCCATGAGCCTACAACCCCTAGCAAACTGCACCGCAAGTGTGTTGACTGTCCCAGCTGTCACTTCTCCCTTACTCCACTTGCCCAACATAGGTAGCTACAGGTGCCCCTTAATACTAGGTAGCCAGAAGCACCCTCAATATTAAGTAGCTAGAGGTGCCCCCAAGTAATAGGTAGCTAAAGGAACCTCAATATCAAGAGGAAGAGTCACCCCTGATCATAGTTCTCATCAGTGTAATGCAGAGACCCGGGTAAGTAACCTCTCATTTACACACACCCTGGGACTCTGTATAGCTATGAAGAGAGGAAGGGAGGCACTCAGGGAGAGGAGTGAGCCGCCTTTCCATCATCAGGTGCCTGTAGGCACGTGCCTACAGTGCCTTATGGTAAATCCGGCCCTGGCTGTTACCAACAATGGGCTTCAGTACTACTGCACCTGTGAAAATATTGATGAATTAGCATACAAAAGTATAAAATACTGAATGCTGCATTTTCCCGACTTGTTTTTTGTTTACAGTATCTAACAGCCTCGATGAATTGACGCCATAGACTTTCATACAAAGCCTGCATGCAGCGAGTTAGAATAACGCAATCCATTACAACACATTACTGTGAACAGCCCCATAGAGCTGTTATTGGCCGTGAGTTGACATGCAGAATTATTCTGAAACGTAACTGACCATTGTGAACAGGGCCTGATGCTTAACCTCTTCCCTATTGTTGAACGCTATCATGTAACCCTAACCTTCCCAAAGGTTAACCCCCTACTGACCTCTCCTCCATAATGTTACCCTATTTTCTGATAATCTCTCCTTCTTAATGCCTAACCCTAACTTTCTTACACTGTAAACATTCCTCTATCATATCCCCTAACACCAACCCTTCTACACTGATGACTAACCATCACCGCTAACTCCAACCAATAAACACTTTCCGTTACCTTAACCTCAGGCACTGGATTAAAGTATTAGTATGCTTTTATAGACAGGGAAATAAGTATTAGATCCCCTGTTGATTTTACTCGTTTGTCATCTGACCAAGAAATGATCAGTCTGTAACTGTAATGGTAATTTTATTGGAGCTGTGAGAGACAGAATAACAACAAAAGAAGCCTCAAAACCCATTGCCTCCAAGCCAGAGCTTGATGTACATTGTAATAAGTGAAATAAGTATTTCATCCCCCATAAAAAGATGACTCAGTACTTGGTGGCCACCAGGATTGCACGCATCTCAGGAGGGATTTTGGCTCTTCTTTGCATACCAACAAAGATTGAAACTCAGTTTAGGCATCATAAGTTTAGGCGTGATAAGTTTAGGTGTGATAAGTTTTGGCATGATAAGTTTAGGTGTGATAAGTTTATGCATGATAAGTTTAGGTGTGATAAGTTTATGCATGATAAGTTTAGGTGTGATAAGTTTAGGCATGATAAGTTTAAGCACCAACTGCGTTAGCACCGCAGTGCACTGCTAATCAATAGTTTTGCGCTAGCAAAGTCTGGTGCACTTCGCATAGAGTTTAATGGCGCTGCTTTGCGTGCAGGACTTTGCACGCTATCTACACTTATCTAAGCTTAGCATGCCTAAACTTATCACACCTAAACTTATCACACCTAGGGCTCGATTCACAAAGCGGTGCTAACCCAGTCAGAGACTTTAGGCATGATAACCATTGCACCACTCTGGTGAAAAGCCAGTTTAGGTGTGATAAGTTTAGGCATGCTAAGTTTAGATAAGTTTAGATCGCTTGCAAAGTCCCGCACACAAAGCAGCGCCATTAAACTTTATACGAAGTGCACCAGACTTTGCTAGCGTAAAACTTTTGATCAGCTGTGCACTGCGGTGCTAACGCAATTGGCGCTTAAACTTATCATGCCTAAACTTATCACACCTAAACTTATCATGCCTAAACTTATCACACCTAAACTTATCACACCTAAACTTATCATGCCTAAACTGAGTTTAGGCATGATAAAGGGCTTTTCACCAGGGTGCTAACTGTTAGCACCGCTTTGTGAATCAGGCCCCTAAACTTATCACGCCTAAACTGGCTTTTCACCAGCGTGGTGCAATGGTTGTCACGCCTAAAGTCTCTAACTGGGTTATCACCGCTTTGTGAATCGAGCCCATTGTGTGCCGAGTGGAGCCGTCACTCCCTTTTCTACTTCATGGTGACACCTGTTGATTAGTTTGGAAGCCATGTGTTCCCAGTCACCAGGCTTCAGGTGTTAATCAGCTGGGTCCATACAAAGGGCTTGATTCACAA
The DNA here is from genome assembly GCF_040937935.1 of Hyperolius riggenbachi. Lineage (NCBI taxonomy): Eukaryota > Metazoa > Chordata > Amphibia > Anura > Hyperoliidae > Hyperolius > Hyperolius riggenbachi. Next base: position 480,770,481 of record NC_090646.1, read on the forward strand.
AGCGGTGCTAACCCATTTAGAGACTTTAGGCGTGATAACCATTGCACCACGCTGGTGAAAAGCCAGTTTAGGCGTGATAAGTTTAGGTGTGATAAGTTTAGGCATGATAAGTTTAGGCATGCTAAGTTTAGATAAGTTTAGATCGCACACAAAGTCCCGCACGCAAAGCAGCACCATTAAACTCTATGCAAAGTGCACCAGACTTTGCTAGCGCAAAACTTTTGAACAGCTGTGCACTGCGGTGCTAACCCAGTTGGTGCTTAAACTTATCATGCCTAAACTTATCACGCCTAAACTTATCACACCTAAACTTATCACACCTAAACTTATCACACCTAAACTTATCATGCCTAAACTGAGTTTAGGCATGATAAAGGGCTTTTCACCAGCGTGCTAACTGTTAGCACCGCTTTGTGAATCAGGCCCCAAGAGTGCAAGTAGAACACACAATTAGCGCAATGAAAAATTGATGAAAGACAAGTAAGAGTTGTACACTCTGCCATCTGGTCGTGTTCTCTGCTCTTTCACTGCCTTTAGTGAGGCTGCAGCAGGAATTCCAGTTAGATCAGGGTAAGCACTAATCCCAGGATGTACCAAATACATTTGTAATATTATGTCTGGAATGTGGATGTTACTATACATGAATTACAAACAACAGAGATGTTTTCCATATGTTATTGCCAAATGTCATTCAGGCATGAAGGGGAGTCACACATTACTGCATTTCCAGGAGAAAGTAATGTACGATTACACCTCCTTTTACAGTAGTGGTCCTCAAACTAAGGCCAGCGAGCCGAATGTGGCCCCCTGAGGCTTCTTTACCGGCCCCCACATGAAAAATGTATTGCTTATAGATGTGCTCAGCTACATCTTTAAATATTGGTGGTCCGCATATAGAGTAGAAGTTCTGGCACCACCCATCCACATGGAAGCAAGAATGCAGTAATTCGCTGGTTTCCAATCAAATTCCACATCAGGTGACACTGCTGTCGAATTGGACTGCAGGTTGTCACATGGGTATGCTTCACTGTCTGGCCCGCAAACACTTTTACATCATTTTATGTATATTCCGGCCCCCCCCAGCAGTCTGAAGTATGTTGACCGGCCCTTGACCCAAAACGTTTGGGGACCCCAGCTTTACAGAATCCCACACAAGTCATTGCCTACATCCCAAGCAATTCCAGGGTCTGCTACATCCCATGGTGCGACTTGAGTTGGGAGCTGTAAAATGATGCCATCATATTCCATCATCTGACATGGAACTGTCACATACTGTATATTTCAGGGTCCTATTTTATATTTGAATTGCTTTTGTTTATTGAAAAATACTAAAAATACAAACGGTCATTATTGCAATTTCTCAGTCCGCTCATGGCTGTATTTTCCTCCTCTCTTTCTCCCTATATCGTTATACAGCTTGTTGCATACCTAATGTTAGCAGTGCAATCCGGTGCAAACACCGCATTGCACCACAGAAATCAGCTTAAATTTGACCCTGCGCCACAGTGCAGCGTCAGGGTCATATGCATAACGCCACCCCCCGGCTAGTGATGTGCTCCCTGCTGGGCAGGAAGTACGTCACTGGTATTCCTATCGCTCTGCGCATGCGTGCTGCATTGCACTGTGCTCCCTTCATGCACACTTACTGCGTTGCCCATTGACGTGCATTACTGCATAATCCATTCAGCCGCACTTGTACATAGTGGTGAGTGCAGCCACTATAACATATCTGACAAGTTCATGTTAGATATGTTCTGCGGGCCATGCTCGGCAATGGGGGGAGAGGACAAGGAGGACGTGGGAAGCCTCTGGACTATCCAGAGGATTCCCTCTACCTAGGTAAGTATTTGTTTTTTGCTGCAGCTTTCGCCTCGGGTACACGTATGAAACCACATACCTACTTGTAAGTTACACCAGTGCTTAAAATTCAATGCCGACATGTGCTTGCATATGCAAATCCGATGGCTGCTCTGTACCTTATCCTTTCATTATGGTAGGTCTGTAAGTATAAAGTGTTTTGTATTTGCCTTAGTATAAGCCCACCTGAACTGAGAGGGATATGGAGGCTGACTTATTTTTTCCTTTTAAACAATGCAATGGCTATCCTGCTGATCCTCTACCTCTGAGGGCCCATTCACACCTGAGTGGGAATCGCGTGATTCCCGCTCATGGCAAACCGCTAGCACACTGTAGCAAGTGTTCTCACTGCCGCGTTTGCGGTTAGCGATAACTGCAAACGCGCTGCATGCAGCGGTTTGCAGGCGATTTGCATTTCACGATTAGCTATTGTGATTAGCGTGCAAGGCACGCTAATCGCGATCGCTTCAAAACCGCCACAGTGTCCAGTGATTTTTCCGCGTTAATCGCGGAGAAATCACTCCCACCGCCGGCGTTTTGCGATTCTAGGTGTGAACGGGCCCTAATACCTTTAGCCATATATCCTGAACAAGCATGTCAATCAGGTGTTTGTGACTGAAGTCTGACTGGATTAGCCACATGCTTGTTTCAGGTTGGTGACTGAGATACTACTCCAGCCAGGGAGATCATCAGGATAGCCAGGCAACTGGGGTGATTTAAAAGGAAATGCATATGGCATCCTTCATATCCCTCTCAGTTCAGGGGTACTTTAAGTCCCTTGTTCAGCCACCCATTTTTAATGCATATGGTAGTAAATTTGCATTAATGTGGGGAAGGGAGATTAGACAGGTAGGGCGGGGCTTTACTCAATAGCCCTACTGTGGGTTTTCTGGTCTTGTTTTTAGATGGGCTTTAACTTTGGCTGCTTTAATCCAGATAGTTATTAGCATGTGAGCTGCAGGGCTTCATGGGAAAGGTGGGCATATGACCTTCAGGAACTTTGATTTAGTTGTTCAGATATAGAATAGACTGTCTATGGATGACAGTGTATGATTATGGAGACTGGATGTTAGTGTTTGCAGGAGGTGACCTCTAGTTGTATATTATTAAGGTCAGAGCCGGATCATCCATAAGACAAACCTGGGCAGTTGCCTAGTGCCTAGAGAGAGACTAGGGGCCTGGTGGATGCTAGCCCCACCATATGCAGGCAGGTGACAGATGGTGTGACTTTTGTTACTATTATTTGTGTGGTGTCATCCACCTAGACAGGGATAGGGACAGGGAACCTATGGCTCGGAAGCCAGATTTGGCTCTTTTGATGGCTACATCTGGCTTACATACAAATCAGTAGAGGTTGATTCACTAAGCCACACTGATCAGCTTAGTGTGGCAGCGCAAGTAAAATTTTCAAAGTAGGCACGCTACTGCTGTAGCATGCGCTACCCTAAAAAGAACGACTGCTCCAATTGTCCCACTCTGGACCCTGTCAGGTCCAGTGACTTTGTAGGACGAGATCCCTGCACTTTGGCCCAATAGGCTGCCTGTCAAGTGACAGGCAGCCTATTGGGCCAATCAAAGTGAATCAGCCCCCAAGTCAGCTAGCTAATTGTACAAGCTGTTAGTCGGTATATCTCCTGTCTGGCTGAAATTGCTGATGTTGCTGAAACCCTAGAGACATCACAATGGCAACAGGGACGTGAGCCCTACTGTCCCAGTTTGAAACATATTGTATGGCTCTCACAGAATTACATTTTAAAATATGTGGCGTTTATGTCTCTCTCAGCCAAAAAGGTCCCTGACTCCAGACCTAGAAGCACCCACATTTCTCATTTTGCAATTACTCCTATGGAGGGCTGAACACCTCTGGAACTTTTTTAGTCCCACTACAAACAGCATACACACATACAGCACCTCTTCAGCAACCCACTTTGTAAATAGGAAGACAGATTTTCATTGTCTTGCTGACTCACTGGCAGAGCTCATTTTCATAATGTACTCATCTCTTTAGTACTTGATGGAAATTGCATTCTATTTTCTCTACTCCTTCCTGGAAGCTACAACTAATAACAATAAGGTTTATTATGACTATGATCTATCCACAAAAGGTAGCAATCAGTTGTAGCAGTTAGTGCAGGAGTACTATTAGAAGCCAGTGCCTTCTAGCAAAATTCGTAAAAAATGAATGAGATTAGCATGTTAAAAAGAAGTCTAATAAATTCTTTATTTGCTGGAGATGACAACTGAGTGAGAGCTATAGGCAGTGGGTAGACAGTGGCTAAGTGCTTCTCTCTCATGGCTTGCTATTGTTCCAGCCTTAGCATTGATCCATGGGCCCAAACAGTTCTAATTTTGTTTCATCAGTCCACAGAACACTATCCCAAAACTTTTGTGGTAGTGTTCTGTGGACTGATGAAACAAAATTAGAACTGTTTGGGCTCATGGATCAACTCTATGTTTGGAGGAGGAAGAACAAGGCCTATGAAGAAAAGAACACCTTGACTACTGTGAAGCATGGCAGGGGGTCAATCATGCTTTGGGGCTGTTTTGCTTCTGCAGGTACAGGGAAGCTTCAGCATGTGCAAGGTACCAGGACTTCTCTTCAGTACCAGGAGATATTGGATGAAAATGTGATGCAGTCCATTACAAACTTGAGGCTTGGGAGATGTTGAACCTTTCAACAGGACAATGATCCCAAGCATACCTCCAAGTCCACTAGAGCATGGTTGCAGATTAAAGGCTGGAACATTTTGGAGTGGCCATCGCAGTCACCAGACTTAAATCCGATTGAGAACCTCTTGTGGGACTTAAAGAAAGCAGTTGCAGCGCGCAAGCCTAAGAATGTGACTGAACTGGAGGCTTTCGCTCATGAAGAATGGGCTAAGATACCCGTAGATTGCTGCAAGACACTTGTGTCAAGCTATGTTTCACATTTAAAAGCTGTTATAACTGGAAAATGTAGTACTAAGTGGATGTAGTACTAAGAATGAATGTCACTTGGGGGTTGAATAAAACTGATAATAATGTGAGCACAGAAAAGACATTTGTGGTTATTTCATTATAAATGTTATGTTATATTTGTCTGACTTACAAGTGCCTCTTTGATTTCATTGTAAACAAGATGACTGAAATGATCAAAATCAATGTCAAACTGGCCAAAACACTCAATTTCAGAGTTGAATAATTTTGAACACAACTGTTTTTTTTCCCCTGGCATAGTATGGCTAATCCTACTGCTTTAAGGAATGTCTTTGCTTTTGGCGGGATTTTAGTGTCAGGTATATAGATAGAGGTTTGCTTCGGTAGGAGGAGACATATGCCAGCACAAGTGGAAACGAGCCCTGAGGCATACAGATAGGCCTGTGCTTTGGTAGTGGAGTTAGTGTCAGGCATGTAGATAGGGGTTTACTTTTTGTGGTTGTGGTGGGGGTTAGGTGTAAGGCAAGACAATAGTACAATATTAGAATATCAGTATTAACAACTATCAGCAACACCCAGTGACCAAATTAAAATGCTTCTGATAAAGAAACCATATTAGTATGTTAATTGGCTTTAATCTATTTTCCTTCTAAAGGTCCGTACACACGCCGGACTGGAGGCAACAACGGGTCCGTCGTCACCTCCCGCTGGGTGGGCGCAGGGGCGCCTTTACCGGCTGTCACTACAAGCGGGTGCCTGAGGCGGCATGAAGAGAGGGAGGCGCCGGGCACGCTGCTGCGGAGGGTGGTTTGACTGTGTGCGGCTGATCGCCGCTATTAAAATCAGCTGCTTGTCGGCGGCGATCGTGGTTTATTTACACCACGTGGTCGTGGTGCTCTGCCGCTTATATGCACGCCCCCCTCCCCACCCGCCCAGGCCCAGCCAATAGAGTCTCGGTGGATAGCCCCGCCCACTCCACCTCCTCCAAATCGCCTTGCCCGCCCACCACCCCTCTCCCTAGCAGCAGCCGCAGTTTGTTTACTGTGTGTGTGTGTGCGATGCCACCTCTAACTCCGCCCCCTGCCTGAAGGCAGCGTGACTCTCCTGGCTGGCGCCGCATGGATGGGAGGACAGGAAGATTGCACGGCTACTGTGTCTGTGCCCCCTGCTGAGCCCCCCCTTGGCCGGCCCGGCCTTGCATGTGTACTGCTCTCTCTCTCCCCCTCCCGGACCCCCCAAACAAGTGGCTGCATTAGGAGTGCTGTGCTGAGGCAGCTTAAGGTAAGCCCATGCCCATAGTAGGCTAAAGTTGTGATCACTTCTTGCTGCTGCATTAATAAAAAAAAAAAAGTGGACCTGAACTCTTGCACAGGACAGAAGGAAAACTTGGAGAGATGCACCCTGTATGTATTTAGATTTAGCCTGTTTCATGCCCCCTCATTTATTACTAATCGCAAGTTGTAATTTGACCCTCCCTGTGTCACCTGACTGCCATGCCATGGCAGATAAGCTCATTAGAAAGCACAGGATGTTAACAATATGTATGCTTCCATGAAAGCAGGAAGTAGAAAAAGTGATGATTTATTTTAAGATTTGTATCAGCTGTAACAAAGAAATGTTTTTTTTAAAGTGTACCAGAGACGAGCAGCGTCTTTGGTACAATACTTACAGTAGGCTTCCTTAAACACGTTAGGGCTGCTCGTCCCTTGCCATTTCCCTGGGTGACTCCAGTCACCCATAATTGTCCCCGAAAGCCTGGCCGAGTTGCGCTCAGTCACACATGTGCGGCCCTTCCAGGTGCGCTCCTGTCCCTGGGCGGGATCGGTGCTTGCGCAGTACAAGTACAGGGACGGGAGCACGCCTGGCCGAGCCACACATGCACGATGGAGTGCAGCCAGGCTTTCGGGGACAACTGCAGGTGACAGGAGTCACCCAGTGAGATGGCGAGGGACGAGCAGCCCTAACGGAGCTTAAAGGAGTTATCCGGCCAAAAAAAAGAAAATAAACGCTACTTACCGGGGGCTTCCTCCAGCCCCAAGCTCCCAGCATTCCCTCGCCGCAGCTCTGTCCCGGTCCCCAGCGATGACGTCAGGCCGGCCTCCAGGTTGGCCTGTACTGCACCTGCGCGAGCGGCGCTGTCAATCACTGCCACGTGGAGCGGACTGCGCAGGCACAGAACTACTGCGCCGTCCGCTCCGGCCCACGTGGCGGTGATTGACAGCGACGTTTGCGCAGGCGAGCGGCTGCGGGCAGAGCTGCGGCGAGGGACATGCTGGGCGCTTGGGGCTGGAGGAAGCCCCCGGTAAGTAGCGTTTATTTTCTTATTTTTGCCCGGATAACTCCTTTAAGGAATCCCCAGGTAAGTATGGAACTTGGGACGCTTCTCATCTCAGGTTCAATGTAAAAATTATTATGCTGTTGCCTATCTTTAAGAGCAGAGAGGACATTCTGAGTTCAGGTCCACTTTAAAGTGTACCAGAGATCACGGTTTATAAAGTTTTTTTTTTTTACTTACCCTGGGTTTCCTCCACCCCCATAAGCACGGTTCTTCCCTCGCCATCCTCCCGCAGTCCTCTGTTTTAGCGATAATCAGCTCCGGCATTTGGCTCAGTGATGTCTGCCGGGGTCTTCTGCGCATACACAGAAGGTCAGCACTGATTACCGCTGAACAGAGGGCAATGGGAGGATGACGAGGGATTCATCCATGCTTATGGGGCTGGAGGAAGCCCCAGGTAAGTAAAAAATGTTGTAATTCGTGATCTCTGGGGTCACTTTAAAGGAGAACTGTAGTGAGAGGTATATAGAGGCTGCCATATTACGGTAATTTCCTTTTAAGCAATACCAGTTGCCTGGTTATCCTGCTGATCATCTACGTCTAATACTTTTTGCCCTAGACCCTGAACAAGCATGCAGCAAATCAGGTGTTTCTGACATTTTTGTCAGATCTGACACGATTAGCTGCATGCTTGTTTCTGGTGTGATTTTGCAGGCAGATAGCTTAGCAGGGCTGCCAGGTAACTGGTGTTGCTTAAACAGAAATCAATATGGCAGCCTCCATATACCTCTCACTACAGTTCTCCTTTAAATCCTATTGTAAACAAACAGTCCCAGGATGTGTGATGCTGGGAATACACAATAAGATTTTTCAGATTTACTGTCCGATCGATTTCCATTCACTTCTATGAGAAATCGATCAAAAAAACGATTGAAAATATAGTATAATATTGTGTGTGTGTGTGTGTGTGTGTGTGTGTGTGTGGGGGGGGGGGGGTGTTTCATGTGGCTGAAGACTGGGGGGGGGGGGGCGCCACAGGTTTTCTCGCCTGGAGTGACAAAATGGCTAGAGGCGCCCCTGGGTGGGCGTTCCAGCGACAGTCCGGCGTGTGTACAGTCTGTCTGCAGACTGATACGGCTGTTTCTGAGCGATCCGCCCGGCGGATCGGTCAGAAACAGCCGTATCAGTCTGCAGACAGACTGTACACACGCCGGACTGTCGCTGGAACGCCCACCCAGCAGGAGGTGACGACGGACTCGTCGTTGCCTCCAGTCCGGCGTGTGTACGGACCTTAAAGCACTGCAGCAAATATGTCAGTGCTATGTAAATGTGTAAGATAAATAGCCAGAAAATGACAGCCTTCAGCATTGTATGGAAGCTTCATCCACAGTTATTTCTGCCACATACAAATAATCTTGAAAGTTCCTGCATGGATGAAAAGACCACAGGTTTTAGGGTTCCCAGTAGACAGGCTGATAATGATGTTTAGAAATGGACTATAAGATACTAATGATAGCTTGCATGCAACTTGTAGGCAGCTTGGAACTGACCAATCAAAATCAGCAAGAGTTTAACATGATAATTCCAAGCTGCATACAATCTGCCTTACATTTGCAGGCAAGCTGGATTTATTAGTATCTCAATGATTATCTTTATGGATTTTGAGGGAAATGCCATGAACTAACAAGGAGACAGCAGAAATAGAAACGTCTAGAGGAGAGCATCAGTCATGAAAAATCAAAAGTTATATATACATGAGGCATTAGGCCCGTTCTGCTAATTAATAGGCGCTAGGTTGATCAAGGCCCCCGCGCGTGTATGTCCATAGCCCCATGCGCGTGCCTGCACACCGCTGCATGCGGCTGCCTGCACACCGCTGCCCCACGGGCACAGGCCTTTTGCCTGCGCAGTACGGCTTTTGGCACACATGGACGCCGGTGGATGCAAACAAACACCTGCAGCTTTATTAGATAGGATATACAGTATATAACATATATATGTGTATAATATTAAGTAGTAATGAAATGGTGTGAAGAATTGTAAAAAAATATATAATTACATGCTGCAGGCACACTATAGCCTCAGGAAATGCCGTGGTGTAGTGGACAGAATTCTTGCCTTGCAGTGCTGGGTCACTATCACTGAGTCACAGGGCACTCTCTGCACGGAGTTTTAATGACCTCCCTGTTTCTACGTGGGTTTCCTCCAGGCACTCCGGTTTCCTTCCACATCCCAAAAATATACAGATAGGTTAATTAGCTAGCTGTTGACGGGTTGGGGCGCTGGGGGTGTTGCTGCAAATTTTGGAGGATGTTTGGGGAAAAGGAGTCATCAGGATGTGGACGGTGCCAACCGTTATGAAACTCTGTATTCTATACAGTGGTGCAACAGCTGTCAGTGCTATATAAATACACAATAATAATATGGTAAGACATTAGACTATGACATGATTAAATTGTGAGCTCCTCTGAGGACAGTCAGAAAAGGGGGACATACAAAAGAGGGGGAGGCACAGGAGGAGGGGGGATAAAGAGGTAGAGGCACAAGACAGAGAGCCTGGTGGGAGAAAATACATGGCAGGAAGGACTCTCATCAGGACTGCAGACATCACCAGTGCTGTTTGGCAGGGACATGCTGTTAAAAAGAAGCCACTAAAATCTGAAAAGAGGAAAGGGTCATGGGGGAAGACAACAGGGTGGGAGAGGGAGATGGGAAAAGAGATAAGATTACTTGCAATCAAGCAAATCTAAATTCCCTGGAGCCTGCTTCACTGCTCACTACAAAAGTTAGCTGTCAGCACCTGTATCACTGGCTTCTGCAACAGCAGACTTCCCTGCATTATTGATGAATTACTCTGATCAGGATAAATAGTCCAGGGCACTCTGTTATTACAACAAGCAGTGCACACTAAACACATAATGCCACCTCTCCCTGCTAATGTCCTAGCTGCAGCTCAGCAATCCTTCTCTCTACTCACCCTGCTGCTCTGCACATTCACTCACTGCAGGCTGCGTGTAGCAAGCAAGGAGACACATTGCCCACGAGAGAGGAAGGGGGAAAGGTGCTACATCTAGTGCAGGAAGTAGTACAGTCCCCTGCACTGCCTGCTCCTATTTTCCCGAATGTTGCCCAAAGTATGAGAAAAGGTCGCAGGTGGAAGAACACAGTGGGCTTTATTCACTAAAGCATGCAAAGTGTTAGCACGCCAGTGAAAAGCCACTTTGCACATGCTAAATAGGGTAGTTTGCATGTGCAAACTACTTAGCATCCTAGTTAGCATGTGCAAACTACTTAGCACTGTAGGTTGCACGTGCTAACTAGGGTGCTAACATGCTTTGCACATGCTAATTAGGGTGCTAAGTAGTTTGCACGTGCTAACTATGGTGCTAAGTAGTTTGCATGTGCAAACTACTTAGCACCCTAGTTAGCATGTGCAAAGCTTTTAGGCGTGATAACTGAGTTATCACGCTTTAGTGAAGCAAGCCCAGTGGCTGAGCACCACAGTGGCGCCCCTAACCTTGGCTACACCTTGTGCTGTGAGCACCTGCAGCCCTATGGTATGTAAGCCACTGGTTGTACTACATATTAGACAAAGAGACAAAGTCAATAAAGTAAACTCTAGCTCATGATGTTAAACTCAGAGTAAAAGCAGAAGATAGTTTTACCTACATCCCAGTCTGATTAAAATAAAATGATGCTCTCCTGAGCCCTGTCACCCCTAATAGGAAAAGATTTGTGGGCTTTGGCAACCCTAGCTCCGCCCTCTCTATCTACACAAGACCTTGATCCAGTCCCTGCATTGGTGCTGGGCAGGAAGTACAACACTGGGATTCCCGTCGGCCCGCGCATGCGCACCTCGATGCATGTTGATGAAATTCCTGTGTCGCCCATTGACTCTAATGACTTCCCTGCCACTGTGTCGGGGTAACGCTCCGGGTAACGCTCTGCAGACTTTGGGATGGCTCAGTGGGGACTTGGAAACTTCTGGCGCAACGCACCATGCCAAGTCCCATTATTATTATTATTATTTATAATGTTACTGACATCTTCTGCAGTGCTGTACATAATATATATTGTCTTGTCACTTAACTGTCCCTCAGAGGGGCTCACAATCTAATGCCTACCATAGTCATACGTCTATGTATGTATTGTGTAGTGTATGTATCATAGTCTAGGGCCAATTTTTAGGGGTAAGCCAATTAACTTATGTTTGTATGTTTTTTGGGAAGTGGGATGAAACTGGAGAACCTGGAGAAAGCCCACGCAGACATAGGGGGAACATACAAACTCAGTGCAGATAGTGCCCTGGCTGGAATTTGAACCGGGACCAAACACTGCAAGAGTGACCTAACCACTACACAACCATGCTGCCTATTGATTTGCATTGCCTTTGCATTTCCGTTGCATTACGCTGCAATCAGGCAAGGTAATGCAAGTGTGTGTTGCAAGTGTAAAAGGGAACTCAGTTCAGTGCTGATTATTGCAAGGATTACTGAGAAGCCTTATTTTATGTGCATGTATAATAAAGTTATCCCTCTGGGTTCCTAGCAGAGAATATTATATTAAAGTACCCTGGTTTGCAGTCCGTACATTAGTACAGGTGTTAAAAGTGAATCACAAGTTCCTGCTCTGTGCAAACTATATACTCCTGCAGGAAAAGTTTCTAGGCAATCAGTACACTACACACAGAATACAGATTCCAGGGTGCCAAAGAAGAGCCATTTCAGCTTCAACCAATTTTGGAAATTCATGATTTGCTGCACACTGAAATGAAAAAAATACTTTTTTAAAGAACATTCAAGTATAATTTTTTTTTTTTTTTAGCAGATTTCAATAAAAGTAGAGTTTGCCTTTATGTCAGATGTGATGCTGAGGTTGCTTTGCATGGTGGATCTCCCATTACAGAGGACATACAGGTGAAAGCAGACTTCACAAAGTTGGGCTCAGTAACAGAATGTAAAAGGAAAGTCTAAGCCAGGAATATGAATAATTCAGAGGTGCAACCTGAGTTGTAAGTACTAGAAGGCTTAAACAGCCGGGGGAAGGGGGGGGGGGGGGATGGGGGGGGGTGTTAAACGTTTTCAAAAGCGATTTCCATTGCATTTGCAGAAATACGATTTTTCTCTGCACTAATTCAATCACAATCATTCCAAAAGAGCTTCAGGCATCGCTTTCTCGATTTCAACCAATGGCAAGCACTGAAGTGGAATCACTTTTGTTGGGTTCCTCTATCCTAGTGCATTCAGGAAGTGCATGGAAAGGGCTGTTAGTGGGTCCTGGCCCTAATCGTACATTGCCAAAAACAGATGAAGCACAGACAATGGGCAGATTTCAGTTTCTGCAAGTGGTAGCAGTGTTAGAAGTACACCTGCAGTAATTTTTAATAAGGTTCATTTTCTATGCTCGTACAATAGGTAGAGAGAAAACCAAAGCGCCCAACTTTTTGAGATAAGAAAGAGGGACACTTAAGACACACCCCTGCCACACCCCTAATCACGCCCCCAACATACCCCTATTCACGCATACCATGAACAGCTCATAGGAAAAATATGTTGTTTCAAACCCCAAACTCAAACCTCACTGGTCCTTTCTGTCGTGGTGCATTTGCCTTCATATTAACATTTGAAAATAACAAATATATCAATTTAGAGGATGGGAATAAAGTTTAGAGTCAATTTAACACATTTTTCAGTAGAAAAAACAACAACATATATTTACACAGATCTGCACATCAGTCCTGAAAGAGGAACAAATGGATAAGAAAGAGGGACAGGGCTCTCAAAGAGGAACTGTCCCTTCAAAAGAGGGACAGTTGGGAGCTATGAAAACTCTGTGTGGGCGCCACAAGGGGACTCACTTTACAAGAAGCCACGACTGCCAAACTTCATACGAACAAAGCGGAGTGGGGGCGGTACTTCCTCACATGCTCAGAGTTCCGCTGCTCCTCCGCCTCCTCTATATCGCCGCTCCCCGCCTGCGTCCTTTCCCTCCAATCAGCTTACGGAGGCGGGGAGGGAAGAGACGCAGGCGGGGAGCGGCAATGTAGAGGAGGTAGAGTAGCGGCTGTGACTATCAGCACAAAGGTAAACAGTCTGCTAGCGACAAGGAGCATGTCGCTAGCACTGCATTTTTTTTCTGGGGGACAGCAGAGCGCAGGGGGGCACAGTACAGACACAGAGGCTGGTATAGTATGCAGAACCAGCCTCTGTGTCCTAATAGCATTCTTAAAACCCACCTCTGAGGCCTGGAACCCACTAGCAGTGATTTTCGAAGCCTTTTCTGAGCTTGTGTGATTTGAAAAGCTCTTGCAATTGTAATGCTATGGGTGTGGTCCCACTTGAGGAACAGGGCAGGGCTCTCAAAGAGGAACTGTCCCTTCAAAAGAGGGACAGTTGGGAGCTATGAAAACTCTGTGTGGGCGCCACAAGGGGACTCACTTTACAAGAAGCCACGACTGCCAAACTTCATACGAACAAAGCGGAGTGGGGGCGGTACTTCCTCACATGCTCAGAGTTCCGCTGCTCCTCCGCCTCCTCTATATCGCCGCTCCCCGCCTGCGTCCTTTCCCTCCAATCAGCTTACGGAGGCGGGGAGGGAAGAGACGCAGGCGGGGAGCGGCAATGTAGAGGAGGTAGAGTAGCGGCTGTGACTGTCAGCACAAAGGTAAACAGTCTGCTAGCGACAAGGAGCATGTCGCTAGCACTGCATTTTTTTTCTGGGGGACAGCAGAGCGCAGGGGGGCACAGTACAGACACAGAGGCTGGTATAGTATGCAGAACCAGCCTCTGTGTCCTAATAGCATTCTTAAAACCCACCTCTGAGGCCTGGAACCCACTAGCAGTGATTTTCGAAGCCTTTTCTGAGCTTGTGTGATTTGAAAAGCTCTTGCAATTGTAATGCTATGGGTGTGGTCCCACTTGAGGAATGGAAGGCCATAGTGTCAGTATAAAACGCAGGCCTCTTGGGAATTTGGGGGGCAGACAGTTTAGGGTCTCCCTATAGGTTTACATGTTAGTTAGTAAGTTGCTGGTAGGATCTATATACATAGCTAATGAAGGTTGCACAGGTAGGGATAGTTATATACTACTGACAGGATTAGTGTTACTCATAGGGTTAAAGTGTTTTTTCTGTTTGATGCTGGCTGTGCCTTTCTTCTCTTTCAGGTGATGGGCTGTCCCTAGGAAGCCTGTGAGGAATGCAGTTGCTGTGCGGATGCCCAGAGGAACTCTCTGTGATTGGCAGCTGTCACTTGGAGCCAAGATTTGTCCGGCCAATCACAGAGGGGGTCCTGTCAAGACATCTCTGACACTCTGTGTATCTCCTCAGTTTCCAGTCAGGCAAGCTGGGAGCACCCACCCGCCCTCCCTTTTGTTCAGGAACTGTCGTAGGCTGATTGACTTTATTGGCGGTTAAAGTCGCCCACGATTGTGGGTTGACTAGTTTGACTTGGATTACTTGGTATAATACTAGTCTAAAGACTGTATTTTTGAATATTTATTTGGAATATTTATTGTTATACTGTTTGGAGTTTTATTTGGTTATATGATTTCCGATTTAATGATCAAAGTTTTATAATAAAGATTAATTATTTAATTAAATTAAACCGCAATAAACAGTGCCTACGGCCATTTTACATCCAACCTGGTGTTTGTTTTTTCCTTATTATGATTTTATGGTTAACCATGTATGTACCACTTAAATTCCCATGTGATTTTAAAGAGAGACTGAAGTATTTTAAAATACCTGTTTTTATTCAGCAGGCAGCTTCAGCTTTACAATTCAAACTGATTCGCCGTATCCCCACGGCAGAACAAGGTCTTTATCCCCATGAAATCCCAGGACTTTTCAAATCACAAGCGCTTAGAAAAGCTCTGCTATTGGGTCTGAGGCTTGATGCCTGGAACCCACTAGCAGCGCTTTTCTAAGCCTTTTCTATGCGCTTGTGATTTGAAAAGCTCTTGCTAATGTAATGATATGGGTGTGATCCAATTTAAACAATATGATTCTTTAAAAATCCCCCATAGCATTGCATTAGTAAGGCTAGGAACCCACTAGGAATCGCTGCATCGTTTTAAAGTTGCCACAGCGCTGTGTGCAGGGATTCCTAGGGAAATTCCGATATATGATTCCCTGGTGCTTGGAAGCGCTGTACAGTAAATTGTACAGCGCTTCACCTTTTTTTTGTGTGTAAAAAAACTTTATTATACTTACCAGGCATCTTCCTTCTGTCCGTAGCCCCGCCCCCTAAAGGAAGAGGTCATATGTGCTTCTCTATGACCAAACAGTGAAGCGCCTGTGGCCTCTTCCTTTAGGGCACAGATGTCGAACTCCAGGCCTGGAGGGCCAGATCCATGCCAGTGTTTAGGATGGACTGAGAAAGAGAGCAATGTGTTCTACCTGATGGACCACACCTTTCCTGATTCAGACCAATCAATTCATTTGAGCTGTGTCAAAAATGTGTGAGGATCTCGGCCCTCGTAGGACCGGTTTGACATCCCTGCTTTAGGGGGAGGACTACGGACGGAAGAAGAAAATACAGAGACCCAGTAAGTATAATCTTGTGACCAGAAAGCAAAGATAGCGTGCACCATCCATCTATGACAATATGTTTATTGCAAGTGTACATCCAACTTGTGGCTTTTCAGAGTGGTACAATCATTTATGGCATACCTTGACTCTGTTCATGGAAGCTGCTGGCCAACAGAGGTGGGAGTGAGGGAAGATGGTGGGCCTAGCGACGGCTGTTTCGCGTCCTGACGGACCCTTGGTCACGCTGCCGTCAGCGCTGCCTGTGTTGTGCAGTATCACTATGCGCTCTCTTTCAGTGAGACCAGGGAGCTGCCCATCATCAGGAGGGCGGCTCAGAGGGGCAGGGAAAGGGGAGGTGATGGCAATGAATGAGAGACAGAGCAGTGGAAATAAGCTCTGCCTCCTCCCAACAGCATTAAATTCGACTGGTCAAATACTGTATGTATAAATGAGATTTTGCCAAGCTGCAGCAATTTACACGATAAGGGGACTGAGCAGCACAGGAAAGAAATAGGTACATGATAAGCTATTGGAAATAAAAAAAAAAAAAACTGGTTCCGATTCATTTTAAAACAGGGATGGGAGCACCCAATACAAAGATAGTCTAATAAGCTGTTAAAGGGATACTGTAGGGGGGTCTGGGGAAAATGAGCTGAACTTACCCGGGGCTTCTAATGGTCCCCCGCAGACATCCTGTGCCCGCGCAGCCGCTCACCGATGCTCCGGCTCGCCTCCGGTTCACTTCTGGAATTTCTGACTTTAAAGTCAGAAAACCACTGCGCCTGCATTGCTGTGTCCTCGATCCCACTGATGTCATCAAGAGCGCACAGCGCAGGCCCAGTATGGTCTGTGTCTGCGCAGTACACTCCTGGTGACATCAGCGGGAGCAAAGACACGGCAACGCAGCCGCAGTGGTTTTCTGACTTTAAAGTCAGAAATTCCAGAAGTGAACCGGAGGCGGGGCCGGAGCATTGGGGAGTGGCTGCGCCAACACAGGATGTCTGCGGGGGACCATTAGAAGCCCTGGGTAAGTTCAGCTCATTTTCCCCCGACCCCCCCTACAGTATCCCTTTAATCTTATAAACAGAGAGGTAATCTTACTTCCCTTCAACAATTTGGACCAGTTTATTTAAAAAAAAATATTTTATTTGGCCTTGTTCACATTAGAGGGGGTTTTTGTCAAATTTTAAGCGCGGGCGATTTTCAAAATCTCCCTGAAAGCGCTTATGCAATGATTCTCTATGAGAGAGTTCATATCAGAGCAATTTGTTTGCGAACCGCTTTGAAAAGCGGTGCTTGGGCCATTTTTGAGGCGATTTGCCTCAATGGAAGGTATAGGAAAAACGCAAAACGCTCACAAAATAGCTTTGGCAAGCAATTGCATGAGCGTTTTTAAAGGGGAACTGAAGAGAGAGGTATATGGAGGCTGTCATGTTTATTTCCTTTTAGACAATACCAGCCCTGCTGATCCTCTGCCTCTAATACTATTAGCCATAGCCCCTGAACAAGCATGCAGCAGATCAGGTGTTTCAGTGGTTCAGACTTATAAGTCAGATCTGACAAGACTAGCTGCATGCTTGTTTCTGGTTTTAATCAGATACTACTGCAGAGAAATAGACCAGCAGGGCTGCCAGGCAACTAGTATTGATTAAAAGGAAATAAACATGACCGCCTCCATATACCTCTCTCTTCAGTTCCCCTTTAAAGAGGAGCTGTTAGGTATAAGGTCTCAGAGAAAATAAACACATATATCAGTAGCTAAAGATTGGCTGTACTTACATTACATATGCATTTCACTGTCCACGTTTGTACTTCACAGAATTTGTATATAGTATATGCAGAGATTGATGCTCCTGACAGCTCATGGCAGGTTCCATGTTTGTCTGTCTCCTATGAAGCCAAATGTGTCGTCATGTCCTGCCTGCTTCCTGATCACAGAAAAGCTCGTACTGAATAACACTAGTGTGCAGTGAATATTAATTAGCCATGTGGCTAGGAACAATAGCGGACTCCTGCAGTGTACTCTGCCTGGAGATTTTTCAGTGCTGTGCGCTGGACTGAGTTACAAGCTGCTGAAACTTGATCCTGTAACTTCTCCTTAGCAGCCGAGGGGAGGGCCCCAGAATGCTTTGCAGTATAGTATGCGGCTTGCGTCCTCTTAAGAGCTTGGGTCTAACAGCTTTGCTGATAAGCACACATCAAATGAAAGAGAAATTTTTATCTTCACTATTGCCTTTTTGGCTTCCGTCTAAACTGTTTAACACAGGAGAATAGAGGTTTAAATTAGCTTCTGCAGCCTGACAGTTACTCTTTAAGAAAAAAATCCATTGTATTTCTTTTTTCCATATTTTTTTCTGGATCAAAAGACGGAAACACTCTGCAAAAGCGCTTACAATAATGCCCACGAAAACGACGGACACGCGAGCCGAATGCAATGTGAACAAGGCCTTAGAGCACATAAAATTGACATCGCATTTCGCAGGTGCTTGCCCGCTTTCTCAAGTCAGAGAAAAAACAGGTGCCTTAACTGCTATGGCTGTGTAGCAAGCACAGAGAGGCGCGTATGTGTCTTCCTGTAAGATAGGTAACGCAATGTAAACAATGCCGGTGTGATATAGTACAGCAAATAATAAAAAAAAAAAACTATCAAGTACAGGTATGGGTGCTGAGATGTTGTTATGACTCAGCAGGTGTGAAGAAAGTGAAACTCTGCAGACATCTCACTGCAGTCAGGGTTATTTGTCTGCCAGCTTCAGCCACCCCTCCCAGGCATGTGGTAGAACCAGCTGGGGTTGCTGCATCACACCTCATTCAGACAGTAAAATGCTGCCTAATACAATACAGTACACGCCCACATACCATCTTCTTTTTACACATTTAAAGATTATTTCTAAAACAACCAGTCTGAGAAATGTTGTAATAATGTTTGTTATGGATTACTTTAAACTAAAATCTAAGTAAATAATTGAAAATGTCTCCCATCTACCAGCCATGTGTGAAAAAAGCAAAAACTAGAAAATAATCCAGAATCTGCCCAGGCCAGGTCTTTTGCTCTCTTTCTTTAACCTGGTACACATATCCAATTTTGATTGGCCAATGACTGGCCAATTTTACCACCTCCATGTAGTATGGGGGCTAACAGATTTTGAAGGTAAGATCTCCTACACCAAGCAGTGAAATTGGCCAAGAGAGATCACTTCACTGTGACAATGGAAGCTTTTAAAAGCATGCCATTTTCTTGTAGACATATTTGCTGTACTATGAATGAAAATACATTAACCTGAGTTTCAGGGGCCTATTTATAATTGAGTTTTAAAACCCTAGTACAGGCTAATGATATTTTTGCAAGACAGAGGCGCCAGGATATGTACCGGACCGCATTGGTGATATGCTCCTATTTATTGCCTGAGGAAGTGGGATATACCCGCGAAACGCGTTGCACCTTGTTCGGCGTATGTAAATAAACTGATTTTTGCTTAAAACAGCAATTTTTGTGTCTGTTTTGGAGGGGTAAGTCCACCGCTACCTACTTCATTTTATCCATTTTAAAGAAATATTGTTTTTACCCTGTTGGCGCCTCTGTACTACTTTTGCAGTTGTTTCCACCCCTGGTGGAGGGGAATTCTTCTTTTTTCCCGATCTACAGAGAGCGACTTCTTAATCCTGAGTGGGGACAGGTCTAATCTCCTCACCTGCCTTCATAGTGGTTACCTGGACGGTAACCCTTGTTTGTGAGTATAATCTACCTATACTTACCTTCCATACCCAATTTACAGTACATACTACACTATACTTGGCTCTCGGCAACTTCCCTTATATTTTTGCAATGCATGCTGTGTGGAATATATCACACTGTACAATGCACAAGGTTTTGTACATTGCACATAACCTGTTTTTGCATTATTCATTTTTATATTGCCTGGCTAACTGGGTTTGCAATGCTGACTTTCCGTGCTAATATCAGACGCAGCATGGCTAGACTAAACAGCAGTGTATGAGCTGTCCAAACTCCTCCTCCTATCCCACCATCCCTTACAGGAGATAGTCAGGGAGGAGCTTGGGGGGAGATGGGAGGAGCTTGGGAAAGGGGGGAGTCCAACCAGTCTTTTCATGTAAACACAGAACTGATTCTATCCTGTGCTCTGCAGGAGGGAGCAGAGGGAAGAGGTGGACATGGTCAGATGATCGCTACCCTCTTTCCCTGAAAATAAGACCTACCCTGAAAATAAGCTCTAGCTGGAATTTTGAGCATGCTTGAAATATAAGCCCTACCCCGAAAATAAGCCCTAGCAGAAGTTAAAGAGGAAGAAGAGGCAGCCAGCAAGTGGGGAAACAGTGGTGCAGTGCCAATTGGGCACTGATCCTGTCATCTCAGCACACAGCAAGGTTATCAGCTGTGTGCAGGGATGACAGAGCAGGCGCCTGATCATTACAGTAGCATACTTTCAAATCCGTGAACATGACAGTACAAAGGAACAGGAAATGTTCTGCTGAGAGATACTTCCTAATAGAAATATAAGACATCCCCTGAAAATAAGTCCTAGCACATCTTTTAGCGCAAAAATTAGGGTATGTGCAGAAGAAAATCCCGCTCTGATAGCAGATCTATCTCATTACTGATTTTTTACAAATAGAATTTTTCTGGAAAAGCAGCATCAAGTATGAAAACTGTCCAAGTAACGGCATAGTCTCCTACTCATCTCTTAGCACTGATCCTCTAATACTTTCTGCCATAGACCCTGGACAAGCATGCAGCAGATCAGGTGTTTCTGACATTATTGTCAGATCTGACAAGATTAGCTGCATACTTATTTCTGATATTATTCAGACACCACTGCAGCCAAAAAGTTCAGCAGAGCTGCCAGGCAACTGATATTGTTTAAGAGGAAATAAATGTGGCAGCCTCCATATCACTAACATTACTGTTGCCCTTTAAAGCCCCAAACATTTCCAAGCTTCTACAGTGGGGGTAACAAATTGACCCAGCAAACCTGGACTGGATCAGTTAAAAAGTGTCCGCTATTCAATGGATAGGGTTTGCCATCCTCACCTGGGTCATGTCAGAAATCAGCAAGGACTGCTGAAAGATTTGTGGATGTGTGAATGCATGCAGCATCCACAGCAAGAGTTATTTTCTAAATAAAATCAGGACAATATGCTTTCATTTTTTTAGAAAGTTGCTGTAATCTGTAATCAGATAACTGCTATATTGCTAATCTTACAGCAATCTTCACTGTGTTCTGATCTGACCCAGGCTATTTTACCAACTAGTAGCAGGCAGCTAAAAAATCTGGCCCAGTTTTATTATCAGTTACAACATTTCCACTGGAGAGGCTTGGAGATCTGTGGAGGTGCATACACACATCCAATATTGCCACTTCCATGTACAATGAAAGCTGACTTACACAATCTATTCATGGTAGGGAGTGATAACATTGGCCAATCAAAATTGGATGTACTGTATGTACCAGGCTTTAAAGGACACCTGAAGTGAAAGGGATATGAAGGCTGCCATATTTATTTCCTTTTAAACAATGCCAGTTGCCTGGCTGTCCTGCTGGCCTTTCCTGCAGCACCAGTGTCTGAAGGACATACCTGAAACAAGCTTGCATCATGCACATCTGCCTGCTTGTTTGTGGTGTATGGGTATAAGTATTAGAGGTAGAGGACCAGCAGGACAGCGAGGCGGTACCATATGACTATAGAAGAGAATAGATCAGGCATGAGCAAACTCGGCCCTCCAGCTGTTACGGAACTACAAGTCCCACAATGCATTTGCCTTTATAAGTCATGACTGTGGCTGTCAGACTCCTGCAATGCATTGTGAGACTTGTAGTTCCTTAACCACTTCCGGATTCTCGGAGCGTATATACACGCCCCTGAATCCAGAAGTGTATACCATGAAAACGGCCGCTCGTACGAGCGGCCGTTCCATGTCAGCTCACGGAGGGTGTCTCCGTGAACACCCTGCGAGCCGATCGGCGGCTCGCAGGGTAAATGTAAACACACGGGGAAGATCTTCCCCGGTGTTTACATGTATACGGCGCTGCTGCGCAGCAGCGCCGTAGAGGAGATTGGCGATCCCCGGCCTCTGATTGGCCGGGGATCACCGGCATCTGATAGGCTAAAGCCTATCCCATCAGGCGCAGGACGGATTTCCGTCCTGCGCCGCTCACAGGGGGAGGGAGAGGGAGGGAAGGGAAGGGGAAGGAGGCCAGGAAGCGCTGCGGAGGGGGGCTTTGAAGAGCCCCCCCCCCGCAAGCGCAAGCAGCCGGCGGCGATCAGATACCCCCAGCAGGACATCCCCCTAGTGGGGAAAAAAGGGGGGAAGTCTGATCGCCCTGGCTGCTAGCTGATCTGTGCTGTGGGCTGGAGAGCCCACGCTGCACAGATCAGCATAAAATGTCATGGTGTGGAAGTGGTTAATAGCTGGATGGCCAAGTTTGCCCATGCCTGGATTAGACTGTGAGCCCTTCTGAGGGAAAGCTAGTGACAGGACTATAGACTGTTTAAAGTGCTGCGGAAGATGTCAGTGCTATATAAATAATAATAATAATGATGATAGCAATGTACAGTTCCAAGCCCCAGACTGCACCTATATCTGTATCAGGTACCAGCACTCAGGCCCATTGTTGGTGTACCTTTTTAGAAGCACTGTAGTGCTTACAGGCATGTGTCAGCAACAGGCAAGGCCCTTACAGTCACAATCCTGCAGGCGATATGCATGGTGTGCTAAGCTAGTAACTTTAACCCAGTTTACATGGGCCATAAAATGCCACCAATAAGTCAATGCTAAATCACTTATTCCCAGCAATTTTCTACTGCAGATGTTTTTCTGTAGGAAGTCATATAAACATATCCCTTTACTGACAGTGGTTTAAAGCTAAATCCACTGAGAAGCATCCCTCTCTGCAGAAAAGCATTCACTGCAGAAAATTCCTGGGGATAATCAATTTAAAAGAGCAATATATTGCTTGTATATTATTGGTTTTACAGAGGGGACATGCCTTTGCTTTATCATCCCTCAACTAAACAGGAAATAAAAGACAAGTTAAATCATCCTGCAATCAGCAAGATCTGTGTAATTTATAATGCAATTCTGATACCTATCTCTTCTCTTATGTACAAGGATATTGTGTAATATATAGTCTGCGTGCTAGAAAACAAATTACAACTGTGCATTATGGCTGCTTGGCTACACATATAGCATAGAGCTCTATCCAAGTGAACAAGACAAAAGTAATCTTTGCAGATCCTTCCTGCACAATATACCAACCATAGAGCACTCAAGTCCTTATAAACAAATCCACTGCATGCATTATTAAATATGAAGAAAAGAAAAACAAAGCTAATCATATAAAATGCCACATGCATAATGTGTATTCATTCATAAATAAACCAGTCCTTTAAAAAGAGTAACTGTTAGCCCCAAAAATGAAATTTAAATCTCTATGGCAATGTTTTATTTACTATTTAAGTGAGCCAAAAAGGCAATGCAGAAGTTAAAAATCAATCTATTTTTTTTACTATGTAGCCTTTTCCCCAAGCTCCGGACGCAAAGCCGCATATCAGATACTGATGAGCATGCAGAGCATGCCTATGTCTGCCCGACCCCCCTCTCCCCCCCAGGACCAGGTGCTGATATATTCGCACCACAAACAGCTGACCGCTTTGACACGGAGAGAGAGCGGGAGCACTTCCAGCGCCGCCACCGCAGAGCAGCCGCCGCCGAGTCACATGTGAGAGAATCACATGTGAGAGAGATGCACGGCGGCGGCTGCTCTGCGGTGGCGGCGCTGGAAGTGCTCCCGCTCTCTCTCTCCGTGTCAAAGCGGTCAGCTGTTTGTGGTGCGAATATATCGGCACCTGGTCCTGGGGGGGAGAAGGGGGTCGGGCAGACATAGGCTTGGGGAAAAGGCTACATAGTAAAAAAAATAGATTGATTTTTAACTTCTGCATTGCCTTTTTGGCTCACTTAAATAGTAAATAAAACATTGCCATAGAGATTTAAATTTCATTTTTGGGGCTAACAGTTACTCTTTAACCACTTAAGGACTGCAGTCATAAAACCCCTTAAGGACCAGAGCCTTTTTTTCCATTCGGACCACTGCAGCTTTCACGGTTTATTGCTCAGTCATACAACCTACCACCTAAATGAATTTTACCTCCTTTTCTTGTCACTAATACAGCTTTCTTTCGGTGCTATTTGATTGCTGCTGCGAGTTTTACTTTTTATTATATTCATCAAAAAAGACATGAATTTTGTCAAAAAAATGACTTTTTTAACTTTCTGTGCTGACATTTTTCAAATAAAGTAAAATTTCCTATACATTTGAGCGCGAAAGTTATTCTGCTACATGTCTTTGATAAAAAAAAAACCATTCAGTGTATATTTATTGGATTGGGTAAAAGTTATAGCGTTTACAAACTATGGTGCCAAAAGTGAATTTTCCCATTTTCAAGCATCTCTGACTTTTCTGCGCACCTGTCAGGTTTCATGAGGGGCTAAAATTCCAGGATAGTACAAATCCCCCCCAAATGACCCCATTTTGGAAAGAAGACATCCCAAAGTATTCAGTGAGAGGCATGGTAAGTTCATGGAAGATTTTATTTTTTGTCACAAGTTAGCGGAAAATGACACTTTGTAACAAAACAAAACAAAAAAAAAAAGTTTCCATTTCTTCTAACTTGCGACAAAAAAAAATGAAATCTGCCACGGACTCACTATGCTACTCTCTGAATACCTTGAAGTGTCTACTTTCCAAAATGGGGTCATTTGTGGGGTGTGTTCACTGTCCTGGCATTTTGGGGGGTGCCTAATTGTAAGCACCCCTGTAAAGCCTAAAGATGCTCATTGGACTTTGGGCCCCTTAGCGCAGTTAGGCTGCAAAAAAGTGCCACACATGTGGTATTGCCGTACTCAGGAGAAGTAGTATAATGTGTTTTGGGGTGTATTTTTACACATACCCATGCTGGGTGGGAGAAATATCTCCGTAAATGACAATTGTTTTATTTTTTTTACACACAATTGTCAATTTATAGAGATATTTCTCCCACTCAGCATGGGTATGTGGAAAAATACACCCCAAAACACATTATACTACTTCTCCTGAGTACGGCGATACCACATGTGTGGCACTTTTTTGCACCCTAACTGCGCTAAGGGGCCCAAAGTCCAATGAGTACCTTTAGGATTTCACAGGTCATTTTGAGAAATTTCGTTTCAAGACTGCTCCTCACGGTTTAGGGCCCCTAAAATGCCAGGACAGTATAGGAATCCCACAAATTACCCCATTTTAGAAAGAAGACACCCCAAGGTATTCCATTAGGAGGATGGTGAGTTCATAGAAGATTTTTTTTTTTTTGTCACAAGTTAGCGGAAATTGATTTGAATTGTTTTTTTTCACAAAGTGTCATTTTCTGCTAACTTGTGACAAAAATAAAATCTTCTATGAACTCACCATACTCCTAACGGAATACCTTGGGGTGTCTTCTTTCTAAAATGGGGTCATTTGTGGGGTTCCTATACTGCCCTGGCATTTTAGGGGCCCTAAACCGTGAGGAGTAGTCTTGAAACCAAATGTCGCAAAATGACCTGTGAAATCCTAAAGGTACTCATTGGACTTTGGGCCCCTTAGCGCACTTAGGGTGCAAAAAAGTGCCACACATGTGGTACCGCCATACTCAGGAGAAGTAGTATAATGTGTTTTGGGGTGTATTTTTACACATACAGATGCTAGGTGGGAGAAATATCTCTGTAAATGACAATTATTTGATTTTTTTTACACACAATTGTCCATTTACAGAGAGATTTCTCCCACCCAGCATGGGTATGTATAAAAATACACCTCAAAACACATTATACTACTTCTTCTGAGTACGGCGATACCACATGTGTGACACTTTTTTGCAACCTAGGTGCGCTAAGGGGCCTAACGTCCTATTCACAGGTCATTTTGAGGCATTTGGATTCTAGACTACTCCTCACGGTTTAGGGCCCCTAAAATGCCAGGGCAGTATAGGAACCCCACAAGTGACCCCATTTTAGAAAGAAGACACCCCAAGGTATTCCGTTAGGGGTATGGTGAGTTCATAGAAGATTTTTTTTTTGTCACAAGTTAGCGGAAAATGACACTTTGTGAAAAAAAAAACAATACATATCAATTTCCGCTAACTTGTGACAAAAAATAAAATCTTCTATGAACTCACCATACTCCTAACAGAATACCTTGGGGTGTCTTCTTTCTAGAATGGGGTCATTTGTGGGGTTCCAATACTGCCCTGGCATTTTAGGGGCCCTAAACCGTGAGGAGTAGTCTTGAACCCAAATGTCTCAAAATGACCTGTGAAATCCTAAAGGTACTCATTGGACTTTGGGCCCCTTAGCACAGTTAGGCTGCAAAAAAGTGTCACACATGTGGTATCGCCGTACTCAGAAGAAGTAGTATAATGTGTTTTGTGGTGTATTTTTACATATAACCATGCTGGGTGGGAGAAATATCTCTGTAAATGACACATTTTTGATTTTTTTTACACACAATTGTCCATTTACAGAGAGATTTCTCCCACCCAGCATGGGTATGTGTAAAAATACACCACAAAACACATTATACTACTTCTCCTGAGTATGGCGATACTACATGTGTGACACTTTTTTGCAGCCTAGGTGCGCTAAGGGGCCCAACGTCCTATTCACAGGTCATTTTGAGGCATTTGTTTTCTAGACTACTCCCTACGGTTTAGGGCCCCTAAAATGCCAGGGCAGTATAGGAACCCCACAAGTGACCCCATTTTAGAAAGACGACACCCCAAGGTATTCCGTTAGGGGTATGGTGAGTTCATAGAAGATTTTATTTTTTGTCACAAGTTAGTGAAAAATGACACTTTGTGAAAAAAACAATAAAAATCCAATTTCCGCTAACTTTTGACAAAAAATAAAATCTTCTATGAACTCATCATACACCTAACAGAATACCTTGGGGTGTCTTCTTTCTAAAATGGGGTCACTTGTGGGGTTCCTATACTGCCCTGGCATTTTACGGGCCCAAAACTGTGAGTAGTCTGGAAACCAAATTTCTCAAAATGACTGTTCAGGGGTATAAGCATCTGCAAATTTTGATGACAGGTGGTTTATGAGGGGGCAAATTTTGTGGAAACGGTCATAAGCAGGGTGGCCTCTTAGATGACAGGATGTATTGGGCCTGATCTGATGGATAGGAGTGCTAGGGGGGTGACAGGAGGTGATTGATGGGTGTCTCAGGGGGCAGTTAGAGGGGAAAATAGATGCAATCAATGCACTGGGGAGGTGATCGGAAGGGGGTCTGAGGGGGATCTGAGGGTTTGGCCGAGTGATCAGGAGCCCACACGGGGCAAATTAGGGCCTGATCTGATGGGTAGGTGTGCTAGGGGGTGACAGGAGGTGATTTATGGGTGTCTCAAGGTGTGATTAGAGGGGGGAAATAGATGCAAGCAATGCACTAGCGAGGTGATCAGGGCTGGGGTCTGAGGGCGTTCTGAGGTGTGGGCGGGTGATTGGGTGCCCGCAAGGGGCAGATTAGGGTCTAATCTGATGGGTAACAGTGACAGGTGGTGATAGGGGCTGATTGATGGGTAATTAGTGGGGGTTTAGAGGAGAGAAGAGATGTAAACACTGCACTTGGGAGGTGATCTGATGTCGGATCTGCGGGCGATCTATTGGTGTGGGTGGGTGATCAGATTGCCCGCAAGGGGCAGGTTAG
Organism: Hyperolius riggenbachi; assembly: GCF_040937935.1. Classification (NCBI taxonomy): domain Eukaryota; kingdom Metazoa; phylum Chordata; class Amphibia; order Anura; family Hyperoliidae; genus Hyperolius; species Hyperolius riggenbachi. The sequence goes on from NC_090646.1 coordinate 480,797,796, forward strand.
GGGCTGATTGATGGGTGGCAGTGACAGGGGGTGATTGATGGGTGGCAGTGACAGGGGGTGATTGACAGGTGATCAGTGGGTTATTACAGGGAAGAACGGATGTAAATAATGCACTGGCGAATCGATAAGGGGGGGTTTGAGGGCAATCTGAGCGTGTGGGCGGGCGATTGGGTGCCCGCAAGGGTCTAATCTGATGGGTAACAGTGACAGGTGGTGATAGGGGGTGATTGATGGGTGATTGATGGGTAATTAGTGGGTGTTTAGAGGAGAGAATAGATGTAAACGATGGATTTGGGAGGTGATCTGATGTCGGATCTGCGGGCGATCTATTGGTGTGGGTGGGTGATCAGATTGCCCGCAAGGGGCAGGTTAGGGGCTGATTGATGGGTGGCAGTGACAGGGGGTGATTGACGGGTGATTGACGGGTGATTGACGGGTGATTGACAGGTGATCAGGGGGGATAGATGCATACAGTACACAGGGGGGGGGGAGGGTCTGGGGGGGTCTGGGGAGAATCTGAGGGGTGGGGGGGTGATCAGGAGGGAGCAGGGGGCAGTTTAGGGACTAGGAAAAAATAGCGTTGACAGATAGTGACAGGGAGTGATTGATGGGTGATTAGGGGGGTGATTGTGTGCAAATGGTGGTCTGGGGGGTGGGCAGGGGGGGGTCTGAGGGGTACTGTGGGCGATCAGGGGGCAGGGGGGGGCAGATCAGTGTGTTTGGGTGCAGACTAGGGTGGCTGCAGCCTGCCTTGGTGGTCCCTCGGACACTGGGACCACCAGGGCAGGAGGCAGCCTGTATAATACACTTTGTAAACATTACAAAGCGTATTATACGCTTCCTATCCGGGGATCGTCGGGTTAACAACCCGCCGGCGCTTCCGATTGGCCGGCGGGTTGACGTCGCGGGTGGGCGGAGCCTATTGCCGGTGGATGCGCGCGCATCCCAGCGCGCGATCCCCGGCCAGAGAGTGCCCCAGGACCTGACGCCAATCTGCGTTACGTGGTCCTGGGGCTGCCACTTTGCCGCCGCCAATATGAAGTAGGCGGTCGGCAAGTGGTTAAAGAGGCACTATGGCGAAAAATTTAAAATTTTAAATATGTACAAACATAGCCAAATAAGAAGTACATTTTTTCCAGAGTAAAATGAGCCATAAATTACTTTTCTCCCATGTTGCTGTCACTTACAGTAGGTAGTAGAAATCTGACAGAAATGACAGGTTTTGGACTACTTCATCTCTTCACAGGGGATTCTCAGGGATTCATTTATTTTCAAAAGCACTTAGTGAATGGCAGTTGCTCTGTCCAACTGCCAAAAACTGTGTAGCAAGCAGGGAAGCTGGCCAGCATCATTGTTTAAATTCTTTTTAGGGAATATTTTTATAAAGAATAAAATCCTTGCTGAGAATTCCCTATGAAGAGATGGACTAGCCCAAAACCTGTCACTTCTGTCAGATTTCTACTACCTACTATAAGTGACAGCAACATAGGAGAAAAGTAATTTATGGCTCATTTTTCACCATAGTGCCCCTTTTATTGACAATAGCAGCTATCATCCCTGCCAACAAGAAGAGTATGTGCAGATAAGTGCTAAATAAGTTTTCAGTAGAGATTAAGTGATACCAGGGAGGGTTCGCTTACCTCGTGGTTGATCCATGGAGTGATGGTCTTTGTCAGCAACTCATTTCATTGGTCACAGCCAGCTTCTTCGGGTAAAATCTCTTCAATTATGTTTTTCAGCATCTAAGCACTTGCTCGTTAAAATAGAAAATTCCTGTTTTTTAGGGGTTTTTTTTGTTGTTTTATTACCATTTGCCCCAGATCTAGTTATTCCACATCTTGCCCTCCCCTCTCCTACCACCCTAGAGTGGTCTGTGAGAGACCGTGGTATTCTTATGAGAGTGCCTTTTTTACACTAACTGTTTTAGGTAGAGAGGCAGTCCAAAGGCTTACTGCCCCCCCAAACTCTGCTGGTGATTGCCCAAAATTAGCAATCATAATACTGTGACTATGCAGTATACAGATGTGGTATAAGGGTCCTTCTATTGGGGGTAATACTGCAGGTTCGGTTCCCATGGGTGCCTTTTGCTTCTTGTGTCTCTACAATAAATAGTTAAGATCAGCAAGGATCTTCTCTTCTTCTGTAGAACTAGTTCAAGCCCTATCCCATAGAGCCACATCAATCCCTGCCATGCACCGATGAGCTCTAGAAAGTCAGAAAAAGTCTGCATGTTGCATTGATGTGACCATGTAAAATCTTTAAAGAGACTCAGTGCGGCTGCTGGAGAGATACATAGAGGGCGCTCTTCTCGTGCGTAGACTGGAGACGACTGACGGCAGTGATGGGACCGGGTTCCCGAAGCTGCAGACAGCGGAGGACAGCGGTGTGGGAGCGATTCGAGCGGATGGGGCTGGAAGAAGCCCCAGGTATGTATAAATATTTTTTTATATATCTCAGCTCTGGTACACTTTAAGCTGTAGGCTAGTGATGGGCATGACTAGGAGAACTCATGAAGAAGCATGTGATCAGTTTGGTCAGGTGATAGATATTCACGTGGGGAGTGTGTGTGTGTGTGTGTGTGTGTGTGTGTGGGGGGGGGGGGGTGTTGTCCACCTGCTGAATAACATACACTTAACTGTTTCCAGGCTCCAGCAGTGTGCACTGAACAGGAAAAGCAGCTACAGAGTTCAGGAATTCCATGTTGAGGTACTCAAATGGTGTGTGTTTTTTTCAGTCACAGGGATGAATTCCTCTGTTATCAGCTAATTAATTCACTGGCTAGCCAGACCGGTTTATCTTAGGTAAACAAAAGGAAGATTTTGTGTTGGTTATAAACTAATTGTTTTGCTAATCGCTGAGCAACAGGTCAGATTACATAGCAGTACAGAGCTTCTGCTTCCTGCTATCTTGCACCTACTCTGCATTGCTCACTACCTCTAATATCTGCCATTTTTTTGTAAAATGCTAAAAAAAATTATATTAAAGAGAAGATCTCATAGAAGATAACTCAGGGGAAAAAGTTAACTGCATGTGGGCCATAGTCTCTGAACTGTCTACTCCTCTCTCACCCTAGCTTTCCTTCCTTTCCTCTTGATATCTCCCTCTCTAGAAGAATTCCATTAGTGTGTCACCCTAATTATAATAAGTATTTATAAAGCGTAGTAATAGTCTAATGTCCTACCATATTATTGTTATGTACTTATATAGGACAGACATCTTCTGCAGCACTTCACAGTGTACATAGTCATGTCACTGACTGTCCTTAGACGAGCTCACTAATTCCTACCAAAGTCACATTTTACCAGTTACCACATTATTATCTATTTATATGGCACGGACATCTTCTGCAACACTTTACATAGTACATAGTCATGTCACTGACTTCCTCAGAAGAGCTCACAATCTAATTCTTACCATAGTTATGTCTTACCCCATTATTATTGTGTATTTATATAACACTGACATCATGTTTCTTTTATGGGGAACACTGCTTTTTTTGGGGCGGGGGGGGAAGTGAAGGGGACCCAGTAAGTTTTTCCGGTATGGGGCCCACAAATTTTTGAAGGCGGCCCTGCTCCTTGGTCAAGCTAATTTGCATGCCAGGATGATTTTTCACTCAACACTAGTGAAGATCAGTAGGTAAAACCTAATCCAACTCATGAGGCAAGCTAATGTCCACACACATAGAGGACTAATCAGTGCATGCAGGACTGCATCCAGCGTGCAGGAATGAGCAGTCCATTCCTACGGATCTACAAGTAATGTATGCTTAGCTGTGGTGAATATCTGCTTTTGGTTTATTTAGTTCCTTCCTGTCATTACTACTTTTGTAGAAGTTTGAAGTAAACCTGTCATTTATTCATGCTGAACTAAAAAAAGAAATTAGGTCCAGAAAATGTGGATGTGCGTATGCACATAGTGTCGGTTTTCTGAAAAGGCCAAAAGGCCTGGCCTTGGGCGGCTAAAGTCCAAGGGGGCACCTGGGCATGAAAGAGGGGCTGCTACATATGAAAAAGGAGGTTGAAAATGAGGGGCAAGACATGAAAATGGGAAACTGATTCTCAAGGGAACTGTTCATGAAAGAGAGGGGGTGCTGTACATGGATAATAGGTGTGGAAGAGGTGGCTGCGCATGGAATAGGCGAGGCACTGCTGAACAAGAAAGGGGAGCCACAACTTTCTTGGCCTAGGGGCACAAGAAATATACATTCAGCATTGTATGCACCCCTAGAGAGGAACCATAAGAAATAACCATTTCCCCAACGATATTAAACCTTGGCTATGATGTCATGCAGCCTGTTTCATAGGCAAATGCAGGGGGGGGGGGGGGTGTTACAACTGCCCAGAATCCCCCCCTCAGACCAGGGCCGGTGCAATGTCTGGGGACAGGCACAAGTTGAGACACAAGAATGTCTGCAGGTATCCTGCAGCTCGCAGCACTGCTCCCTTTCGTTCCCTGCTACAGTTGACTTTGGATGGAGCAGCCGTGTGTGTACAGAGCATGGAGCAGCAGTGTGTGTACAGAGCATTGAGCAGCAGCGTGTGTACAGACCATGGAGCAACAGCGTGTGTACAGAGCATGGAGCAGCAGCGTGTGTACAGAGCATGGAGCAGCAGCGTGTGTACAGAGCATGGAGCAGCAGCGTGTGTACATAGCATGGAACAGCAGCAAGTGTACAGATCATGAAGCAGCAGTGTGTGTACAGAGCATGGAGCAGCAGTGTGTGTACAGAGCATGGAGCAGCAGTGTGTGTACAGAGCATGGAGCAGCTCTGTGGAACTTAACAGAGTCAGGTATGAGCACAGCCCTGTGTCCTGCTGTGTGAATGCTTCACTTTACCCTTCATTAGCAATGTTGGATGTCCTCATTATTATCTGCATCCAAACTGCTCCTGATCGATCCTGTTGTCGGTCGGGAGCAGACCGGACGTGTCGGAAATAATCATCAGATCCTGTCAAAGGGGAAATTGCATTATGTGTACCCAGCAAGATGTTCTACCATATTATTATACTGTATTGTGCAAGGCTGAGGGAGACCTTTCAGGAATCCCCCCTTGAAAATCATGGATTTGCCCCTGTGTCTCCCCAGAGCACTCTATGAAATCATATGCTGTCCCTGCTCACTTCACAGAGGGAAAAAAACAGAACATTTTACAGTGCTTCACCTTGCTTTCTAGAGATGCTGGCATTTCTAATAAATGTAAGAATGCAAATTAGGAAGTGGTAAGATTTTACAATGGACAATCACTGAATTAATAATTTATACATGATCACTGTTAAATTACAATATACTAAATTATTTACAATAAAATGCATCATTAAATAGTTTTAATCCAGCCCTGCAACCCCAGGACTGGGTGAGCCAATTACTGACAAGCAGAGGAAACCTTATGACATTTCTCAGTTTTGCAGGCACCTCCAGTCTGCACATTTACTGTTGTGTGGAATGAAGCTATGACGACACCTAGTGTCCAAACAGTAAATTGCAGTTTCTGCAATCTGCTACAGCAGATGTGTATGTACATTGCAGAGCCCCAACTTCAGACCTGAACTTTCGTTTTAATTTCATAGAAATTATATGAATGTTAAAGGGAAGGTCCAAGCAAAAAAAAATAATGAGTTTCACTTACCTGGGGCTTCTACCAGCCCCATGTAGCCATCCTGTGCCCTCGTAGTCACTCACTGCTGCTCCAGTCCCCCGCTGGCAGCTTTCTGACCTCGGAGGTCAGGGCCGCATTGCATACATTTTTACGCATTCCAGCTAGTGCAGTAACAAAAATGTATGCGTTGCACCACTAACGCGTAAAAATGTATATGTTAATGTTCCTGCACTAGCGGGAATGCGTAAAAATGTACGCAATGCGGCCCTGACCTCCGAGGTCAGAAAGCTGCCAGCGGGGGACTGGAGCAGCAGTGAGTGACTACGAGGGCACAGGATGGCTACATGGGGCTGGTAGAAGCCCCAGGTAAGTGAAACTCATTATTTTTTTTTGCTTGGACCTTCCCTTTAAGAACATATGTATATATTTTATTTACCTTTTTTTTTAACACATCCAGTTACTTCCTACACAAATCACTGGGGCAGATTTATCAAGACTGGCGCAAAGAAAACTGGAAGAAAAAAGAAATGGTTACATGAACAGAATCTTTGTTTCATTTAACTGACAACTGACGGTTACTATGAACAATTTCTCTCTGTTTACACAAAATGTCTGTGCACTTTCTATGTAATCAGATACTACAGTGCTGTGTCCTAGTCATATTGTATACTATAACTAAATGCACCTTTGATCTGGAATACCTTATGGGACTTATAATATAGTCTGCATCACTTATAAAAGAGTGCATAAGAACCTGTTAATTTTACACACTGTTAGAAAGTGACATGTTTCCTTCGAAGATGCACTTTTATACAGTAGATCTAAACTTACAGCACCACAAATGTATGACACGCATTCTAGTTGGCTTGCTAGGTTTTTTTGTTACAGTGACTTGTGCTGAAGCTGTCTGCCCCAAAATTGTTGAGAGTAGGAGCTAGTCCTTAAAATGTGAGAGACATAGAGGCTGCCATATTTATTTCATTTTAAACAATACCAGTTGCCTGGCAGCCCTACTGATCTATCTGGTCAGTAGTGTCTGAATCACACACCTGAATCAAGCATGCAGCTAATCTTGTTAGATTTTTGTCAGAGACATCTGATCTGCATGCTTGTTCAGGGACTTGGCTAAAAATGTTAGAGGCAGAGGATCAGAAGGATGGCCAGGCAACATGCATTGTTTAATGCACTTGCCGATATTCGTTCCTATTTACACAGCATGCTGCGGAGCTGCGCTGTGTGCGGTCTTGGGGTAATTTAGCTGAGAACGATAGTGTACTAATAGCTGTATTAGTACACTATCGTTCTCAGCTAAATTACCCCAAGACCGCACACAGCGCAGCTCCGCAGTGCGCTGTGTAAATAGGAACGAATAACGGCGAGTGCAGGGGGAGTTACTGATGACGGGCAGAGAGGGGGGAAGTACAGACACTTCCTCCTAGCCCATCCTCGAGTGGCTGTGCAGACTGGGAGACAGGGGGGCGCTATAGGGAGAGGATTATTATTATTATTATTATTTATTAGATTTATATAGCGCCA